>NW_022437007.1:29841-112980 GCF_009761245.1 Sapajus apella
AAAAAAAAAAAAAAAAAAAAAAAATTGCTCCATACACATGTTATAATATTAAGTTTTCATTTAAAGTTAGCCATTTTTATGTCCCTATAATACATATTATATATCGATTTAGTGACATGGGAATCACACAGAATTTTATTTTTACTTAATAATATATGCCTTGAAGCTTTTTTCATATTATATAAATGTAATTGTTAATTTCAATTACAGTTTTAAATGGCTGCACAATATTGCAGGTAGTATTGTAATATTATGTAAATGTATCTTAGTTTATTTAAATAATGCTCATCTGATAAACATTAAGTGTAGCCTCAATGGTATGCTGGAAGTTGTTTGTACCCCCTCCTAAGAGCTGATGGTCATGCCTCTTCACACATTCAGATGAGTCAGATGAGTGGCTTGAGATCAGCTAGTAGTAGTATTTACATTATGGAAACTGGCAAATGCTAGATCAGGGGTTTAGGACATACTACCCCAAAGTATAGCATCTTAGCATATTTAGTATTTTAAGCTGATGGGATTTGAGAAATAGCATGCACAGGATTTTATGAACTTTTCCTGAAGCAGGTCGTAAGACTCCTCCTGAGAGGTGTCTTCCCTATACTCAAAGAAAAGGAATATCCTCATCTCTGAAAACACAGTAACACCAAGGGGAATCTGAGTAAACAGATCTGGCTGGTTTTACACTTAGGACTTTTTTTGTCCTATCACGTTTCTCCATGACTCTACTCTTCACCAAACCAAGCATAAAAATCCTCAAGCTTAACTGCTTATTTGGGTCTTCATTGCCTAATGAAGGCTCCTGTACCACAGAAAACGTAATACTAAGTAAATTTCTGTGCTTTCCTGTTGTTATTCTGTCTTTTGTTCACCTAATGAAACTAAGATGGGTAGAAGGAAAGGTGTTTCCTTCCCTACAGTTACCACCCTCACATACACCATTTTTCAGTACATGGTTACTCAGGCTGGTGTCAAACTCCGGGTCTCAAGTGATCCTCCCACTTCACCATCCCAAAGTTTTGGAATTGCAGGCATGAGCAACCACACCTAGCCTAAAAAAATATTTTATAGAACAATTTTTTTTTTTTTGAGACAGAGTTTCGCTCTTGTTACCCAGGCTGGAGTGCAATGGCGCGATCTCGGCTCACCGCAACCTCCGCCTCCCGGGTTCAGGCAATTCTCCTGCCTCAGCCTCCTGAGTAGCTGGGATTACAGGCACGTGCCACCATGCCCAGCTAATTTTTTTGTAGTTTTAGTAGAGACGGGGTTTCACCATGTTGACCAGGATGGTCTCGATCTCTTGACCTTGTGATCCACCCGCCTCGGCCTCCCAAAGTGCTGGGATTACAGGCTTGAGCCACCGCGCCCGGCCCAGAACGCTTTTTCTATGTCTGTTGAGATGATCATATCGTTTTTGTCCTTCATTCTGTTGATGTGATGTGTCACATTTATGAATTTGTGTATATTGAACCATTCTTGCATTTCTGGTATAAATACCACCTGACTGGAGAGTTCAACAGCAGGTTTCCAAGATGCCGCCCAAAGGGAAAAGTGGTTCTGGAAAAGCGGGGAAAGGGGGAGCAGCCTCTGGGAGTGACAGTGCTGACAAGAAGGTTCAAGGTCCCAAAGGTGGTGGCAATGCAGTAAAGGTCAGACACATTCTATGTGAAAAACATGGCAAAATCATGGAAGCCATGGGAAAGTTAAAGTCTGGGATGAGATTCAGTGAAGTGGCTGTATAATATAGTGAAGATAAAGCCAGGCAAGGGGGCGACTTAGGTTGGATGACCAGAGGGTCCATGGTGGGACCATTTCAAGAAGCAGCATTTGCCTTGCCTGTAAGTGGGATGGATAAGCCTGTTTACAGACCCAGCAGTTAAGACAAAATTGGGATATCATATTATTAATGGTTGAAGGAAGAAAATAAAATCATATGAAAGACTGAAAAAATAAATAAATAAATCCCACCTAATTGTGGTACATTATCTTTTTGATGTGCTGTTGGAATTGGTTTCCTGGAATTTTCTTAAGGATTTTTGCATCTTTATTTTTTTTTTTAATTTAAGGATTTATGCATCTATCTGATTTTGCATCAGGAATGTTATTGACCTAT
Organism: Sapajus apella; assembly: GCF_009761245.1. Classification (NCBI taxonomy): domain Eukaryota; kingdom Metazoa; phylum Chordata; class Mammalia; order Primates; family Cebidae; genus Sapajus; species Sapajus apella. Next base: position 31,955 of record NW_022437007.1, read on the forward strand.
AGTTTTCTTTTTGTTGTTGTTGTTGTGTCCTTGTCTGGTTTTGATACCAGGGTAAGGTTGACCTCATACATTGTGTCAGGGAGAATTCTCTTCTTTTCAGTTTTTTTGGAATAGTTTCAGGAGGATTGGTATTAGCTCTTCTTTGAATGGAAAAAATGATTCGTGACACTTGTTGAAGGCAGTAAGACTTTATTCAAGGGGAAACTATCGAGATAGGTGTACAGAGTTCTTCTGGGGTCTTGAAGTGGGGTGAAAGATTGAGCTCAACTATTAATACAACAGGAAAAAGTGAGAATTTATAATCAAGGAGCTGGGTGGGATTCAGTGGGTGGAAACTAAGCAGGAAAAAGTGAGAATTTATAATCAAGGAGCTGGGTGGGATTCAGTGGGTGGAAACGAAACAAAAACATCAAGGGTAAGGGATTCTGGCTAAACCAACGTAATAGGATTCTTGCTGAAGACAGGCCTGGGTAATCAGACATCACCTAGGGGCTAGTGGAGGATCGGAAACCTAATCAGGTGTATAGAGTGATCAGATTTGGAAAGTGGGAAGTTCTGGTTGAACTGACATATGAGAATTTCTGCTCAAATTGGACAATGAAGAGACCAACACTACAGGGCCATTCTCTGGGTTGCTTAAGACTGACCCGGTTTTCACTGGGTTCTCAAGTTCTCAAGCATACTGCAGAGCGTGCTGAGGGTGCAGCATCCTGAGATAAGAAGGAGGGGACCAGAGCAGCCCAGGCTCTGTCCCAGGTCCTCCCGAGCAACATGTCCCTTAATGAGTTAGCCTATTATGTCAAGAGACGCTGGGATATAAAACCCAGGGTGGGTGGCTTTGCAGAGTTTCAGCTGTGGTAGAAGTGGGGTAGGCACAGACAAGACTCCGTCTGCCCAAGGGAGCTTTCCACAGCCTTGGAGGATTCATAGCCTTCTGTATTATCTTGCTGCCTATTTGTAAGTAATATATCCAGTTAGTGTAACTGTGGTTTGTGAAGGTGTTCTGTTTTACTAGACTCAGACAAGTTGGCAATCAGTGTACCATGAACCTGCTTCACAGACATGGAAACCCCAAAATCAGGCCCGAGTTTAAAAGAGCTCAGAAGAGCTTGGGTAGAGTTTGGCCCAGGAGAGACTCTTTGTCAGTGCTATTGCGTAGTCTCCTTTTTTTTGATTTGGACATATAACTCTTGTTCTGAAACATATATGTTTGCACATTAGTGAGGGTTTTTCCAAAGCAATGTCCTCAAAGTAAAGAGAAGAAACAAAACAACAGAAAACTCACATAAAACTCAATTTGCTCCCTATAGTACTTCCTTCCTTCCCCTCTCCTGGCAATGAACCAGAAAGTGAAGGAGAGTCGTCTGACTTCTGTGCAGGGTATCTTTCCCTTCCCCTGCTAGATCTCATCAATGCTCCTCCTTGTCTCAAGGAATTATAGTGACTTGGCTTTAATATTGTCACTGCTTTCAATTAATATAAGATCCTGTGTGCACAAAAAAGTTTGAAATCTTTTGGCTTTAGCGGTAACTATCAGATGGTCACTGGAGGTAAAGAGATGTTTTTCCAGATGTATCTTCTTTCAGGATTTTTTTTTTTCCTTGAAGTAGATGGATCACAGAGAAGGTGAAAGGAGATGTAAATTTGACCCCTAAGTAGATTCCATCCCTATTCTCATTGCAATGAGAAAGTTGCTGTCACATTACAAAAAAAACTTTCTTTTTACTTATTTTCTGAACAAGAAGTGGGCTTGTAAAACGCAGATTGGTTTTTAAAGGTACATAGAGATATACAACAGAGAAGATCTATCAAGGAAACATCAGGAGGGCCCATAAAAGATGAACATAAAGAAAGTGAGCTAATCCTCTGTGTTCATTCCATTCTTTCACCCCCATCCAGGAAGGTATTGTAAAGCAGTATAGAACTGAATAAGAAACAACCGGCTAGTCAGTGCTGAAAGGTTTTGTGCTATTCATACTTGCCCTACTTATTTTGAAAAAACCCAGATAATTTATTTGACAGTTTTAGATAGGGTTGTCACCTAGGGGTAAAAAGAAGGAAGAAGAAAAAAGCCAGAATCTAGGCTGTGGTCTGAAGATAAAGGGGTGGCAGGCAAAACAGAAGACATTGAAATGTCACTTGCACACCACAGCTGCATGGTACAACTGATTTAACTACAATCTAAAGTGCACAGCAGCAGTCTTAATATGAACATAGTTATACATTTTGTTTGTAGTGAAATTTCACACAAAAATTCCAAATTTTAGGGAACAAAAATGTCAAAGTAGCCACATGTATACAACATATTCTTCTAAGTAAATATTAGAACAAGGAGTGTGATTTTTATTCTCAAAAAGCAGAAACCACAGACTGCTAAAAATTTATGATTATTGTTTCTAATTGTTTTGAGAATAAAATAGTGTATTTGCTCTGGGCTAACACATGTTAATAAAAGGAAATTGCTAGAAAGTTTAAAGAAATTGGAAAATTTGTAAACATTAAATTGTATTTATCTTTAGGGAATGTTAATTAAGACATGACTCTATATCAATTTTTTGGGGAAAAAAAGGTGGACCTAAAATGCTACTTACAAATAATTTGAAGAAAACTTGAATATAGCTAAAGTACTTTTTGTTTCCCCTCGTAAATTTTCAAATTTATCTTTTGGTTCCAGTCCATGAAGTCTTATCCCTATGACCCTTTATCAAACTGAGTGACCTCCAACAAAACGCAGGCATGATTAACATTTAATTAAGCAGGAGGGGATTCACAGAGAACATTTACAGGGCTGAGGGCTGTAGTTTTCTTTTTGAAGTTGCATATTATTACATATCCTTGTATTAAGTCAATATAAAAGGGTTCATTGGTTCCTCAACCCAATGATTGGCTATAGCTTGTTTGGGTGGGGCCATACTAATAACTTGATGGGTAGATTTGGGGATAAAGGCAATTCTTACAATGTCAAAGCCTCCTTCCCTTCCATTTAAAAAAAAAAAAAAAGAAAAAAAGCGTGATGCCAAAAATAATTGTATAAAGCTAAATGAAATAAACTGATTTCATTCAATGTCACTAAGTTTTCCATCATTAGCCTGTGACAGTGAAAATTCCTGAATGTTCTCAATGGTCTTATATTTTAGAATGGTTACCTCATGTAATTTGTATGTACCTCTTTTAAAAAAGGACTGCTTCATCTGGTTTCTGGCTAATGTGCATCGTGCATCGTAGGGACTTTTTTTTTTTTTTTTTTCATTTTCTTCTAAACCCCTTTGGCATAGTTTTCTCTGACTTTAAGGCACACTTATTTTTAATATGAATAACAGCCACTATTCATGATGACAAAAAAACTGTTGGGAAGGCATGAAAACAGCCAAAAGTAAACATAGCTGTGGCCATCTCCTGCAGAATGATCACAGCTTCCATAAAAACACATTCCTAGGGTTTAGCCTGGGAAGTTTGCAAATTTCCCAGGCTAAACCCAGGCACATTGTCCCTTTCTCTTCTGTCATGTAATCTACAATATAGTTGTATAAAAGGCACTGAGCACCCTAGTCCTTGGAATAGTATTATCTTGTTCCAAATAAAGTACAGCTCTATGTCAGCTCTTCTGCCTGGTTTTCTTGCCCACTGAACAGAACTGAATGTGGTTGAGATTAATACTGGTTGGTGCTCAGGGCTGTTGCCTGCATGGTTCATTTCCACAAACTTCTCAGCTGTTTTTGTATTTCCCAGTCTTAGTAGTAATATTACTTACTAAAAGGTAAAATAAAAGCTTTATTCACTGCTCACAATGTCTGGGAATGGGAAAAGGAGTTCGAATTCTCTGGCAATTTGAATTATCCTCAGAAGTCTTTTTGTGTATTTACTACACATAAAAATGGGTAAAGGCATAATTGGAAGAACATTTGTTCAATACTGAAATGAAGAAACAGTTTCAAAGAAGAAAAACCAATCATGAATTGGAGAATTAAAATGCAACAAGAATTTTATTTTTCTGGTTTTTGTTGTATAGAAATAATACAAAATTTAAGTAACACAAACAAAATTGCTTTGGAGACAAAATTTAAACAATGTGGTATAGAAAAACTATCAAGATATTTTATAGGATGGATACTGCTAATGGCTGCCATTTATTGATTTTTTCTTATGGGCCAGTCACTGTTCTTTATTTTACCTTACCCTTCAGTTACTTTTACTAGATTTGGCACATCATTAATGTAACCCCTCTCCCCAAACCTAGCTCACACAGATTTACTCATGCATTAGAGAAATAGCAGAGAAAAACTGAGAGATCTTTTATATACAGTATAGCTTTTAAACTTTCCAACAGTAATAGGAGTAGGAGCTAGCTGTGAATTAAGACCATTACCTTTCCCATGATGAAACAAAGACAGGCTAGGAGATGCTGAATAACTTGTCCATGGTCTTAAAGACAGTAACAGAGCTAGGATTGACTCAAGATGCTTAACCATGTACTATACTGTCGATCTCCTTTGATCCTTGTAACATAAAATATCACAGGAAAAAAGATTATAAGTAGCTTTATTAGTTCAAACAGATTTTATTATCAAATTTTGCAAGGTTTTTGTGCCTTATGAACGCAGAGGAAACTTCTGATGTTCAGGTTTTTTAGATTTTGGAATTATGATAAGGGATGTGAACCTGAACTTAGTCTTTAAAATACAGTACTAAAAAGATGGTTTGGAGAATGTTACCATTTTGGAAAGGAGCATGCTATCCCAGAAAGAAAACAGCAGTCTCTGAAGCCCCATTGCAACCTCATATTTGGAAAAGTAGTCCCATTTACATAAGCAGTGTTTTATATCTACAGTAAATCATCTACAGAAGTCTTTCCTTGATTAAAAATAAAGGTGTTAAAAATGTATCAGGTTCTTTCTTATGCTCTCACTTTTGAGGGGACAGTTTGAAGTTTCATATATATTAATTGGTAGATCATTTTCCGAAATTCACTTTAACTCTACTCTAGAGCCAATTCTGCCTGAAAAACAGTATTTCCTCTTTTGAAAATATTCAGCCTTATTTATATTTAAATTGAGAAAATTTACCTCATCCCTTTAGTTACTTTTACTAGATTTGGCATATCACTAACGTAACTCCTCTCTCCAAACCTAACTCAAACAGATTTACTCAGGTACTGGAGAAATAGCGGAGAAGAACTGAGAGATCTTTTAGCACATTTTATGCAGTCTGTACAAATATTGGGAAATTACAGATTTTTAACTCATGTTCATGAATGTGCACTGAATCCACGTCAGAATTGTTGCTATGTAGATTTCAAGCACGAACCATGTCCTTTATGAGCTTAAAGCACAATATAAGATGATATATGCAGTGGTTACCTGACATTAGGCATCTGTCATGAGACAGAATAAAGTGACTTGAAAATGATTAGCTCGCAGGCTGGGTGCAGTGGCTTACACCTGTAATCTCAACACTTTGGGAGGCCAAGGCGGGCAGATCACCTGAGGTCAGGAGTTCAAGACCAGCATGGCCAACATGGTGAAACCCCGTCTTAAAAAAAAAAAAAAGAAGAAGAAGAAAATGATTAGCTCTATTGGAACACACTGGAGCTGAATGCGGTGGCTCATGCCTGTAATCCCAGCATTTTGGGAGGCTGAGGCAGGCGGATCACTTGAAGTAAGGAGTTTGAGACTAGACTGGCCAACATGGTGAAACTCCATCTCTACTAAAAATACAAAAATTAGTCAGGCATGGTAGAGCATGTCTGTCATCCCAGCTACTTGGCAGGCTGAGGCAGGAGAATTGCTTGAACTCGGGAGGCAGAGGCTGCAGTGAGCTGAGATCGCAGTGCTGCACCCCAGCCTGGGCAACAGAGTAAGCCCCTGTCTCAAAAAAACCACACTGGAAATCAGGCATTATGGCTTGTTTGTATATTACCTATGGACACAACTCTTCCTGGTTGATGTTTATGTGTGTTCATTTGCTTTTTATTGAATAAATAAAAATAATATTTATAATGATTATATTTATCTATTTCTTAGAGACAGGGTCTCGCTCTATTGCCCAGGTTATAGTACAAGTGGCATGATCATAGCTCACTGCAGCCTCAAAGTCCTGGGCTCAAACAATCCTCTCACTTTGGCCTCCCAAAGTGTTAGGATTATAGATGTGAGCCACTCTACTCAGCCAATAGAAGTTTTTAAAGTACCAAACCAGAAAATACTTTGGCAATTGATATACAGATTAAGTTACATACATGCGTGTATAATCTATTACTTTATGATTAATATATTTAAAAATTATGTTTTTATTTAATAAAAATTACTACACAGCCAAATAAAATATAGAGAATATTTTAACTTTTTACTTTTCCCAGAAGGCATCATATATAAGTAATATGAGTTCTTCTCCTTTCACTGAGCTATAACACAATTCCACAACACACATGTGATGTTTTCCTGTCTCTCACTTTAAGGCCTTACAAAATTAAATAGTAAAATGAAAGTATGGTTTAGCATATAGCAGTCTGAATGGTAGGTAAAATAGTTAATAATGGACTTATTAGAAATTATTAATTTGTTGATATTAGAAAAATTTTTAATTTATCTGTATCCCAAAGTCATTATAAAAATGTCTTTGGAATTGGGAGGCCGAGGCAGGTGGATCACGAGGTCAAGAGATCAAGACCATACTGGTCAACATGGTGAAACCCCATCTCTACTAAAAATACAAAAATTAGCTGGACATGGTGGCACATGCCTGTAGTCCCAGCTACTCAGGAGGCTGAGGCAGGAGAATTGCTTGAACCCAGGAGGTGGAGGTTGCAGTGAACCGAGATTGTGCCATTGCACTCCAGTCTGGGTAACAAGAGTGAAACTCCGTCTTAAAAAAAAAAAAAAAAAAAAGTCTTTGGAATTACTTGGTAATTGCAGTACATAATATTAATGACCACCTTTTAATAGATCTTTCTTTTATGTTACTGAAAACTCAAACTGGGTACAGTGGCTCACACCTGTAATCACAGAACTTTGAGAGGCCAAAACAGGTGGATCACTTGAGGTCAGGAGTTTGAGACCAGCCTATTCAACATGGTGAAACCCAGTCTCTACTAAAAATACAAAAAGTAGCCTGTGTGGAGGTGCATGCCTGTAATCCCAGCTACTAGGGAGGCAGAGATTGCAGTGAGCCGAGATTGCACCACTGTACTCCAGCCTGGGTGATAGAGTGAGACTCCATCTCAAAAAAAAAAAGAAAAAAAAATTTCAAATGGTTACAAGCTGAGCCGAGCTATATGTAACTCAGTTTAAGACCTAATTGAATGTATAGTTAATTTGTTATGTCTAAGTGCTATACTATTATTTTCATTAACTATGTGACATTTTATAGAAGGAGTTGTTGATTTTAGTTATTGGGATATCATCTGTCAAACAACTTTACAGCCTTTTATTTTTGCTCATGTACAAATCTACTTTAAAATGAACATTTGTCATATTAAAAGAGAACACAATGGTTTATTTGGTAAATCATCAAAGCCTGAAAATTAAAAGGGAATTTAGATTTTTCTTAGTAAGCTATGTGATATCCTAGCTTTGTGTGTTACTAGATTATGTGTATAATCTGGTGACATTTATTGTGCTGCTTCTGACCCTGACAGAATAAACCTTTGATTTTGTGCTCAAGTTAAAACAGAATGTGTTCCTAGGTCCAGATACACCCAGGTTTTGTCCTTTTATTTAGGTTATATTTATCATTATGCTTTTGAAGAAGGAAATAAATCATCATCCTTCTTCCATACAAGTCAAACAAATGAATGTAAAAATGTCACTACCAGTTTCATGATTTGATCTATTCATTCAAGATATGATCCCAAAACATACTCAGAATTACTCAACAAATTTACTCATCAATTTACTTCTGGACTGTGTAGACATTTTGAACAGTCTTTCTTAAATCACTGAGGAAAAATGTAGATTCTGTTGATCTACATTCCCAGGCCCTTGGCCACTCACTTAAGAGACACTAAAACAATGATACAGAGTTTATCTAACTATGTCCCCTGCCACTATCATTAACCAACAAAAACAAGCAAACACTGATAAGTCCTCAGAGGGCCTTTTACACATGTGTTAGTTCTTGGAAATGTTTCAGGACCTCATTCTTCAGATTCAGTAGAAGAGAAAGAACTTCTTCCACTGTGATATTGAAGAGTGTACCTGACTTCCAAAATTCAGGTTAATGGCGGACTTGCTTTCTTTAGATGGACTTCCAATTCAAGAGATTAAACAGTGTAAGATACATTTCCTAATTGGGCCCATTTCCTAATTGGGGTACATTTAACTGTGGTGAAGGGAAATGACAGATTTCACAAGACTGCTCAGATAAGCCTTCACACATTTGCTGGTTATTCACATTTCTTCATTCCAGCATATGAGTGGTAGTTTTTTCCCCACCTGAAAAAAACTTTTCTCACTTTGCATTCATGTTTCTGCTCCTTTATAGAACACAGAGGTTCAGGTGCATTACCAGTTAAAAACATGCAGCATGTGAACACTAGCTTTACTTTTACTTTTATCCAAAGGGAATCTCATCTCATTCCTTCAAAATCAGAATTTTTTAAAAAAAGTATTTTGAAGGTGATTGTGTTTCATACCAACACAAAAGTGACATTTTAGTTGGTGGAACAGAAGTGAAAGGTTCATTAAGACAAGCCTATCAAGAGGACATCCAAATAGAGTCCACTGGAGATTCATTCAAAACACAGAGCATTGGCATCTGTGGAAGAGTGCCACAAAAGATGAGTTAGCCTGATGGAGGGAGGAAAAAGCATTTTAGGCACAAAGAAATATAGGCAGAAAGGTGGAAGTGCCTAAAGAAAGCCAGAAACTTAATAGCAATGATCAACAGGACCAAAATTGGGAGGGAAGGCAGGAACAGTCTGAGATGCAGGCAGGAGCCCTCACAGACACCAGATTTTGCATGGCCTTGCTGGAGAAATTAGAAAGTTTTAACTTTATCATGACCACAGTGGGAAGACACTGTGTCTGTTGTGGGATAGAAAGGTTGAGAGGTAGATGGGATGACTGTAAGTCCCATGAATAATGAGCAAATTTTTGAACAATACACTCTAGCTCCATGGTGGAGAACATGTGGAAGAAAGCTAGTGCGGGCGAGAGGCCCCTTCCTGCATCTTGATGAGTGATGATTGTAGCCGGGGCTCAAGTGGTGGTGGTAGAGGGAAGACCCGTCGATGCTTCAGGGATCCAGGGTTCTTTGTAAACAGTTTCATGAAAAGACAAAGGAAAGGAATTTAATGAGTAATGGAGGAAATACCGAAGATAAAGTGGGAATATTGATGCTTTCTTTTGGTATATGGAAAGAAGCCCAGTTTTTAATATGAAGTTTTTAATCTCTAATGTACAATGGGCAAGATGTTATCATTCATTTTAGAAAAACTGAAAAAAAATTCAATTGAAATCATTTAGTATCCAACAACATACATTGTAAAATGAAGATGAATGAAGACTTTCTTTTTAGACAGTTGATTTTAAATTTCTTAAGTGATTAGGCCAGGGAAGATATGGTTTGGTATGTATAGCAAGAGATTTAATTGGATACTTAATCAAAATTACAGATTTTTTTTTCCCTAAATTCTTTCCTTACATGGCAATGCTATGATGTAATTGGTGAAATTTCTCCTAGTTGACCCATAGAACTAATGAAAGCTCAAAGCTGAGAAGCCTGTATAATTTGATGTACCATATGGTCTAAACTGCTTAGAATTATATTATTTAAACTGCAATTACAGTAGCAAAAACAACAAAGTACTTTTGCTTTTGTGTTTTTTCCTGAGTGCAAAGGATTTTTCTTCTTTGTTTGCTATGGTTCGCATTGTCTTTCTAGGAAGAGTTTTGAGTTCCCTACACAGAACTAATTCCAGGACTTAGACTGACAAAGGGACAAGTAAACATATTCTGTTTCTTTCCAGAAAACTCCAAGTTCATTCTGTCTTTTCCAGACCTTTATTTAAAATATATCTGTTCAAAATGTAATCTTTTTTTTGTAATTTTGTAATGTTTTGTTATTTTGGAATGCACACTTTAAAAAAAAAAAAATAGAGATGGGGTTTTACCCTGTTGCCCAGGCTGGTCTTGAACTTCTGGACTCAAGCAATCTTCATGCCTCAGCCTCCCAAAGTGATGGGATTATAGGCATGAGCCACCGCACCTAGCCTGGAATGCATGTAATTTTATTCCCTCTTCTCTTCCTGTTTTTTGCAGAAAATCACACAAGTCTGAGTCTTACAAGTCACTGTAAGACAAATGACGGGGGCAATCTTGAGTCCTTTTTAAGAAGCGATGCTGGTTTATTCTTCACCACTACCACCCTGGGGTCTCTATATACAGGGCCCCCTGCTTTGCCTGTGACCCCAAGGAGTAATTTGAATCTCTTATGCCATTTGTTAGATGAATTATTAATTCTTTCATTGAGCCTGGATATTATTATGTGATATTCAAGTTTCCAGACCCCTAAGAAAACCTTGCAACTGCATAAGGTCCTAAAGTAACTCATGGAACATTTCCAGTGAAGTGGGGAGGAGGCAGAGAATTCCCAAAGCTGAACCCCTGAGGTTAAAATTTTCAGTGCTTCTCTCGTAAACACAAATTTGTGATCTGAGATCTATGGACTGAAATTCACACCTATAAATTTGTCTCATTTATGATGTTCTGAGCTTGTTCCTATCTCTCTTTTTGAAGAATCTTTCTACCACTGAGAGGTAGTTTGAAATCTTAGATGTGAGTAGAAAGGCTTTTCTTACTTCAACCTGAATGATTTGATTACTTTACTAATAAAGGTCGATTTTTTAAATATTTGATTTGTGATTTAATTTTTAAAGTCTTTCGTAAACTGAGCCCTAACTTGCTTCTCCTTTTTGAAGTCTGGTATGAGCAATGTTGCGCTCCTATAAATGTTGTCTTGCATTGATGTTTCAAGGAGGGAAAGTAGTATAAAGCAATGCCTCCTGAATCATACTACTGGGGAGCAAGACTCTGGAGCTTACGTTTTAAAAAGGCTTCCCAAGTGATTCTGATGTAACCATGGACTCATTTACAGATTGCCTTTAAGGGCTCTCTCAGCATTTTCTTGGGCAGTTAATTTACTTAGAAAACCTCTGTATTTGGGCTGGGCACAATGGCTCACACCTGTAATCCCAGCACTTTGGGAGGCCGAGGCAGAAGATTCATCTGAGGTCAGGAGTTCGAGACCAGCTGGGCCAACAAGGCAAAACCCCATCTCTACTAAAAATACAAAAAAAATTAGCAGGGCATGGTGGCGTACACCTGTAATCCCAGTTACTCAGGAGGCTGAGGCAGGGGAATTGCTTGAACCTGGGAGATGGAGGTTGTAGTGAGGTGAGATTATGCCATTGCACTCCAGCCTGGGTGACAGAGCAAGACTCTGTCTCAAAAAAAGAAAAGAAAAGAAAAGAAAACCTCTATATTTGGATGTGAAACAATTTTAGGACACATTTTGCAATTAGGAAGGGTCATATAACGGCAAATACAGGTCTTCATTTTGGTGGCTTCTAGAGTGTTAATTTTAATACATTTTAAAAAATCTAACAATCAGAAATTAAATCTATTCCCCATATTCAGTTCTCAAGTATTTAGTTATGGTAGAATGGGATTAAACATTTTAAAAACATGCATGGAAGCCTATAAGGTCAAAACAATGTTTTGTTTTGTTTTGTTTTGTTTTTTTAGGCAGAGTTTTGCTTTGTCACCCATGCTGGAGTGCAGAGATGCGATCTTGGCTCACTGCAACCTCCACCTCACGGGGTCAAGCAATCCTCCTGCCTCAGCCTCCTGAGTACCTGGGACTACAGGTGTAAGCCACCACACCCAGCTAATTTTGTATTTTTTAATAGGATGAGGTTTCACTACATTGGCCAGGGGGGTCTTAAACTACTGACCTCAAGTGATCCGCCCACCTCGGCCTCCCAAAGTGCTGGAATTCCAGGCATGAGCTACCACACCCAGCCCAAAACTCGTTTTGACCTTACGTTTGCAAATCTATTTTTAATGGTTAACCATATAAGCTTAAATGTGGTTGGATAATTCAGACAGTCACATATTGAAGGCATAACTATCTAAAGTTCTTAGCATTCAAGTTCATTGATTACTAGATTTAAAATGAATACAGTAGTCCAATTCTTGATTAAGCTGAACCACAAAAAACATATAAGCTACAAACAAATAGATATACACAAAAGTACTCATTTTGTCAGCAGAGTTTACAGTCTTCCTGGAAGGTAAGAGAAGACTAAATATATTTTTTAGCAATGATGTTAGGTTCCTTGAAAAGAAATGGGATTGGCTTTGTAATGATAATGGCCTGAGACCTAATTCAATCCAACATCATGTGGTAGGACATTGTAAATTATTTCAAGCAAAACTTTTGCAGGATCTTGATCTCCTTCTTCTCCTTCTCCTTCTCCTCCTCCTCCTCCTCTTCCTCCTCCTCCTTCTTCTCCTCCTCCTTCTCCTCCTCCTCCTCTTCCTCCTCCTCCTTCTTCTCCTCCTCCTCTTCCTCTTCCTCCTCCTTTTCCTCCTCCTCCTCTTCCTCCTCCTCCTTCTTCTCCTCCTCCTTCTCCCCCTCCTCCTCCTCCTTCTTCTCCTCCTCCTCTTCCTCCTCCTCCTTCTTCTCCTCCTCCTTCTCCTCCTCCTCCTCCTCTTCCTCCTTTTCCTCCTCCACCTCCTTCTTCTCCTCCTCCTCCTCCTCTTCCTCCTCCTTTTCCTCTTCCTCCTCTTCTTTGTTTCTTCCTTTTTTTTAGACAGGCTTTCACTCTCATTGCCCAGGTGGTAGTGCAGTGGCACATCACTGTTCACTGTAGCCTCAACTTCCCAGGCTCATGTGACTCTCCCACCTCAGACTCCCGAGTAGCTGGGAGTATAAGCATGCACCACCACACTTAGCTAATTTTTTGTATTTTTAGTAGAGACAGGTTTTCACCATGTTGCCCAAGCTGGTCTTGAACTCCTAGACTCAAGTGATACTCCTGCCTTGGCCTCTCAAAGTACTGGGATTATAGGCAGGACCCACCATGCCTGGCCTATTCCATTTATATCCTCTTCTAGGTACTTCCAGATTCACAATACTGTTGACATCACACACATTTATCACAGGATTGTGAATAAATGTGAATAGCTATTTATCTATTACCATTAAAGACTCTAAGTTTCATAGTAGGACCACAACTGTTTCTTAGTTGTGTTGCTATCATTCTCTACAGTATCTGGTACATTGTGGGTGCATAATAAATATTTGTTTACTAAATCAATGTATAACTGAAACAAATATAATTTAATTTCATTCCTAATTTATGTGCTAAAAATAAATATTGAAGTGCAACCTAAGGTCTCTTGAGGAAGTTAAGTAATACCTTGGTTAATCATAGCAGCACTGATACTATACAAAGTACTGTTGCAGGAAAAAAGGAAACATTATGTTTTTTGCAAGACATTCACAATTTTATTCTAAAAATAAGGCACACATACACAAAGTTAACAGCTCAGAATAACATATGATGGTTTGTGTATGACTGAAAATTATGCACTTTTTTCTTTTCTTTTTTTTTTTTTGAGAAGGTGTCTCCCACGGTCACCCAGGCTGGAGTGCAGTGGTGGGATCTTGGCTCACTGCAACCTCCACCTCCCGGGTTCAAGCGATTCATCTGCCTCAACCTCCCAAGTAGCTGGGATTACAGGCACCCGCCACCACACCCAGCTAATTTTTTGTATTTTTTTAGTAGAGATGGGGTTTCATTATGTTGGCCAGGATGGTCTGAAACCTCTGACCTCATGATCCACCCGCCTCGGCCTTCCAAAGTGCTGGGATTACAGGCGTGGGCCACCACACTCAGCCAATATGCACTTTTTTTCATAGTTATATTTTACAAAATTGATAAAAATTTTGCTAAATTTTAAAACAGTTTATACTTGCTTATCTGTTTCTTGAGTCCATATTTGTCTGCTATAAATGTAAAAGGGTAGGCTCAGGAATCAACCTGAGAGGTATTTGAGAATCCATACAAGTTAAATGTTTCTTTAAAAAAAAAAATTCTTAGTGAATGATGTAAGTTAAAATTACTTATCTGCATTAATTTCCAGTAAGATCATGTGGGTATTCTGATGGCAGTAATAGTCTATGGAAGATCATTTTGAATTTGGCAGTGTTGAGGAAAATTATTATTGAAATGTAGTTGTTGTGTGTTTTCTTGATTTCTCAACTGGACAAAGACAATGCTATGTGTTCATCAAACCATTTTATCTTTGTCCTGAGCACACTGGAAGATGTATTTTCCAGTTTCCTTGCAGGTAGGTGGGATATCATATCATTAATTCTGGCCAGTGGGCTATTGGTGGTGACCATGCATGTATTTTCATATCTGGTTCATAAAAGTCTCTCACTCACAGTTATCTCCCTTTCTTCTTATAAATGACGTGTTGAAGTGGCAACATCACAATGGAAGTAGTCTTTGTCTCTAAGTCCCCACTTGGACGTAAGTAACATATCCACAAAACCAAATTGTCAACCATATTCAACAGGAGAAATAATACATGCTCTCAGGTGCTGAGATTTTTCCTTTTCTTCTATTTCTAAACTTTTGTTAAAACAGTGTAGCAATTCCCAGTTCAGCCTGTGTGCTAAGGATAAGCAGGTGTTGTCCTCATATTTATCAGCATTTTCATATACTCTGAAACACTCTCAGGTTGAAATAATATTTTCTCAAACTTTAATACCTTTATTAATCTTTGTAAAATTGGCTGTATACATTCTTTTCCATGTGTTGTTAAGGACTTGGTGACTTACTGAATGTTACGTGAAAAGTGTAAGTAGTTAAAAGAAAAGATAAATTGTACAAAAATAAATTTAAAACTACCAAAGATTTCAAGAGAATTACAAGAGAAAGCAAGGGGAAAATTCCAAGGGAATAAAAGGTTATAGTTGATAACTGAAATTGGATTCTTTGATATTAGAAGGGTATGAACTTGAAAAAAGAACTACCAACAGACACTTTGGAGAGGTTAATCCGATTTTTTTTTCCAATTTTTTCCTTTAATTATTTAAAAAATGCTAGTTAATAGAGATGTAATTCATACAAATCATATAACACATTTTACTTTTTTTTAAATTTTAAGGATTTAATTTAAATTAATTTTTTGAATTATTTATTATATCACATGGTTTGAAGTTCAAAAGATACTATATATGGGTATATCTATCTATCTATCTATATATATATTTTACATACACAAATCAGATTTAATGTATGGGTATTCCAAAAAATGCCAAACTGAGGTATCAAGACACTGGGCAAATTCCTTAAACACTCTGTGCCCAGCTTCCTTACTATGAAGTAGAGGCAACTATGGCATCTCCAGGATGATGGCGTCGTGAGGAGAACTCCATGAGGCCATGTAAGGCAAGCACTTAGCAGGAATCTTGCTCACAATAAACACTTAGGAGTAAAACCTACCCAAATGCAAAGACAGGAGGCCAACGTAGTTCTTCCAGTATCAAATGAAGATAACAGTGGCATTTCAAAAATATAACCAAAGACATCTACATAGGGCATAGGAGCCTCACGGATCGATCTAAGGAATTCTAGCAAAAGAAAACCGAGTAGGACTCATCCCAACACAAAGAGAAAACAATACAAATCCCAGGAAGGGAAATTCCAAAGTCCCCTAACATAAAAGGAATGTCTTTGTCCCCAAGTGTGTGGTGTCCACGCTGGGATTTGTCCAAGCACACAAACCTCTTAGGCTGAACATTTCTGTGGAGCTTCAAACAGGCTGACCTTGAAAAATCCCGGCCTGTTAGATGAAGTTTGCGGAGACAGAGATGCCGTTTTCTTTGCGTGAGTAATTAGTTATTCTTCCTCTCCCATGAGCTCTGAAGATTTGCATTTTTGGGCAAAGGTATCTGCCCCTCAGATCCAAGTTAGTCCTGGCAGATGAACCTCTGGAATTTGCTTCTCTAATGAAGCAGGTAGCTTTCTTACTGCCTTCTTATGCCAACTAAGCTTCAGGTGGTTTAAGGCTGCAAAAATGCTGGTTCTCATTTAAAAAGGACCGATTTCTGGCCGAGCACGGTGGCTCAAGCCTGTAATCCCAGCACTTTGGGAGGCCGAGGCGGGTGGATCATGAGGTCAAGAGATCAAGACCATCCTGGTCAACATGGTGAAACCCCGTCTCTACTAAAAATACAAAACATTAGCTGGGCATGGTGGCGCGTGCCTGGAATCCCAGCTACTCAGGAGGCTGAGGCAGGAGAATTGCCTGAACCCAGGAGGCGGAGGTTGCGGTGAGCCGAGATCGCGCCATTGCACTCCAGCCTGGGTAACAAGAGCGAAACTCCGTCTCAAAAAAAAAAAAGAAAAAAGACCGATTTCTATTACTCCAGAGAAGAAAGTCTAATCATTTAACCTATGAACTAAGACTTTTCCTTGTTTATAATTTTTATTTTATTTTGTTTTGATTTTAGAAGGATCTTCCTCTGTTACCCAGGCTGGAGTGCAGTGGAGCAAGATCACGGCTCGCTGCAGTCTCCACCTTCTGGGCCTAAGAGATCTTCCCACCTCAGCACGACCCCCCACCTACCCACTAGCAGCCGGGACCACAGGGGCGCATCACCACAACCAACTAATTCTTTTGTTTTTCATAGAGACAGGGTTTCTCCAGGATGCCCAAGCTGGTCTCCTGGACTGAAGTGATCCACTCATCTTAGCTTCCCAAAGTGCCTGGCCTACAGGCATGAGCCATTGCTCCCAGCTATAATTTTTTAAAGGAATCAATTTGGTTCCATTCAACCTACATTCAACTGAGACAAAGTATTAATATTTTCCTCTATGAAGAGACCTGGAGTTAGGCATGGTGGCTTATGCCTAAAGGCTGTATGTGGAAAAATCTCCTTTCCATACTTGTTCCCAAACTCTTAGTTCTCCTCATTAGGAACAAATAATGCTACCAATTTCTTGTTTACTCTTCCAAAGTTGATATGCAGTTGTAAGTAATGACGTATCTATATCTACGTACTCAGTTCTGCCATTATAGCTTCAAAGCAGCCATAGTCAATAAAAAAATGAATAAGCACCACTGTGTTACTGAGGGAATGTATTCAGTTTCCGGGTCCACAAGAGGGCATAGTTTTAAGGGCAAGAACTTCCCAGCGCCATGCCCCACTCCCTTCTCTCTCCATCCGGTAGATTTAACGGTCTCTCTTTTAATTTTCGAGGGCAAGGGAAGAATCAAAAGTCAATCACGCCAGCGGAAGTTCTAGGGAATTCCTTTCATTGGCCAGGGGTCTTGGAGAAGGTGGGGATTCCTCCCAGGTTAAAAGTCCCCTTCTTCCACACCCCATTGGACTCCATGTTTGGGTCCCCTTTGACGAACGCTCCTTTCTTGGAAGATGTCTTTCTCTCTCTTGGATTTCCCCTCTGGAGCCCCCTTCCATACTCCTCGTGGAAGTTTTCTCTCTTCTTTTTTTCTCTTTTCTCTACCTGAGTAAAATAACTTCCTGCAAAAACTCTGTTTGAGGTCCAGTATTTACTTTTACGAGCGTACAGCGCACCTGCCGTGGTCCCCTCTCTCATTCTTGAGAGTGCGGACACCAAGAACCTACAACATTCTCTCGGGGGAGCTGTGCCTCCCCAGCACCCCCAAAACCCGGTTATATTACCACAATACCATATTTACAAAAACTGGGCCGGGCATGGTGGCTCACGCCTTTAATCCCAGCACTTTGGGAGGCCAAGGTGGTGGATTACTTGAAGTCAGGAGTTCGAGACCAGCCTGGCAAACATGGTAAAACTCAATATCTACTAAAAATACAAAAATTAGCTGGGCATTGTGGCAAATGCTTGTAATCCCAGCTACTTGAGAGGCTGAGGTGGGAGGATCGCTTGAACCCATGAGGCAGAGGTTGCAGCGAACTGAGATTGTGCCACTGCACTGCAGCCTGCGCGACAGAGCAAGACTCCGCTCAAAATAAATAAATAGATAAATAAAAATTAAAATTTAAAAATCCCATATTTACAGAAATGGGTGGGCAGCTGTTCTTAGTTTGTCAACATCTACCCTAAGGCATTAATGTCATGAGTTAATGTCCCTCCTGTGCAGTTAGAGTAGACTGGCTATGTACAACCCTTGGGAGAAATGAAAAAATAGCCACTGAAATAATTTTCTGTATGGCGAATTCTCTTGCAAACTGTTGTTGAGAAAGGCTGTGGGATCTAGAAAACCATCTTGCAATTGATGTCAACTGATCCCTTTGGAACCTGAGAGATGTGTCTCTGGAAATGATGGGCTGCGATACCCCTTTAATTCCTATTTAATATTTTCAGTTTGTGACCTCTGCAATTTCACTGTGTACTAGCCTCTGAAGTTGGGTTGAAAGCACACACTGCTGCCTCCTCTGTTCTCCTTCTAATTCCCTAATGTACCACACTTAGTTAATGTTAACTGTATTTTTAAACAAAACTAACCTCATGAATAGTTGTAATCTTTGTTCAGTGGATGGGAAACTAATGGCTAGAGCACTAAAGATATTTATTGATGGGGGGGGGCTCATGTAATTTCTGAGAGAAAAATCAGTGGTCAGAAGATTAATGACTCAAGCTCAATAGCAAAGCATGTAGGGTCCAGGCTGCACACACAGATTGGGCTTTCAGAGTCACTTCTGGGTTATATAAGATGGGATTAATTCTGAGATTGGGGAAAAACACAGTTCACTTGTCTCTCCACATTTTTCTCTCCATGTTTTTACTTCCTGCAAGACTTATGGTCTTTCCCTTGTACTTTAATATGTTTTCCACGGGGACTTAGAGATGAAAGAAGAAAAAGTTAAAACTTAAGCTTGTTGGTTTAGATTCTGGTTAACTCTTCAAATAATAAGCTTGAGTGAAGTCTGAAACCACAGAATGAAGTCAGCTCTTGTATTATTTGTGAACCTTATTTATTATTTTTCTATTTCCAGGGAGCACAAATAACGGATTGCTGGTTTTACTTTTAGAAAAATGTATATATTTTTTCCATTCATTAGATAATGATCATTTTATTTGGATTAATAAATGCAGAGGTAACATTTTGAATCCATCTGTGTATTTCATCACTTTTATGAGTGCCCAAAATATAAAGGTTTTCTCAAAAATAAGTGCTTCTGAAGTCCCGTCCTTTCTTACCAAATCAGAGCAAAGAGAAATAAAGTACTTCAGTCTTTTATCAGCTAAAATGCTGACAGATGGAAAATAACAAAGAATAGACTGTTTTCCTGGCTATTGTAAGGAAAAATAAAATGTTTACTTGTTGGAAACACTATACCTTTCTTTCAGTCTCTCTTTCTCCCCTATCTTCTTGTTTCCCTTGACAGACTCTTTCTCTTATCTGAGCAAACTTTTCTGTTTGCTTGACTCTTATTCTCTGAGTGAACAGCAGAGTGACACATTAGCTCCAGGGTTGGGTTCTGACTGTGTCAAGAGTAGAAGTCTGACATGCCATTTTATGCATCATATTTCTCCAATTATTAACTCTCCTTTACTGCCCTTTAAATACTTCACAAAATGGAAACCCCTTTTGAATAAAAACAGCTGATTCTCTGGGAGATGCCTGAGGAAGCTATGGAGAGATTCTGGGTTTCTTTGTTTAGTATGTGGCTGCTGGAAAGTTGCTATTAGATCCAGAGAACTTTTTTGTTAAGTGTGATTAGCATTCAAAGAAAATGTTTATTTCTTACATCCTTCTATTGAAAAAAAAAATAAGGTGTCTATATTTATATATTTATAGTAAAATTCAGAAGGCAAGTATTTATTTAAACCTATATTAACTGCACACATAAAAACAGAAGGCATTTGTGATGGGTAAATTTCAAAAGGTCTAAGATTTGTAATAAACACTCCGACTTCGTATACTTATTCAAACTCCTTCATCGAGAAATCAGGATGGGTTGCTATGAGAACAGAATTTCTTAAGAAAGTTCCTACACCTTCAAGTTTCTGGAAAACTCAGAACTTTCTCACCCAATTTACTATTGCTCTGGCTACAAATCAAAAATGATAGAACACTTTAAGTAAAAGATGGTAAATTTGTTACTATGTTGAAAAAAATATTTTATGTTTGATGAGAATATCACTGAATAAATATCTCAGTTATTTATCTGAAATAGTTTGTCTATCCTTATAGGCAAATATGAATGGCAGAAATCTTATGTTCAGTGTAATATCACTGTTATACAGTAATGATGAGAAATACAGTTATTTTGAAGCACAATTTTTTTGAGACAGCCTCCTCTGTTGCCCAGGTTCAAGTGCAGTGGCACAATCTCTGCTCACTGCAACCTCTGCCTCCTAGGTTCAAGCAATTCTTATACCTCAGTCTCCAGAGTAGCTAGAACTATAGCCATGGACAACCACACCCAGCTAATTTTTGTGTTTTTAGAGACAGGGTTTCGCCATGTTGGCCAGGCTAGTCTTGAACTCCTGGCCTCAAGTGATCCACCTGTCTTGACCTCCCAAAGTGCTGATGTGAGCCACTACACCCAGCCTTCTGAAGGATGTGGGCTTGCCTTGGTAGATTAGTTATGCCTTGGGTAACAAAATAATAGCCTGGGGTTTTGGCAGTTATTTCTTTTCTTCTTCTTTTATTTTGTTTTTTTTGCTTGTTTTTGAGATGGAGTTTCGCTCTTGTTGACCTTACTGGAGTGCAGTGGCACGATCTCAGCTCACTGCAACCTCTGCCCCCTGGGTTCAAGCAATTCTCCTGCCTCAGCCTCCTGAGTAGCTGGGATTACAGGTGTGCGGGACCAGACCCGGCTAAATTTTATGTTTTTAATAGAGACGGGGTTTCGTCGTGTTGGCCAGGCTGGTCTCTAACTCTTGAGCTCAGGTGATCCACCCACCATGGCTTCCCAAACCGCTGGGATTATAGGCGTGAGCCACCAATCCTGGTCTTTGGCAGTTATTTCATAAACATGTCAGGGAGATTTTATTTTACATGTCCTCTTTACTATCTAGTTTCACAAGGTCTTTAAATTTTTAATTTTTTGAGATAGGGGTCTTGCTCTGTCACCCAGGCTGGAGCTCACTGCAGCCTCAAACTCCCAGGCTCAAGCGATCCTCCCGCCTCAGCCTTGTGAGTAGCTTGGACTATAAGCACGCCCACAGCACCTGGCTCACCTGACAATATTTCTAATTATGAAGTGCTTCCCATTTCCAATCAATGGAGTAATACAGGTAAGATGGGCTAAGAGAGTGAATGGAGCCTTATCCAAGTATTTGGAACCATGTTGTAGAATTTTCTGCTTTTCTGAAAAACCATATCAGTAAACTTAAAAGTGCAAGGCTCCCAAAATGCTTTGCAATAATAATAGCTAGCCTTATTCAGCAATGATCCTAGGCATGGAGTTACACATTTTACTTATGCTATCTCTCATCCATTCATCAACCCAGCAAAGATTTTCTAAAATTCCATTTTGTTCAGGGAGAACACCAAGGGTCAGGGAAATTAAGTAATTTGCCCAAGGTCATATAATAAGGAAAGGTTGGAGCAGACGCAAAGTCCATTCTCTGTTCTCTCTAACTAAGTAAGCCTTTAAAATTTTTAGTACTCTGATCCTGGGTGACTACTTGATTAACTTTGTAAACATTCTGTTTACACTAGTATGCCTATCTCTGTATGGTAGAAAAACATCTTTTTTTTTTTTTTTTCTTGAGATAGAGTCTCACTTGGTCACCCAGGCTGGAGTGCAATACTGTGATCTCAGCTCACTGCAATCTCTGCCCCCTGGGTTCAAGGGATTCTCCTGCCTCAGCCTCCCAAGTAGCTGGGATTACAGGTGCCTGCCACCGCACTAGGCTAATTTTTTGTATTTTTAGTAGAGATGGGGTTTCACCATCCTGGTCAGGCTGGTCTTGAACTTCTGACCTAGTCATCCATCCGCCTCAGTCTCTCAAAGTGCTGAGATTACAGGCATGAGCCATGGCGGCCAGCCGAAAAACATCTTTATTGAATCCTTCTTGAGAGTGAGCATTATAGGGTAAGGGTAAGGGCAGTGAAGTGAGTCCCTAACATGACCGAAACTCAGTGGCAGTGGAGACCTAAGCTATGGTTCTTATGAGATGCAGTTAGTATCTCCGGCTGTACTGTGGATTCCTTCCTGTCACTATAATGCTGCCAGCATTAAGTGTGATGGTTTACTATCTATAAGATTTACAAATAACAGGCCAGGCATGGTGGCTCATGCTTATAATGCCAGTGCTTTGGGAGGCTGAGGCAGAGGATCCCTTGAGTCCAGGAATTGGAGACCAGCCTAGGCAACATATAGAGATCCTGGTTCTACAAAAAAATTTTAAAAATTACCTGGGTGTGATGACACATGCTTGTAGTCACAGCTACTGGGGAGGCTGAAGCAGGAGAATCACCTGAGCCTAGGTATTCAAGGTTGCAATGAGCTATAATCACACCACTGCACTCCAGCCTCGGTGACAAAGTAAGACTCTCTCTCTCTCAAATTAAAAAAAAATACATATATACACATATATATGTGTATATATATATATATGTATATATATACATGTATGTGTGTGTATATATATATATTATATATATATATAAAATAGAAAACTTTCAACTTTTAGGATGAATAAAGGGCACAGAATGACAATTTTTCCTGGATGCTTACACATCAAGGATTTACATAGTATTGGGACCAGAGAGTTACAAAAACTCATGTCTTTGTAAACTATGTCGCTTCAGAGAATGCAGACATTTGTGTTTTAAAGCTTACTGAGGCAATGCTAATATTTCCATTTGATATAAACATTTCAAAATTTCTGCTATAAATCTGTACAAATATATAGGGTTTTTCCCTCCATTTATTTCAGATACAGAAACAATAACACAGTTAATTACAGCTTTTCATTATCGTTTGTTAGGAGAATTAAGACATAAATTATCATGTGTGCTGCAAGACCAAAAAAAAGTGATTAAAATTTATTGGTTTTTTGTTTTATCTTACCAAATTGTAACACATGTACTTTTCTTCTTTCTCTGTGTTCTATTTCACTATTATAACTACTTTGGCCATTTATTATTATTATTATTATTATTATTGTATAATCCATTGCAGCTAGAATACTGTGTAGCTCATTACAGATATTTTGGATAATGCTGAGTCACAGAAATGTGGTGAAGCCATTTCCTGAGTATTGATTTTATTAATGATTATTATCATCATGTTTAATCAGTAAGTGATTTTTTTGATTATCCCCTCCTCTTGTTTACTGTGGATAAGTAGTTCCCATGATTCCTCTGTCTTCTTAGCAAGAAATATCTGTGGCTATGAGATCATAGCTAAACAGCTTCAATTCTATGCTCTTCTTCTGAGCAATTTTTCTTCTTTTCAGACTTCTTCCTTTTCTTTTCCTTTATTTCATGTTCTTCCTCTACAATAAAAACAAATTTAGAAAAAAGAATGTAAATTCACCATTTGGAAAAAGTAGAAATTAACTTTGATTATAAGGAGACTTGGCTGCTCACTAAATTAGCTTTTCCTATTGGCTAGGAAAGGGATTAGACCTAGGGAAAGGGGACAGAGCAAGGACAAGAGGACATCTGCCCACTGAGAAGAGACTAGTGAACACTCGTTTCTTCCTAGGTAACATTTTGGTTCAATATCACAAAGGCTAATGACATCTCTTGTAAGATGTGAACTGCCTCTGAATTAAGAGGCACTAAGATTATAAATAGTAAGAACGCTAAGATTGATGTCAAAATTAATGGCACGGGAGAAACATGTCACACAGAAAGACAGAGAAAGCTGTAGAGGGCTGGGTGCTTAAGACAACTGGTGATAGATTTGGGGAGCCCACTCTCCACAGACTGGAAGCCTGAGGGGTACTGTCACTTGTTCTGGTAACCCATCCCCATCTGTTCTGGGGTCCCTGGACCTAGTGTGTGAGCTCTGGAGATGCCATTTCTTAGGCACTAGTTAATATTTTCTGAAATAAATAAGTTAAACAAGCTGGGCGTGGTGGCTCACGCCTGTCATCCCAGCACTTTGTGAGGCTGAGGCAGGCAGATTACTTGAGCCCAGGAGTTTAAAACCAGCCTGGCCAACATAACAAAATCCAGTTTCTACTAAAAATACAAAAATCATCCAGGCTTGTTGGTGCGTCTGTAATCCCAGCTACTTAGGAGACTGAGGCAGGAGAATTGCTTGAAACAGGGAGGCAGAGGTTGCAGTGAGCCGAGATCGCGCCACTGCACTCCAGCCTCGGTGACAGAGAGAGACTTTGTCAAAAACAAAAAAAAAACAAAAAAAAAACAAACAAACCTAAAAGCAATTAAACATCCTTTAAATGTAATTGTGACTGTTCTCTGGAACTTCATGAAATAGAGGCTAAAGCATTCCCTAGTCAAGAGAACTAGTAAAGAGCTGAGGAAAACTACTCAACTAAAAGGCTCAGATATTTATTCTTAGCCACCAGTTTGCAGAATGATGCCTCATAAATCATTTTATTTCTCTGGTTCGGTTTTCTCAATGTTTTAAAGGGATTGTGTTGGGTAAGCCCTAAAGCACCTTATGGCTTTGAAATTTTACTTCTGTCTACTTTGATTGCACATACTGTCCATTTATATTATTAGTCCCGATGTCAATTAACACAATTTATCTTCAACCATTCATTCGCTCATTCATTCATCAATTCTCACTGAGTACACCCCATGCTTCAGACTGTGTATTAGATGCTTGGGATACTTCAGTGAATAAAACAGACAAAGATTACTGCCTCCTTGTGATGGTTAATTTTTTGTCAGCTTGAGTGGGCCATGGGTGCCCAGATCAAACATTATTTCTGGGTATATTGCCAGAGTGTTTCTGGGTGAGATTAGCATTTGAATTGAAGGACTCAGTAAGCAGATAGCCTCCCCCATGTGGGTGGGTATCATTCAACATGTTGAGGGCCTGAATAGAACAAAAGGCTAAGAAGGAGGAATTCCTCCCTTTTTTCCTGCCTCACTGCTTGAGGTGGAGATCTCCTCTCATATTCCTCTGCCCTGTGTTAGGCTGTTCTTGCCATTGGTATTCAAACATCCCTGAGACTGGCTAATTTATGTTTATATTTATTTATTTAATTAATTAATTAACTTATTTATATTATTTATTTATTTTTGAGACAGGGGCTTGCTCTGTTGCCCGGGCTGGAGTACAGCGGTGCGATCTTGGCTCACTGCAGCTTTGAACTCCTGGACTCAAGTGATCCTCCCACCTCAGCCTCCTGAGTAGCTGGGATTACAGGCATGTGCCACCATACCCAACTAATTTTTGTATTTTTGTAGAGATGGGATTTTGTCATGTTGCCCAGGCTGGTCTCGAACTCCTGAGCTTAAGAGATCCACCCTCTTTGACTTCCTAAAGTGCTGGGGTTACAGACGTGAGCCACCATGCCCAGAGACTCAGTCATTTATAAAGAAAAAAGGTTTAATTAGCTCAGGGTTCTGCAGGCTGGCCAAGCATGGCACCAGCACCTGCTCAGCTTCTGGGGAGGCCTCTGGGAGTTTTTACTCACGGCAGAAGGCAAAGTGGGAGCAGACACTTCACACAGTGAAAGCAGGAGCAAGAGAGCAAGGGGGAAGATGCCACACACTTTTAAACAGCCAGCCCTCATGAGAAGCCACTCACTATTACTAGGATGGCGCAAGAGGATGGGTGCTAAAGCATTTATGAGAAATTCAACCCCATGATCCAATCACTCCCCCACCAGGCCCCACCTCCAACATTAGGATTACAATTCAACATGAGGCTTAGAGGGAACAGCATCTAAACAATATCATGCCCTCAGGCTGGGGCTTACGTCACTGACTCTCCTGGTTCTCGGGTCTTCAGACTTAATGGTATTATACCATCAGCTTTCCTGGATCTCCAGCTTGCAGAAAGTAGATCATGGTATTTCTCAATCTCCATAATCCCCTAAGTCAATTTCTCATAATAAATCTCCCTTAAAAATAATTCTATCAAAAAGATACCTCTCCTCATGTTTATTGCACTGATAACAATAGCAAAGATATGGGATTAAACCTAAGCATCCATCATTGGATGACTGGATAAAGAAAATGTGGTATGTATACACCATGGACCACTTGGCCCATACAAAGGAATGAAATCATGTCTTTTGCAGCAATACGGATGGAACTGGAGGCCATTATCCTAAGTGAACTAACTCAGAAATAGAAAGACAAATGAATGCTGGGTGTTCTCAATTACAGGTGAGAGCTAAACAATGGGTACAAATGAATATTCAGAGTGGAGTCATAGACATTAGAGACAATAACAGGTGGGAGAGTAGTTAGGGTTGAAATTACCTATTGGGTACAATGTTGACATCTTCCCAGACCCCCCAAGTTTACCTTCTTGAAGACAGAGATAGATAGTAAATAACAAAATATAATAAATAAGAACATTTATGGCATATTAGCATGTACTATATAAAAAAGTTTCTTGGTAAGGAGGATCAGAAATACTAAGTTAAAAAGAAGATTGAAATTTAAATGATGTGGTAAGTCTAAACCTTATTAAGAAGGCGACATTGAGTAAGTACTTGAGGGAGATGAAAAAGAGTTGTCCGCGCAGTGAAAACGGCCAGTAGAATGACCTAGGGCAGTAACCCGTCTGTGTATTCCAGAAACAGCTGGAAGAATGGTGTGGTCAGAGGTCTTAGAGAGGGACACAAGAAAGAAGATCAAGAGGCTGGGGGAAAGATGTTTGGCTCTGTTAGCCATTGTAGGAGTTTTGGCTGTTGCTCTATATGAAATAGAAAGTCATTACAAGGTTTTGAGCCAATGAATGGTATGATCAATTACTGCAGTACTCTGGGTGAGAGATGATGGCGGCTTGGATCAAGGTGGTGGCAGTAGAAGTTTAAGGGATGCGATCAAATTCTGGGTGTATTTTGAAGATACAGCCAATAAGATTTGCTGACAGTTTGGACGTGGATTATGACAGAAAGAGATTTGTCTTGAGTTATTGGAAAGCTGGAGTTCCAACAACTTCGAAGGGAAGGCGTGAGGTTTTGGAAGCACGATCAGGCATTAAGTTTGGGTTTTGACTTTGAGGTAGGGTTGCTGAGCAGAGAAGAGGTCTAGGTTAGAGATATAAATTTGTGACTCATCAGCTTACAGATGTTGTTCAAAGCCAAACAAAGTAAAAGCGATCACCAAGGGAGCGTGTGCGATAGAGAAGAGGTCAAAGGGCTGAATCCCAGGCACTCCAGGATTAGGCGGAACCTACAAAGGAGACACACAAGGACTGATAGGGGAGGTAGAGGGGGAACCAAGAGATGTATATCTACATATTTCTCATTATTAAAGGAATTCAGATTTAAAATCATCACCACATTAACACTTTCAGCAATTGTGAATAAATTAAGTTTGCAAACTGAAGAAAAAGAACAGAATGAGGAATGATGCTGCAGAATTTATTTTACACATGGTGGCTTGAACACAGCCCAATAATAGAAATACTGCATCTACTAATGGGCTAGTTGAGGATTTTTCAGAGGAAATCATTCAAGTTTGCTTATATTTTGGGTAAGCAAATTCAGGCGTCAAAGTAGTTCTAGGCCCATTGAGAATTAGCCCATAAGCTGGATACTTGTATAAATTTACGATAACATTGCCACCCTCTCAGAGTCTTTTGAGGATGTCACCAAGGAGTGAAGGTGGGGCTTCTCTGCAGTGTCTGGTAACCTATGATGAGAAGCCAAATGGAGGGAATTGAGATGTTTTGCTCTCACTAGACTGTGCTTTCTTGGAAGGTAGAGGCTGTGTTTTAGTCACCTTTATGCCATGTAACTCTGGCATATTGTAAGCAGTTAGTAAACAGTTATTAAATGCATTACTAACTGATTATAAGTAATACTTGATTGCTTGTAACATGTCAGGCCTTAGGAATATAATGAAGACTAAAAAATACAATCAATTCATTTATTAAGCATTCGCTCTTACCAACAACCCTGTGAAGTAGGGTTATATTCAATTATCTTATATTCATTTATATTCAATTATCTTACTCTAAAAATTAGGCTCCTTCTTTTTTTGTTTTTTTGAGATGGAGTCTCACTCTGTCACCCAGGCTGGAATGCAGTGGCATGATCTCGACTCATTGCAACCTCGATCTTCCAGGTTCAAGCAATTCTCCTGTCTCAGCCTCCAGAATAGTTGGGATTACAGGCACCCACCACCACACCTGGCTGATTTTTGTATTTTTCGTAGAGATGGGGTTTCACCATGTTGGTCAGGCTGGTCTCAAACTCCTGACCTCAGGTGACCCACCCACCTCAGCTTCCCAAAGTGCTGGGATTACAGGTGTGAGCCACTGTGCCCGGACCCTACAAAGTGGATCTTATTAACCCCTTGTTATAGGTGGAAAAAACTGAGGGTCAGTGAGATTAAGCTAATTTATCCAAGGAATCAGAAGCAAATTTGAGATTTGAATGCAGAACTTTCTGATTCAAAGTCATGATACTATGTTGCCCTTCATTAAAATTAAATTTTGGACAATTATGTAGCAGAATTTAAAAATTGCAGTATAAAAACAGAGATTTATTAGTTTTGAGAGTACAATTGAGTGAGAGTACAATTTTATTTTCTCATTGCAAAGTATGTAAAGTAAGCAGTGAAAGTTATTCTTTTCTACTTCTCACTAGAGTTTATGTTAAGAGGTAATAAATAGTTCATGTCTGGGTGCGGTGGCTCGTGACTGTAATCTCAGAGCTTTGGAAGGCCGAGGTGAGTGGATCACGAGGTCAGAAGTTCGAGGCCAGTCTGGCCAACATGGTGAAACCTCCGTCTCTACTAAAAATATAAAGAATTAGCCGGGTGTGGTGGCAGGCACTTCTCGGGAGGCTGAGACAGGAGAATTACTTGAACTCGGGAAGCAGAGATTGTAGTGAGCTGAGACCACACCACCAGCCTGGGCAATAGAGTGAGACTTCATCTAAAAAAAAAAAAAAAAAAAAAAAGGCAATAGTTCATCGTACATATTTCCAGATTTTAAAAAATATTTTTATACTTTGTTTCTCTTCCTCTGTTTTGTATCTCTATAACGTATATTCTTTTTAGTTTTTATGGTTAGTTTTTTTTTTTTTTTTTTGAGATGGAGTCACTCTGTCACCTGGCTAGACGGCAGTGACGCAATCTTGGCTCACTGCAATCTCTGTGTCCCAGGTTCAAGTGATTCTCCCGCCTCAGCCTCCCCTGTAGCTGAGACTACAGGTACATGCTACCACGACCAGCAAATTTTTTTGCAGTTTTAGTTGAGACAGGGTTTCACCATGTTGACCAGGATGGTCTCGATCTCTTGGCTCATGATCCGCCCACCTCAGCCTCCCAAAGTGCTGGGATTACAGGCGTGAGCCACCATGCCCTGCCTTATTGTTAGTTTTTAAACAAAAATGTGACTGTACTAAAAGCGTTTTTCTGTATGTTTTTTTTTTTACACTAAAGATTGTGGAAATTTCCCCATATATATGTCTACTTTTTCTCCTCCTGCTCCTCCTCCGTCTTCCTTGAGACAGGGTCTCATTCTGTCACCCAGACTGGAGTGCAGTGGTTCAATCATTCATGGCTCACTGTAGCCTCCACCTACTGGGCTCAAGTGATCCTCCCACTTCAGCCTCCTAAATAGCTGGAACTATAGGTGTGCACCACTGCTACCAACTCATTTTTAAATTTTTTGTAGAGACAGAGTTTCCTTCTGTTGCCCAGGCTGGTCTGGAAATCCTGGGCTCAAATGTTCCACCTGCTTTGGCCTCCCAAAATGCTGGGATTTCAGATGTGAGCCACCGCACCCAGCAGGTTGCCTTTTCAATCTGTCGATTGTGGCTTTTGATGCATAAGTCTTTAAGTTTGATATAGTTTATGTCATTTATTTATAGGTATTTGTATGTACTATTGTTTATTCTTACTTTTGGCTGCATGTGAAGAAGTCATTGCCAAGTCCAATGTTATAATGCTTTTCTTATGTTTTATTCCAGGAATTTATATTTTTGAGTCTTACATTTAGATCTTTAATCATTTTGAATTAATTTATGTATATAGTGTGTTATAGACTGAATGTTGCTGTCCCCCTTAGCCCCAAATTCATATGCTAAAGCCTTAACTCCCAGTGTTTGTTTGGAGATGGAAGCTCTAAGGAAGTCATTGAGGTTCAATGAGGTCATAAGGATGGGGCTCTGGCCCAATAGAATTAGTGTCCTTATAAAGTGAGACACCAGAGATCTTGCTCTTTCTCCCTGCATTTACACTAAGAGGAAATCATGTCGGCCGGGCGCGGTGGCTCACGCCTGTAATCCCAGCACTTTGGGAGGCTGAGGCGGGTGGATCACGAGGTCAAGAGATCGAGACCATCCTGGTCAACATGGCGAAACCCCGTGTCTACTAAAACTACAAAAAATTAGCTGGACATGGTGGCGCGTGCCTGTAACCCCAGCTACTCAGGAGGCTGAGGCAGGAGAATTGCC
The DNA here is from genome assembly GCF_009761245.1 of Sapajus apella. NCBI lineage: Eukaryota > Metazoa > Chordata > Mammalia > Primates > Cebidae > Sapajus > Sapajus apella. The sequence continues at coordinate 62,508 of NW_022437007.1, forward strand.
TGAACCTAGGAGGCAGAGGTTGCGGTGAGCCGAGATTGCGCCATTGCACTCCAGCCTGGGTAACAAAAGTGAAACCCTTTTCTCAAAAAAAAAAAAAAAAAAAAAAGAAATCATGTGAGCAAGCAGCAATTTAGAGGCTGCCTACAAGTCAAGAGAATAAAACTACTGCAACAGTACCTTGATCTTAGACTTCCCAGCCTCCAGAACTATAAAAAATATTTTTTTGTTTTATAAGCCATCTAGTCTATGGTATTTTATTATAGCAGCCCTAGCAGACCAATATCTAGTGTAAGATGAAGGTCCAACTTCATTCTTTTGTATGTGGTTATCTAGTTTTTTTGTTTTATAATTTGTGATAAAGCATCGGATTAATAAATTTTAGCCAAAGCCTTACATCACTGTAATAACTATGGGGTGAAATTCATTTGAATTCTTTTTCCACTTATAAATTTTTTATATAGGTGGGAGCAAGATTCCAAAAGCTAAATTACTAAAAATTATGCATTGAGAATATCATGCCTCTACCCAGTGAAGTTTCTTTTAGAGTGGACAAATATTTTGGTAGTCATGAAAGTGCAATCATTTAAAATGTTCAGGTTCAATGACAAGATGACTTTTATATAAGTACACGATTCTTAGGTTATTCCTTAATCCCATCCATATAGATATTTGGGAAGCTTTTTTGACATTACGTATGGAGTTTAGATGAAGGAGACACTGAGGTCTGCCTGCGTGGGTTCATTGGTACCTCTGCTGGCCTTTGATTCTTCCTCAGTGCTTAATACTAATGCTGCTGACAGACCTGTTTCTGCATTCCAGCATTGTCAGCTAATTGTTTTCAGATCTCTGGAATCTGCAAACATTCAGAGGCTAGTGCGGAAACTGAAAAATTCCATATAATAATTAAATTATTCTTTAATTCTTGTTACGTGTATAAGGAAAAATATCCGGGAATAGTCACTTTTGAGATTTTTTTTTCCAGATCACAAACAACTTTCAAGTAAGAGCATCAGCCTTGCACACAAGTCAGTTTCTTGTTTTTATTATTTCTTGTTTTTATTATTATTTCTTAAATCTCAAGTTCCACTGATGCTTCAGAACTCTCCAATTTTCCTGTTAAAACATAAAATCAAACCTGTTTTTCTTTCTGAAATGATAAATTTTGTACCGAAACAGCATATAGAATACCAAAGAATCCTATTTGAAAATGTTTAAAATTTCCAAAGAAGAGATCTAAAATATAGCACATGTTTTAAAATCTAGTTCAAAAAGTGTTCTTATAAATTAGAAGAAATGTAATAGATTCAGATTGGCCACGAGTAGTTTATTTGAAATATTTTTCCATCAGTACTACCCCTAGAGCATTAAGTTTGGTGATTCTGTTTCTCCTTTTATAAAAAGAAAATTCTAGTATCTCTCACAGTTTTACCACATAGGACAACAAAGTGTATATATCTCTGTAAATAGTGTAATTGATCAGAAGAATTGACTCTAGCGAGTCTCAAGAGTTAGAGAAAGCAATTATACTCAGCTCTCTACTTTTCTGAAACATAATCATTACATAGCATTAAAAACATTCTTTCAAATAGGGATCAGTGGGTTCAATGGATTGCTGACAATATTTATTTTCCAATACAAGCAAGTTATTGAAAACACATCTGAGAAATATTTCTGCAATCTTCCTAATATATATAATGTAAAACTGAGGATAGTAGGAAGAATCTTTGAAGCACTGAACCCAGGAGTTGGGTGTAGAACCTAGGCAGGAAATGGTATTATAAATCTAGAAAATTGATGAAAATATGTGCCCCAAGGTAGCAGTACATCTATATATAAGTAGATTGCCAAAGACGTCAAAAGAACAAATATGTGTCTAAATCAGAAAGCGACGCTATGTTCAAAGACTTTCTCTTAAATAGCTGACGTAAAGCACTAAAAAGACTCGAAGAGAACAGGATGAAAAATAGACCTATATCCTTTGGGCATATGTTTACATGAAATACATTTTTTAGAAGGGTAGAGATTTGGAAGTAAGGATTAAAAGATCTAGAGTATCCATTATCCAAGTAAAGTGAGTTCTAGTTCATGACATTTGAGATTCGACTGTCACAGAAGAGAGAAGACAGAGAACACTGGGCCTACTCTGACTGTATCCACTAGTTTTAGTTAAAAAAAAAAAAAAAGGCCAAATGCTTATTTTTAACTTTAAACAACAAGAAAAGAGGGGGGGGAAAAAGGGAGAAAGAAAAAAAAAAAAGAAAGGAAGGAAAGAAATCAAAATATAAGAGCAACAGTGTGTTTATCCTCTAGAAAATAGGCGTTTCTTTTTTTTTTTTTTTTTAATTGAACACTTCATGAACTTTCATGTCATTCTTACACAGGGACAGTGCTAATCTCCGTATTGTTCCAATTTTAGTCTACGTGCTGCCAAAGCGAGCACTGCTTCTTTCTCTAAACATCTTACAGTAGTTTAAAAAATCTTGGCACACCATTTAGTATCTCTCCTAGTGCTGTCCAGGAGATAGTAATTAATCCCAATTTACCACAAGTGTCAATATCCCATTGTTAAGTGGTTTTAAGAATTATTTAATAAAAACTCAGAGATATAAACAAAGAAGATGGAAAATGATTTACATACAACTGTCTATCCGTGACCCGACTTAATGTCACTTCCCTCCTTAAGTTGCTGTCCTTAAACATTTCTGGGAAATGTTCTTTCATTTACTGGTGCCACTAGCAATTCCAAGAACAAAGTTTGAGCTATGATTCCTATTAGTTTATGTGTGTTTATCTAAGCTCAAACAATTTTTTAATTAAATGTTTTTGTGTCCTATACCTACTCATTTATGATTAAATGGTCCATCTGGATGAAGTCAAGTAGGATATAAGGCTTTTGACCCAATGTGAAGTGTCCAAATGCTCAAACAAGGCAGTGACAACGTCCTTTGGATTGGATTTAATCCGGCTTTATTGGCTTGGATTCTGTACCTAGAAAGCCTTGCCACTAGCATTTAGGCATTTAGGCACACAAAAAAGAGGAATTTTAGTAGCTGAAGTATGAATACATTTTCTGGGTAACTAGTTTCTGACTCAAGAATGGTAGAAGAAAGCACTAGAAATCTAGCAAAAAATATACATAAAAGCTAAAATACGTTTTCAAAAGTCAGAAAATATTAATCTCTCTCTCTTTTATTTTGTTATGCATAAATCCTAGGGTTTCTGGCAATAATTTAGATTATCCGTAACAGAATTTTAACTGCCCCTAAGGAAATGTAGTAATCAACATTTCTGGAAAGATGTCTTTGATGTACTCTTTCACCTGGAACACGGACTAGGCCATGGGAACAATTTTCAGGTAGCTCCTGAATGGCATTTTGGATAGCTGCCAGGGTGGTTTAAATATAACCCATTACATAAAACTGGAGCCACAATGCTGTAACTGCTGGCTGGGAATTGTTTCACTGAGCAAATAATTTAACAAACATTCATCTTTAGCAAACATCCTTCAATCAAGATTCAGTTCCTGGGAACTTGTGTCACAAAAATAAGTTCTATTATTTTTCTCAAATCTGTGAAGTTGATTTTTCCTTAAGGTTATAATATTTAGATTTAAATTTGATAATGGTTTATTTTATATGCTTTCTTAAAAGTGCTGGATGTCTTGACCATTTCCGGTGGGAAACTATAGTTTATGTGGTCTTTAGAGACAACCACTATCCCTCATAGTATGTGATTTTTACTAGCTACAAATTGATGTTCAGGATAGGATTTAGGAAGCCTGGAGAATCTGGGCTATTTGTAGCCATGGCATTTAATAATCTATTCCAAATGATATTCTAATTCTACCATTATAAGAAATTATCTGATTCTTAAAATTCTCAAAAGGTAGGTTTCTTTTTGTTAAAAATGTATGTATATGTGTGTGTATATATATATATATATATATATATGCATACACACATAAGAAGCTTAAAGATTATGTAAATATATGAACTGCATAGCTGAACACTAAGATTAAGCTTAAAGATATATATGTATATATACACATACACACACACACACACACACTCAATAAGTTTCAAGGTTATGTAAATATACGCATTGTATAGCTGAACATCGGATCTGTGTCTCAACTTCATTTCAATAACAAAGAAAATATATTTGGTACCTACATAAATAATTCCTTGAATACTGTTGCTATTATAGTTTCCATCTCGCTTGATTTTCTTTTCTTTTTTTTTTTTTTTTTGAGACGGAGTTTCGCTCTTGTTACCCAGGCTGGAGTGCAATGGCGCGATCTCGGCTCACCGCAACCTCCGCCTCCTGGGTTCAAGCAATTCTCCTGCCTCAGCCTCCTGAGTAGCTGGGACTACAGGCACGCGCCACCATGCCCAGCTAATTTTTTGTAGTTTTAGTAGAGACGGGGTTTCACCATATTGACCAGGATGGTCTCGATCTCTTGACCTCGTGATCCACCCGCCTCGGCCTCCCAAAGTGCTGGGATTACAGGCTTGAGCCACGGCGCCCGGCCCCCTCACTTGATTTTCACAAAAACCTTGGTATGTGGTGTTGTCTCCATTATAAAGAGCAGGAGATTGAGTCTTACTAATGTTTGATAATGGGCTTTGAACTTTGGAGTTAGTTAATAAAATTTTGAAAAACAGTATAAACAAACAAAGAAACTTAAAAAACTATTAAAGAAACCCATTTTGGAATGTTTTTAATTGCTCTTGTCAGGAAGAAATCATTCTTCTTTGAGTAAACGTTACAAGATTATTTGCACAACTCAAGGGATTAAAAAAAAAAAAACCTAAACAAATAAACAGACAAACCTTGGGGAGCGGCTGATGAGAGCAAAAATCATTTGATTTTGTGTGTGGATGCCAATCGCTTCTTTTCCAAACACACAGCACCTCAAAAGCACCCTATTTATATAATTAGTCCAATGAGCCAACTATGGCACAACTCCTTGAGATGATTCTATATCGATTCTTGGGATTCTCAGGCTCATAAGTAGGATGCAGGATTCCCAAACTAAGCCTTTCTTATTTCCATCTCAACAGTGTAGGAGGTAAACTGTTAGCAAATCTTATTTCTCCAGCATCTTTGTAGTCCCTTAAACAGGAATCAACAAACCATATTCTTCAATTTGCCCTTAGGGCTGTCTTTCCTTTCATATGAAATTCATGCTGTACCATCTGAGTCTACCTGTTTGTGGTTGTTTTGGTATCTTTTCAAAACGTTTTCTTACACTCATCAAATGGCTTTTTCTGTATTAGAAAAAACTTTATCCGAAACGTGACATATCATACTATCAAGAACCAATGGCATTTACCCACCACAAATAAAACTCCTTTTTGTTTCAGAGTTCAGTTAGAGAGCTAGCCATGCTGTGGTTATTAGTCTATAATAACTCAAAGGCCAGCAGTCTTGGGAGTCAAGCTTGGAACGCCTTTTATCCCCTAATTATATATTCTGCATCGCCCTAGGGAGCGGTGAGAAAGTCTTGATGTGCAGTTACAACTCCGCCAGCATCAGTCTCAGCTCCCAGCCGGGCCCTCGCCCCCAACGTTCTTCATAGTTAGCTGTACTTTTAATTTTTATTTTTAGGGCCACCATTCTTACTTTCAGCAAATGATGTGTGAGCAGGGGAATTTATTATACTCTGGTGAGGGAAACTAATGCCTGGAATTCTTGTCATTTCCAAGTTACTAAAGCAGTACTTTGAGAATTAATTTTTAAAATTTTATGTCATAAAGAAAACTGCTTCATTATTTCACATTTTCTGTGGTTTTTCTGTATAAGTAGCTACAGGGAAATTCTTATAAATGAAGTGAAAATGTCAGTACAGGTAAAAAATTCATTATTTTAGCAAGATATGTCTCATATTTTTCTTTTTATATGTGTATGTATTTATTTTTTCAGAGATGGAGGTGGGGGTTGCTGTCTCGCTATGTTGTCTAGGCTGGTGTTGAACTACTGGCCTCAAGTAATCCTCCCTCCTTGGCCTGCTAAGTAGCTGGGATTACAGGCGTGATCCCAGTTTATGGAACACGTTTTTCTAAGAAATATGAAGAAAACACTGTTTTTTATATTGGCAGACATTTAGAAATTTAATTTCCACTGAGAAATGGAATGGAAATTCCTTTTTTTTTTGAGACAAAGTCTTGCTCTGGCACCCAGGCTAGAGTGCAGTGGCGAGATCTTGGCTCACCGCAACCTCTGCCTGCTGGCTTTGAACAATTCTCTTGCCTCAGCCTCCCGAGTAGCTGGGATTACAGGTGCCTGCCACCATGTCTGGCAAATTTTTGTGTTTTTAGTAGAGATGGAGTTTCATCATGTTGGCCAGGCTAGTCTGGAACTCCTGACCTCAAGTGATTCACCCTCCTCAGCCTCCCAATGTGCTGGGATTATAGGCATGAGCCACTGCACCCAGCCAGAAATTCCATTTTTATTTAGAAATTAATTTAAGAGATCTAATAGATTCATTTTATTAAAATAATTACTATAAGTAAACTATTATAAAGTCTTAAAAAACTATCCTGTAGAAACAGATATCCACAGTTATTCATAGAGAACTTTTGTTAAACAGTGCAGTACTGTTTACATATTTTATTATTGTTTCTATATTAATTTATTTGACATTTGACCTGAAAATTCAGAACTTTGTTATTCAACGCTGAATTAAGTAATATTCTTTTTAAGTTTAGGAATCTCTCCTATGATGTTTATATCCCTTAAGAAATAAAGTAGTATTTTATAGGTTTCTAAAGATTCATTGTTTAGCCGGGCATGGTGGCTCACGCCTGTAATCCTAGCACTTCGGGAGGCTGAGGTGGGTGGATCAAGAGGTCAGGAGTTCGAGACCAGCCTGGCTAATACGGTAAAACCCCGTCTCTACTAAACACACAAAAATCAGGTGGGCGTGATGATGCATGCCTGTAGTCCCAGTTACTCGAGAGGCTAAGTTGGAAGAATTGCTTGAACCCCGGCAGTGGATGTTGCAATGAACCAGGATCATGCCACTGCACTCCAGCCTGGGTGACACAGTGGGACTCTGTCTCAAAAAAAAAAAGAAAAAGAAAAAAACGAGATTCATTTTTTAAATGTATATAGGGTGCTTACTAAGGTAGACAGGCCCATGCGTTTTGACAAATGCAGACAAATGCATCAGCATCATCAAGATGTGGAACAACACTGTCACATGCGCAATCCCCGTGCTCCTCCTTTGTAGTCAGATCTTCTCCCTGGCCTGAATGGCTGGCAGCCCCTGTGCTGTTTTCTGTTTCTGTGGTTTTGTCTTTTCCAGAATGTTATACAGGTGGAACCACCTTCTGAACTTGACTCCTTTTGCTTGGCACAGTGGCTCTCACCTGGGAACAACCTTGGCCTCTCCAGGGAACATCTGGCAATCTCTGGAGGCATTGTTGGTTGCCACAACAAGGGGGATTGGGAAAGTGCAGCATGGATCTAGTGGGAAGAGGCAGGGAGGCGGCTAAACATCCTCCCATGTGCGAGACATCTCCTACAACAAAGAATGATCTGGCCTAAAACAGTTATGAGAAACGCTGAATTAGCAAAACACATTTGAGATTGATTTGTATCGTTGCATGTATCAAGCAATTGATTCCTTTCCTTTTTTATTGCTTAATAATATTCTGTTTCATAAATGTATTATAGTCTGTTTATTCATTTACCTGCTAAAGGATATTTGGGCTGTTCTCATTTTTTTTTTGGTAATTGTGAATAATGGTATAAATATTTGTGTGTATGTTCTTGAGTGAGGGTAAGTACTGGGTGTAGGATTGCTTGGCCGTTTGGTAAGTATGTGTTTTATCTTTATAAGAAATTCCAAACCGCTTTTCAAACTGGCTGTACCATTTTGCATTCCCACAAGCAACATACTAGAATTCCAGTAGTTCTTCATCTTCAGCAGTACTTGGTGTTTTGTGTGTGTGTGTGTGTGTGTGTGTGTGTGTGTGTGTGTAAATTTAATATATGCAGGGTCAGGAATGGGGGCTCACACCTGGAGGTGGGACAATTGCTTGAGGCCAGGAGTTTGAAACCAGCCTGGGCAACATAGCAAGATCCCTGTCTCTACAAAAATGAAAAAATAGCCTGGTGTGGTGGCACGTGCCTCTAGTCTTACTTGCCTCTAGTAACTACTTGTAGGTGGAATTGAGAGGACTGGTTTAGCCCAGGACTTTGAGGCTGCAGTGAGCTATGATTGGGCCACTTTACCCCAGCCTGGGTGACAGAGCAAGACCCCATCTCTAAGAAAAATAAACAGAAAAAAAAGTAGTATATGTATTTAAATTTTAGTCTTTCTGAGAGATGTGCGGTAGTATCTCATTATGGTTTTAGATTTGTCTGTTTTGGCTAATTTTTAGGATTTTAGAATTTAATGCACATTTTCTGAGATTTCAAAAATAGTATAAAAACAGTATTTAATGAATGTCCACAAAGGCATTAACAACTGTGTGTATTTAATAATACACACAGTTGTTAATGCCTTTGTGGACATTCATTCTGTTCTTCTTCACTGTAGAGCTACTAATCCTTTTACAGCTTCTATTTTAAGAGAATCCAATTTATGGGCATTAGGATTCATTGATCTAAAAAGGCCTTCAGGATATACCTGGCCTAGGCCCTTGCCTACTAAATAGATTTTGAGAAAAAGAGAAGAATCTATTCTTTTTGCTTTTTGTTTTGTTTTTTTGAGACGGAGTCTCGCTCTCTCCCAGGCTGGAGTACGGTGGCGCAATCTAGGCTCACTGCAACCTCTACCTCCCGAATTCAAACGATTCTCCTGCCTCTGCCTCCGGAGTAGCTGGGACTTACATGTTCCTGCCACTACGCCCGTCTAAATTTTTTTTTTTTTTTTTTTTTTTTTAGAGACAGGGGTTTCATCATGTTGTCCAGGGTGGTCTCGATCTCCTGACCTCTTGATCTGGCCGCCTCGACCTCCCAAAGTGCTGGATTACAGGCATGAGCCCTGCCGCTATTTGTATTTTTAAATATGATTAAGGGATTATCTGGAATAGCTGCATGCATTGCTCACAGTTCACTGGGGAAAAAGACAAAGCTTTGGCATTCCCAGTGTTTAGCTTGCTGGCTGGTGTGAAATTAGTTCTACACAGGCAGCACCGGAACACAGCAGAGCAATATTATTTTTCTTGGATTCAGGTGTTTGTCAAACATTACCCTCTACTGGCTGGCAGCTGCAATTACTTCTAATAAATACAAATAACCCAATTTGTTGCCTGCTCTCAAAATTTGCTGTTTCCACCTCTAACAATCCATATTAAATAGATTAATAATCCTTCCTTTAAAGCATCACTTTATTGATTCCTTTATATCCCTAAACAGGTGTGTCAGGAGCATTGATACAGAGAGGATATTTTGATTTCTTTTAAAACAAACCTGAAGTCTGTCCTAGTAGCAAATGAACAGTCTCATTCCAGGCAAGTTCGTGGCTTTCAGGTAAGGTAAAACTTATGTAGGAAGACCTCAGTTTCACTTATGGCCATGCCTTCTTAATTTTGGACAATTTGGTTTATAAAGGCAGAAAATTCATTGTGTTCAGCGAGAACAGACAAATTACGAAAAAGTGTGTTGACATTTTTTTCCATGAAGAAACATTTGCAGAAAAAAAGTTTTAAAACTATGTGAAATAATAGAAAATCTACGGATTGGCCACTAATCTCAGTTTGGTCTTTTGTTAATAGAGGCTTTCCTCATTTTTATGAAGCAAAAGCAGAAGCTTCCAATTCAGGATCCAGACATTTTGGCATTTTTTTCCAAACAATTTAACTGGAAACCTTGGTGCCTGTGGCTTTGGCACCCACAGAACTATGTTGTGAAGTACTAGCTCAGCATGCTCAATAGTTTACCCACACACTACAGAAATAGCTGGGGTGACCAAAATGTAAACCCACCTCTAATTAGTGAAGAATTAGAAATGAACAAAGCCCTCATCCACATTCTCTAAGACTACACTGTTTTAGGCATACATGTTCAAATGTTGAACTTCTCTGTGACCAAAAGACATGTAATTGATGTTCAGTCACACCTGGTTAATTACAAACACAACTTTAAGGTAGTTAAAGAAATCCTCAGTTGAAAATCATGTAGTCGATGCTTTGGAGTTTGTTGGTTTGTTTGCTTTTTTGGTTTTTTTCCTGTTTGGTGAGTTCCGTTTTACACTTTTTCCAGGGTGAGAGGCTATGTTTTAATTCACAAAGAGTTTAGTGTTATAGTAAACAGTGGTGGATTGTCTGTATCGGTCTATGCTTGTTCAAGGGTACCTGAATTTAGAAATGAGGGCTAATTTGGCAACTTGCCTTCAGTCACACGGTTAATTCTGAGGCAGTTCCTATTTTCACACTCACCCCTGACTCAGGCATGGGCTGGAGAGCACAGGCCACGGTCATGCTCACCGAGCTCTTCCTGCCTCTTCCTCTCCTTGGGCACATTGCTTTCGGGAGTTTCATTTTTCTTATCTCCAAAGTAGACATAGCATTACTTCCCTGCTTTACAATGTGGTCATAAGGATGAAAGGAAGCTTAAATATGTTAAGTGCTTGGCATACAGTGAACACTCAAAATATTATTTTTGTGCTATCGATATAATCAGTTCTTATTTGGCAGACAACCCAAATTGTGTACCAAGGGAAGAATTTGTTCGTCAAGTCATCACGTATAACTCCCTAAATGTGTGCTGGTACTATCAAATTATTTTGCATATTATTAGAGATGTATGTTAAACTTTCGTTTTGTGTTACATGTTGATTTTGGAGCAGGGTGAAGTGGCAATACAAAAAAAATTAAAATCTATTTGCATGCGTAAAATTTGTACCTTCTCTTCTTGATTTTGCCTCACTACTCTTGAGTGCTATCGGATTTATGTTTTATTTATTTATTTGTTTATTTATTTTAAAATAGAGGTGACATCTCACTATGTTGCCCAGGCTGATCTCAAACTTCTGGGCTCAAGCTCGCCTCCGGCCTTGGCCTCCCAAAGTGCTGGGATTACAGGCGTGAGCCACTGTGTGCAGCCAGGTTTATGACTTTGACTCTGGTTTGTGAGGCCAGCTTTGAAAAAATGGGAGAGATCTTCTTAAAGAGCAAGCATGCTTCTTGCTGTCTGATTAATACAGAATCACAGCAGTGGCAATTTTTCTTTATAAATATATATCTCTAAATCTTAAACTTAAAACTTCATGATTGGCAGTCCCATAAAAATTATAAAGATCAGAAATTTATTCACTTTACACATCATTTCATAGTTTTTGAAATTAAGACTTTTTTTTAAAAAAATTTAATTTTCAATGAAATTTCTTTCAAAATTCCAAATGTGCTGAATGGAAACACATCCGCTGTTCCTGTGTCCTTTGCCCCATCCACCATCATCTTCCACTGTAGTTTGAAGGATCTTTACAGATGTATGTATACATAACCATGTCTCTCCCTTGCTTAAAATCAGTAACTGTTGTCCCTTGCTCCTGAGAAAAAATCAGAAATCCTGACCTTGCCTCTGGCCCCCTTACCTCCTTTGTCCTAATCATCCTGCCTGCCCCTCTGTGATCAAATCACGGTTGGTATCCTTTCAAGTTCCTCATGCCCCTTCCATGCAATGGCCTTCCCGTTTGTTCTTCCCACAGAGGAAATGCCAGCTCTCTTTCTTCCCCGTCCTCCCTTGCCTTACCCTCACTGCTATCAGTGCTCACCATCCTAAATGTCATTTGATCAGAGACATTTTTCTTGGTCTCCTACATGTAGTTGAATCCCCTTGATGGAGATTTCTTGGTGCTTTGCATTTCTTCCTAACACTTTTAATAGTTGTAATAAAATAGTCATGTGGTTAGGCAATGTCTCCAACATTATGTCTGTAAGCTTTATGAGGGCAATTTTATTCAACAAAGAATAGTCAACATCTGCCACAGCAAAGGCAGGCTAAGCTTTCAATAAGTATTTGTCAAGTGCATGATTGAATGACGTGTTCGGTACTGTATTGCCAGTGTCTAGAATATGGCAGATGCTTCATCAATACTTGTTTAAAAAGATAATCAGTATCAGTCCAGGTGCCGTGGCCGATGCCTGTAATCTCAGCACTTTGGAAGCCTGAGGCAGGTGGATCACAAGGTCAGGAGTTCAAGACCAGCCTGGTCAAGATGGTGAAAACCTGTCTCTACTAAAAATACAACAATTAGCCAGGCATGGTGGTGGATGCCTGCAATCCCAACTATTCGGGAGGCTGAGGCAGAGAATTGCTTGAACCTGGGAGGCAGAGGATGCAGTGAGGCTATATTGCACCAGTGCACTCCAGCCAGGGTGATAGAGTGAGACTCTGACTCAAAAAAGAAAAGAAGAAGAAGGAGGGGGAGGGGGAAGGGGAGGGGGAAATAATCGGTATCGGAAAGCAAAGGGGAGCTTTTATGTGGAGTGACTTGTAGTGAATCACAGCGAGAGGCCCCTATCAGGCAATGAAAGCCTAGAGAGATGATGGAATGGACTATTGGAGTGCTCGAGCAGCACACCAGAGCTTTTTGAGTGGAGAGTTTTTCAAATTTTGCCTATTTATGGAGTGCAGGAGGCACTGCATTTGTAATCACTATGTATAGTTCTGATGCTTGCTGGCTATGTAACTTTGGAAAATTATTTAGCTCCATTTCCGAGATAAGAAAGGAAACAGGGATCATCCTGCTTCCCCAACCAATGTCAAAGGTTTATGAGAATCCAGTGACAAATGTGAAAGTACTTTGTAAACTCTAAAAGGCTGTGTATGTATTATTATTTAACTGTGGAAGGAATTTATAACATGTTGGTGGTAAAGTAGTAAGAGTCAATAAGTTCAGAAAACCATAAATGTCCGTCTCCTAATTCCTCTTTCCAGAGTTACCCACTCTTGTCAGTTTCTGTGTGTTCTTCTCCTAAACATTGTCTATAGATTGACTGATCCGTGTACACATCCACACAAACGTATGTCCATATGTGTATACACTCACAAATATAAACGTAAACCTAAAACCACAACTCAGATCCTAATGTTATTCAGCAGCACGCTTGTCCACTTACTATATCTTGGGCATTTTTAGTGACAGAGCATATAGAATGCTTTCATCTGCTGCATGGTATCCATTGCACGCGTCTGCTATGATTTATTTTATCATTTCTGCATTGATCAACATCTAGCGTCTTTCCATTTTTACCACTGCAAACAGTGCTTGACTGAACATCTTTGTTTAATTTGATTTCTTATCTTCTTTGCTTAAAATCATTTCCGATTTTAACATCCTCTGCTTCTATCTCATGCATGTGGCAAGAGGTTGGAGACTTATAAAGCAGCGCTAGAGTAAAGCTGACTTTATAACAATGCTAATACTTCCAGTTTCACGGCAGTTTCAGAACTGTCCCTGGTGTAGCGTTTCTGCTGTGGCAAAGCTGGCCTGTTCACTGCATGTGACTTTCTGTCTTTGTATCCCCTTTTAAGTGCCCTGTTTAGATATTTTTTTTAACATTCCCTTTATGATTTTCTATTTTTTCTTCCTTCATAACACAGCAAAAATGCACCCACAAGTCTGTATATGCTATTTCACATACAAATTTCTGGATGCTATAGATTTTCTCACAAATTTTTCGATGCCATCAATTTTCTCCCTGTTTTTGAAGAACAGGCATTTATTGAGTTGTTAACAGTGCTCACCTCACTAACCAGAAATGAATGCAGATATAGATACTTCGTAAGATTTATTTAGTTGTTTCTTATTGATAAATTATATAATTTATACAGTCTAAATTAATGATGGATGACGGGTGGGCCATAGTGTACTGCTCAGAGCCTACTGCCAAATGTTGATCACTGTGTAAAAATTTACTTTGCCACATGTGAGTATACATCCCTCTTCTTGGTGCCGTTCATGAGATGGCATGCTAAGTGGAAGGAGTAAAGTCATATGGTTAAAGTAGGATAAAACCTTTCCTTCTGGAATGTTAGAGGAATTTCTATTTTATTTTATTTTTTTTTAAGATGAAGTCTTACTCTGTCACTCAGGCTGGAATGCAATGGTGTGATCTCAACTCACTGCAACCTCTGCCTCCCGGGTTCAAGCAATTCTCCTGCCTCAGCCTCCCAAATAGCTGAGATTACAGGTGCCCACCACCACGCCTGGCTAATTTTTGTATTTTTAGTAGATACCAGGCTTCACCATGTTGGCTAGGCTGGTCTGGAACTCCTGACCTCAAGTGATTCACCCACCTTGGCCTCCCAAAGTGCTGGGATTACAGACCATTAGAGGAATTTTTCAACATCAGATTAGTGCTGAAAGATTATGTGTTCACTGAAACGTGCAAGTCTTTTGCCTCATTAATATTGAAAAGATTGTGGTCAGGGCAGTGAACTTTCCTAGTCAACAGTGACATACAGTGACCAGCTGTGCAGTGAAGTAACTCTGGAGGTGTTTACAGGCTTTGCAAGGGGTGACTGAGCCACAGTTGTGACTATATCATAACAATTGCTGTGCATTTAGTGCTGTTTTCTGTTCCTTCAATATCCCTTTACAGATACCACCATTCAAATTCTGGAATTCATAAGTGTGCCTGAAATATTTTTCTTTTTTTTTCCTTTTTTTTGCCAGTTAGTGAATCTTTCCAGAACAAAGGAAATGTCTTTTATTTTTTTCTTTATTCTTTTCTTTTCTTTTTTTTAAAGACAGTGTCTCGGTCTGTTGCCCAGGCTGGAGTGCAGTGTCCAGATCTTGGCTCACTGCTATCTCTGCCTCCCAGGTTCAAATGATTCTCCTGTTGCACCCTCCTGAGCAGCTGAGATTACAGGTGTGCACTACGACACCCAGCTAATTTTTGCATTTTTAATAGAGATGGGGTTTCACCATGTTGGCTAAGCTGATCTGGAACTCCTGACCTCAAATGATCCATCCACCTCTGCCTCCCCAGATCCTGGGATTACAGGTGTAAGCCATCACACCCGGCCCTGTGTCTTTTATTCTTTTGAAGTACTGTGTCTGCTACAGGAGTGAGTAGCAGGTACTCATCAAATACTTCTTACCATCAAGTGGCACCCAGTGTCACCAAAATAACCCAAAACCAAGCCAAACCAAACCAAAGAAATCCTAACAAAAGCAAAACCAGCAATAGTTTGTAAGCCACTATAGCTGAGGTAAGACTTACTTCGGCGAAACTCCACTTGTTTGGAGTTGAATAAACAGTGAGTGCAGGACAAATGCCGAAGAGAATTCTGCTGACAACAGCAGACAGGGCAAGCCAGGAGACGGTGGATGCCCTGCTACGACAGGCTGTGAGAGTGACAGCCGCAGCAGCAGCACCCTCCACATAGCAGAGGCCAGACACAAGCCAGCCTGAGCAACAACGAAATAGCAAAATGTTGCTAGCAGGGAGCATTGCATATCAAATACATTATAACATTTAAACTCTCACCACACCCCTGGGTGTGTAATTTATTATCTTCACCAAATTACAAAAGAAGAAAGTGAGTCTTGGAGCATTTTCATAATTTGCTCAAGTCACACTGCAAGGATGTAGTTGGGGCGGGATTTGGCAACATCCCCGACTGACCCTAACACATGTATTATTATTATTACGTTTTTAGCCCAGGCTGGAGTGCAATGGCACGATCTCTGCTCACTGCAGCCTCTGCCTCCTGGGTTGAAGTGATTCTCCTGCCTCAGCCTCCTGAGTAGCTGGGACTGCAGGCGTGTGCCACCACGCCTGGCTAATTTTTGTATTTTTAGTAGAGATGGGGTTTCACCATGTTGGCCAAGCTGGTCTCAAGCCCCTGACCTCTAATGATTCGCCTGCCTCGGCCTCCCGAAGTGCTGGGATTACAGGCGAGAGCCACTGCACCTGACCCACATGCATTCTTATTATTGTTTTCTAGTGGCCTCTCTGCATAGTCTCCTCAGGTAGAAAGTGCTGTAGGGCCTTTTTGCCACCTTGACACAGTTGGACAACAGCAATATCTGTCATATCTAGATGAATTCTTAACAGACATCAAGTTTTGAAACCTAAGACTTTCTAAAATAATTTAAAGTTTATTCTAATCCCAGATTGGGGGGTCTGTCGGCCTTGGATTTACTTTCTCCAAAGCTCTGTGCATCATCAACAAAGTCACCAAGACTTCACCTGGCGGTTACAGCCATCCTGGAAGGGAGTGTCTGGCATGGGGATGCTGCATAGCTACTGTTTGTTAAGAGGCTGGACACACCTTTGATGAAGGATCATTACCTTCCCAGAATATCCTTATAATTCCCTGATGGGTCACTTCCATTTTATCACTTCCTACTGGCCATTACACCACACAACTTTCAAAGACAGGGACTAGTGTGCAGGTGGGCAGCAATATAATTCAGGCAGGAAATAGCTGCTACTGCTGCATCACTATGAGCTACCTCTAGAGATACAAAGGGGCTGTTATGCCAATCTCTTCTAAACTGATACTGCAGCTTCACAGCAGTAAATTTTAAAACTAAACAACAATGAAACAGGAGGAAAAGGATTCTTTATAATTTAAGAAAATACAGGGAAGTAGTGGTCTAGGTAACAAAAAAAATGGCGTGTTCTATTTCCACGCCATTTATATCACACAATATAAATGGCGTGGAAATAGAACATTTATATTGTGTTATATAAATGGTGTGGAAATAGAACACGCCATTTACATTTGACCTTGGCATATATCATACAGTTTCTTCTGCCCAGAGGGCATGCCTATCCTGGTTATGTTTTGTCCCCCAGGCATTAAAATGCATTTCCAATTCATGAATATATCAAACTTGAACATTTCAGAAAGGTGATCAAATATACACTGAGGGCCATCATGAAAAGCCTGTCTACATGGATTTGTGTTATTCTGAATTAATTTGCACTTTAGGTCACTGAGGTTTTCAAGGAGATTTATGAACAGCCCATATATTATCTTTGCACACAAATCAGCCTGTGATTCTGCTCATATACAAGTTCATGAGCTCCTAATGAGTATTTCTGAGGATTTTAGATTTAGTGTAGTATTACAACAATACCTGCCTCATAGGTTTAATCTTAGGATTAAATGATTAATACAGATAAAGCAACATGAATATTACTCAGTAAAAAGTAGTAGGAAGAGCTATAGAATGAATAAGAAAGGTGATATATAATGCTCATGAAATGTGAAACTCATATGTTAAGCTTCGGTAACAACATAAGCTGTAGTTATTTATTAATCTATTCAGTAATGAGTTACAAAAAACCACCTATGTCCCAAATAGTGTTCTAGGTGCTGGGATGAGCAGTGATTAACACATCTGCATTATGGAGCTTACTTTCTAGATGACATGCTAAGTGTAATTTCTTATTATGTTTAAAACATGCTTTTGTTAATTTGCTATTTTATTTTTGGCCATTCAAGGAAAAGTTTCACACAGAGATGAAGAATTTTATTTTTATGTGAATAGGAATTATCATCTTGTTCTTTTCCACCTGTGTCATCTCTCCTATGAGACTGTAAACTTTAAGCTCCATACAATACTCTTCTTGTTACTTGTGATTCTATAGAGGATACCATTAGTAAAGAAGATTGAAGGCAACCTCAATAAACTTTAAGGGAAAGACTGGTAATTGGCGAATTTTTCATCTGTGCTCATGCCTCTACAGTGCCTTCTTGCAAACAGCATGTAAAAAGTATATTTGCTGAATGGTCAACCAAGTCAAGTGACAAATCGTGGAACTCTACTTCATTATTTTATGGTCTCTTTTCCTACTCGTATAACAATAACCAATAGTACAGGGTGATGAAGATGAGCGCCAAATTAGTGATCTATTAAATGCACTATAAAAGTCCCACACAGAGGGGGTTCATTTTGGGTTAGACTAATTAAAGAAGAAAGAAAACGACTTATTTGAAGAATAAATAAGATTCAGGTAGAGGAGGAGGAGGGGATTATTGGTAGACAGGTGGACGTTTTCTAATGGAAGAATAAAAATGCTCAAGAGCCGTGGAAATTTTCATTTTATTCTGCAGGCAATGGCCAATTAGTGAAGGTGTTTGCTTGGGAGATTGACATGTAGTTTTGTGAGTTGCCACCAGCCTTGCAAAGTAGAACAAAACAGAATACAAAGTATTAGAGTACATGACCTGTAGGGAGGCTGAGTTTATGAAACGTTCATTTCAGCTGCACACACATGGGTAAATGTGTCGTAGGTGAGGGAGCAGATCTGGAAGTGGGTTTTACTGAGAAAGTTCCTACATCCCTGAGCTAGAGACACTAATGTGATTCTTTTCTAGTGAGCCATTGTCTCTTTTCTCTGTGCCAGAGATAACTGTAATCCTACTAAGCAACTACAATTTTTTTTTAAATCATATCCACACCAGATTATCATATACAGGGAGCAGATTGTGTTTTGCCAAACACACACACACACACACACACACACGCAGGTGCACACAAATAAGCGGACTGATTTTATTCAAGCTATTATTATAGGGAGAACACCTCAAATCCAGAGATCACACTAGCTTGGCAGGGTAGTTTTACTTTAGACGTTTATAGAGAGGAGTAGAAAAACTATAGTTGAGATGATTTACAGTTGGAATTGTTTTGCAATCAGAAGAAGTCTCAGTCAAATAGCTGTAAGGCTAATGTTTAGCTCTATCTGGCTTGTTTCAGAAGTACAAACAGTTCAAATCTCAGCTAAATCATTCGTGAGACAAAGAACAAGAAGTTGAAAGGTCTGTGTCTGTTCTCATCTGCAGCTTCAGACAAAAAAGGAAAGGTCTGTATTTGTCCAAGTCTCAAGTAAACAAGGGAGTCTTCATGGGTCTTAGGGATGTCAGGAGAGAGTGGACAGTGAGTCTTATCTATCATAAGAGGGAGGGTAGTTCTCCTCCTTAAGCCATTTCCTGGAAAACAAGAGTATGGAGATTTCAGAAAATAAAAAGTTGGAGGAATTTCTTGACTATAGCTGCTTTCTAGAAGCACAGTATTCAGATAAAGTTCAGTGTTTTCAGGTTTTCTCCTCTGAGGTGGCTTTAAAGAAAGAAAAGAACCAAGTGTCTGGCCCTTTTCCTGCACGTGAAAAGACTTAAGAGCATGCCTCCAGCTACATCCTTGGATGATAACTGATGTTGACTAACACTTCTGAGGCTATAATTCTGTAACAGGAAATTTCTTTTTAATTGGAGAATAAATGGCACTGGAGTAGATCATGTAAAGTGAATTTACTTGAGCCAGGGCAAAATTTAATAGAAAATTAAAAAAAAACTTTGAATGAAATTTTATATTGAAACTTGAAACTAAAAATAATGAAAATAAAATTATGTTATTCATTTAATAAAAATGCAGTTTGTAATTGCAACTATAAGTTAATTTTAGACAAAGACTGGATGAGATGTTGATTTAGGTGGGTTGGAGAGCATCACTTTTCTGACACATTGGCATCCTAACTCCATACAATACTCTTCTTGTTACTTGTGATTTTCATAGCACAATTCTATAGAGGATGCTATTAGCAAAAAGTATTCAGGGCATCATCAATTTTCTGAGATGTCTTTCACTTCTTTGGCATTCACTTCACACTATTTTGGGGTACTTATGGACCCATCTCTTCTTTATTGGATAGGTAGTCTAATTCTACTAAACACCCATTTGTCAGTGGCTTTGCCTGAGGGATTTCAGTGGCCCTAACTTTACCTTCCGTGAGATTTTTATCTTTTGTGATGTATGTGATCTCACCTTGTAATTGATTTGTGTGAAATGGATTCTATTACTAGACATTTAAAACAAAGACATTGACCTAGTGTGTGGATTAAGTAAATACAAATTGTATTGGTTTTGTAATAAATATTTTTCATGATGATGACCATTATGGCACTATCTAAATTCCTAATCATGAAGACTCCCAAGAAGTCTCCAGTAGTAGTCACCCTTCTGCATTTTGCATCCTTTATTTTATTGAATTTTCACTTCAACTCTGTAGGGAGGGTACTATTATTGTCCCAATGCACAGATGACGGAATGGAGGCTGACATGGTTTGGCTGTCCCCCAATCTCATCTTGAATTGCATTGCCCTAATCCCCACATGTTGAGGGAGGGACAAGGTGTAGGTAATTGAATCATGGGGGCAGTTACCTCCATTCTGTTCTCCTGATAGTAAGTTAGCTCTCACGAGATCTGATGGTTTTATAAGGGGCCTTCCCCCAACTTCACCCATTCTTCTTCTTCCAGCCACCAAGTGAAGCAGGACATGTTTGCTTCCCCTTCCACCACAATTCTAAGTTTCCTGAGGCTTCCCCAGCCAGGCTGAACTGTGAGTCAATTAAATCTCTTTCCTTTATAAATTACCCAGTCTTGGATATGTCCTTATTAGCAGCATAAGAGCAGACTAACACAGAGGCTTTGAGAATTTGTATGATATTCCCAAAGGCAGAATTATCTAATGGCAGAGCCAGGACATGAATGCAGCAGTGACTAATCACAAATTTGTCCTCTGTACTGAAATGGCATGCCAGCCTCCTTCTCCATATCAAGTTTACCCATTTTTTTCCTACTTTAATTTTTCTTTTGGCCTGGATGTCCTTATCTACTTACTAGAAAGTAAGTTATATCTTGTTACATCGTTTTTAGTCAATTTAAGCCCTTCAAAGAAAGAAAGAGAAGTATATATGCTTTGTTTTTTAAGCCAAGTATCTTTTTCAAGGTTATCTCAAGCAAAAGTGTGCTGGTTAGGCACACTCTGGGTTCTGGAGTCCTATAAGCTGGAGATCAACTTCTGGCTCTCTGTCTTATTAGCTGAGTGATCCATGGTAAAGTTGAAAACTCCATTATTCTTACTTGTGAAATAGTGAAGTTATTATTACTCATCTCATGGGATTGTTTTAAGATTAAATACAATAATGCATCTGAAATTCTTCGTGTTCTGCCTTTTTCATGGAAGGCCCCTGATACGGTTTGGATCTGTGCCCCCTCCCAGATCTCATGTTGAAATGAAATCCCCAGTGTTGAAGGTGGGGCCTTGTGAGAGGTGATTGTGTCATGGGGGCAGCGTCTCATGATTTAACACCATGTTTCTTGGTGCTATCGTCATGACAGTGACTTCTCATGAGATCTGGTTGTTTAAAAGTGTATAGCACCTCCCCTCCCCCTTCTCTCTTCCTCTTGCTTTGGCCACGTGATGACTCATTACCCCTTTGCCTTCCACCATGTTTGGAGGTTTTCTGAGGCTTCCACAGAAGCAGAAGCCACTATGCTTCCTATACAGCCTGCAGAACTATAAGCAAATTAAAACTATTTTCTTTATACATTACCCAGTATCAGGTATTTCTTTAGAGCAGTGCAAGAATGAACTAATATAGCTCCTAATACACATTTCCATTAGCTTTATGCTTACAGGCAAATAAGATAGACAGCAAACAGTGTACTAAACTGGAAAAGTCATCCCTGCTTCATTCTAATTTCCACTACTGGTAAATAATTACATTTTTTGTCAATTTTTAAGTCACCAAAATGAAACAACCATTTTTTTTTCCAGGTTGAGTGGATTCTTAAAATTTAGGTTGAAGAGGTCGGCACAGTGGCTCATGTCTGTAATCCCACCACTTTGGGAGGCCGGGATGGGTGGATCACGAGGTCAGGAGTTCAAGACAAGCCTGGCCAACATGGTGGAACCATGTCTCTACTAAAAATACAAAAATTAGCCAGGCATGGGGCAGGTGCCTGTAATCCCCGCTACTTGGGAGGCTGAGGCAGAGAATTGCTTGAACCTGAGAGACAGAGGTTTCAGTGAGCCGAGATCGCACCACTGCACTCCAGCCTGGGTGACAGAGCAAGGCTCTGTCTCAAAAAACAAATAAACAAAAATTTAGGTTGAAGATGAAAAGAACCAAGGTAGAAGTAACCTGGATCCAAGATGTTATGAAGTGCCAGGTCAACCTTGAACTCACTACCTCCAGGCTGCCTATCCTGGTGAGAGAAATACATCATTATGTAGTTATAGTAACTGCTATTTTGGTTATACTCTTTCTTATAGCCAAACCCATTTTAAACTAACACAGTGGAAACAATTGTGAGCAGGAAAAAGGTTTTATGGATTCGAATTATGTTTCCCAATTTGCGAGTCAGCATGAACTGGAATGTCCATTTACTGCGGCTTTTTGTTTCCTAGTTATGATAGTGCTGTAAGTCTGTAGGACAGAGAATAGACTTTTAATTCATAGACAGCGCTTATTTTATAGTCAAGAATGATGGGGTTGGAGATAAGCTAAGAAACACAAATAAAATTTACTTTTTATGATTTTATCTTATTCTTTATGAATATATGTAATTTCCTTATCATATATTTACACACACATACATACATACAAATAAATATAAATTGTTGGTCCCCAAATATATCATTTCCCCCATTGTCATCAATTTTATCTGAAATGTGGTGAGTTCAGAACTACTCAGCAGAATCATTTAAATTTTAGATTTCTCTTATTAACAATTGTTATTACTGGCAATGAATAAAAATGTGATATTGGGTTTTTAAAATAGTTCTGCATATATATTTTAAAATGTTTGGGCTTTATCAAGAGCTCATTACAAAATTCTAATCTTTTTTCTTCGTTTGTTTAGTTACGCACACACAAGCCACAGAACAAAAAACGAAGTTATCCTCACACACAGGATAGAAACCACACCAAATTTGAACACACAGCAAGATGATAGGGAGGGAAAAGTACACAGTAGCCATAAAGAGCTTTCTTTTTTTTTCTTCTTTTACCTTCATTACTGTCATCCGGAGTAGTGTAGATGGAAGCCAGTGTAAATAAGGAAAAGATAACAAAAGCCAATAAAATGAATGCCATTTCCAGGTTGGTAAAGGGAAACTCCATGAGCCACCGCCAAAAATTTCTTCCCCTACAATAGAAATAAAACACTGGCTCAGCATACTCTAATCCAGAGAAAGCTTGCTCAGCAATAATTTGTTTTAGAATTAAACACGTGTGAGATTTACTAAAGCTTGTTAAAATACTTCTGTGTACCTGGAACAATGTATTTGGCACAGGCCAAAGTGAAACGTGTTCTCATTGTTTTGAAATTTAGCACATAATTTCACTGTGTAGATTGGAAGAGAACCTAGAAGTCTGAATGGCAGAGTCAATTTATGTTTACGCAGCTTTGTGAGTTTTTTGATACAACTCTGGGAAAAAAAGGTAAGGGAAGATGACATACAATGAGCATTTAACAGGGACCAGGCATTTGAAAGAGTTTGAGCTACTACCTCCTTTAATCCTCATAATAACTCTGTAAGTGAGGTACCAGCATTGTCTCCGTTCCATAAATGAAGACACTGAAGCGTTAAGATGTAACTTATCTTAAGTTATAAATCTAATATATGGCAGAAGTAAAATATCAACTCTGGGAATCTGGATACAGAATCCTCACTCTTAATCAAGATACTGTACTAACACTTTACTAACCAACTAACGAACCAACCAGCCAGTCAACCAATCCCAAACCCACCGTAATGATTAGAATCATGTTTTGCAAAAGTATGATGTGGGTTGATTGGAGAGGTGTGTTTACTTTGGAGAGGTAGTAGGAGAAGATACAGTGGGTACGGCAAAAAATAATGGAAAGAATTTAATGTCAAGATGAGAGCTTGGACTTTTTTCAAATGATATTAGAAGATGAATATAAGGTCTTTAGTAATATGAAGACATAGCAGTATTTTGAGAATATTGATTGCATCTCCATGTACAGGAGAGAAGGAAGAGAATGGTAATTGGGAAAAACTAAGAGTGAGAGTTTTAGCTCTGTGTTAGGATTTTAGCAGCAAGGATGAAGAGGGAGGGATAAAGCTCAGAGCTGATTTGTTGGAAGAGCAGATGGATCTTGGCAGCTTGTTGGCTGTATAGGATGCAGAGGGTGCCCCAACATTAATTAAAGTGAAGGGAGGAAAAGGGGAGACAAAGATCACTGGGAAAAAGAGGCCCGCAGAATCACGTGTGAAATCACTGGTAGGAATACTAATTCCTCAAACTTCCTTGTGGTTAGTAGAAATGCAGATGCACTGGGGTTTCACCATGTTGCCCAGGCTGGTCTCCAACACCTAGGTTCAAGCGATCCTCTCACCTCAGCCTCCAGAAATACCGGGATTACAGGCATGAGTCACCGTGACCGGTTCCTTACTATATTTTTTAATGTAGCCAGGAACATTCCTTGTAATTAAGTCTTCGTTGGGTGTATACTTTATTTCCATAGAATAAAGTCTTAAAATTAAAAAAAAAATGCAGATGCACTCTCACATATTCAGCCATTCGTCATATTTGGAAAATGAATTGATCTTGCTTATGCTTCTTCAGAAAATATAAAGAATATTAACTTTCCTAAAGCAGCACAGAGAATAAGGTTATTTTTACTGCCAGTTTCCTGTGAGGACTTGTTTCCTGAAGAAAAAAATAAAAATAAAAACAGAAAAGAAAAAATAAATTGTGCCATCTAGTGGTTTCTAAGTGCTACGGGTTGGAGAAAGAAAGAAAGATGAATTGCCCAAACTCTCTAAAGATGTTTCATTATACATATGTGGTACCCTGTGCTTATTCATGCAAAACTGTTTCTCATATTCTCCAGTTTTGTCCTATGCCTAGAGTATCAACGGATTTTAGGGTAGCTATTTCTGAGAGGAGGCAGCTGTTAATGTTTTCTGGACACATAGCTCATATGTGGTGAGTCTTTCTTCCCTCCCTCCCTCCCTCCATCCTTCCTTCCTTCCTTCCTTCCTTCCTTCCTTCCTTCCTTCCTTCCTTCCTTCTTTATTTTATTTTAGTTTTTTTGAGACAAAGTCTTTCTCTGTTGCCCAGGCTGGAGAAGAATGGCATGATCACAGTTGACTGCAGCCTCGGCCTTTTGGGCTCAAGCAATCCCCCCGTTTCATTCTCCAGAGTAGCTGGGGCTACAGGCATGCGCCACCATGACCAACTAATTTTTTGATTTTTTTTTTTTTTTTTTTTTTCTAGAGACAAGGTCTCATTATGTTGCCCAAGTTGGTCTCAAACTCCCGGGCTCAAGTGATCCACCCACCTCGCCTCCCAAAGTGCTGGGATTACAGGCATAGCCACTGCATCTGGCCTCCTGATGAGTTATTTCTAGCTCACCATCTTAGATGCTGTCATTCTAGGCATAATAAATGCAAATTAATGGTCTTTGGATTTTCAGTAGAAATTGAAAGTTGGGGAAAAAGACATAGTGAGTTAATTAGATATTGTCAGACATCTACGACTATGGAACTTGGAACCCGACTACCTCCTTGTCGAGTGCTGAGGGCAAAGAGCCCTCGACCAGGTGCTCTCCACTGCTATGCCCTTAATTCCGGAAGAGGTGATTCCTACATAAATAAAACAGCCAAAAGTTATTTTCTAAATGCAAAGATGATGCTCCTGGTGCCTACCCTGCTCCCCATTCTTGTGTGTCCTTGCGAGTGCTCTGAAGAACAACTGGTTGTATAACCTGCATTTCTTCCTGGGTTGTGTGTCTGTAGTCTGTTCTCTGGAACACTTTCTCCAGCTCAGCTAACTTGGTGCAAAAATACATTACTTGTTCCCCACAGCTTCTCTAAGGGTTAGCACCAACTGCAATTATTATTTAGTAGCAGAATGTAGATAAATGGTATTCATCTTTGCTTGATAAAAAATTAATCTTACTCCTTTTATGATACCATATACCCTATCACATTTAAGCTTAGTGAAGTCACAGCCATTTACTAGTGGCTAAAGCATGGTTATCTTGATATGTCATTATTTCTTAGATAATTCTAGGAAACAGATTAAATTCGGACATTATCTTCTCGATTTAAGGAGGGAAATGGGTCATTAGACTATCCCAACCCCACCATTCTGTATTCCTACTATCCTTCAACATTGAGAAGAAAATGATATTTATAAATGTAAATCAGATCACACTCCTCTTCCACTTAACTTGCAAATGACTTCCCTTGGAATAAAATTCACACTCCCATTTCTTCCCTACTAGGCCCCCATCACCTGCCCCACGTTCTCTCTAATGGTAGCACGTGTCACACTTTGCACGCACCCGCACTGACCTTGCTTGTGGTCCTGCCTCTGCTAAGCTCATCCTCTCTTCCTCTTGCCTGAGTATCTTCTCCACATTCTCATTTGTCTACTTTCTCTGTGTTTTCTTTTCAGTTCAAGCGCCACCTCACCACATGAGACCTTTCTTTGACTTCTAATCTAAACCAGGTTCTCAGCACTCTTTTATTTTCATCACAGTTATTATTCTCCATTGCATTTTGTTGCTGTTGTTTCTTGGTCTGTCCTTCCCCATGAAATGAAGATCTATGAATGCAGGCCGCTTTGTTTACCTCTGTGCCTGCAGGCTTAGAAAAATGACTGGCATATAGTACATTTTCCCGTAAGTATTCATTGAGTGACCATAAACAAATAAACAAGTGGATGAAAGCAGCACAGAAGCAGGCAAGTTGATGCAAAAATGTGAATTTCATAGTTGTGAATGGAAACTCTGGATTGATGACATGCTTGGAAATCTCAGTGGCATCAGGTACTCCATTACTTGAGAAAATCCCACCCAGAGGATAAGAAGTATATTTTGAAAATGGCCTTAAGGTTGCCATAAAATTTGTGGTTGGGACTTATGTTTTTTCTTGCTGCTGTTATTGCCCTCACGGGGCCCGGGGCGGGGGATGTGCTTCCTTTCCTTTGTTGCTTTATTTTTCTGTGTAATGGTTGCTGACAGTGCTCACTGCCCTCTGTGTGCCATCCATTCATTCTCCTGCGGCCCCCGTGAGCGCTGTGATGACTGCTTGGGGACAGCATGGAACAAGCTTTCCTTATTGAGTCTCCTTCCTAATGCAGACGCTGTGTGCATGCACCAACGGCCGAAGGGACTAGATAAAATGACTGCTTTCATCTCAAGAAAAATCTGCCAGGGTGAAAAATAAAGGGTTTATTTACAGGAAGTAAATATACTTTTCTGAGCCATGGGAATTTAGTGTTTTGAATTCTTACAGCCTGCTACATCAGAAAACTACGGGCTGAAAAAAATTCTGTGAGATACCACAGTGCCCACTCCCTGCTTGCCTTCAAAGACTTGGTGGAAAAAGTCTAAAGGCTGCTAATGAACGCACCTGCTATTTCTGTTGCTTGCTGATTTATTGCCATTTTTTTTTTTTCTGAGACAAAGTATCCCTTCCTCCTTAGAAAATTCTGAAGAAGACTCATCTGCTGCATTGAATGCTTATCTAATTTAAATAATCTGAAACCAGTGGCACTTTTTTTTTTCTGTTTTGTCTGTAGGAAGGTGGATGGCTATACAAGTGTTTCTCTGTCATGGAGGAAATATTGTCTACAAAACAAAGCCTTGAACTATGCCTTCCATCTGTGATATGCTCATTAGTATCTGCATATGGTTTCTGAATTACGTTTTGAACACTTATATAGGCAGAAAACTTTTTCTTATTTACTCCCTGATGCCAAGTACTTGCAAATCGCCCTTTGACAAATGATGTGTCCCATCTCCTGTCACTCTTGTCCCTACTTGACATTCATGTCTCTTTGATTGATTTTCTCAATCTTTCTTTGGGAGGATCCCCTATCATATTGCTTTCCTCTGTTTCTTAGGGCAAACTCCCATGTTTCAAGTCTTCTTCTATTCAAACTGACAAAAAAAGCCATCTTGTCCCTGAGAACTTTCCTCCAAATAAATTTTCAGGTCTGGAAAGAAAGTCAAATATCACCTTGTCCAGACACCATACAATTATTGAATTTTCCCTAAACTGTTTTGGTCAAATAGATGTCCAGCCTGAATTCCTCTAGTGAAGAGGAACTCACTATCATTGGTGATAATCTGTTTAATCTCTGGATAATCCTGCTCTTTAGAAAACTCTATTTGAGCTAAAATCCGGTTCCTTATAACCATTACCATGTGGTTGCTAAATGCAGAACTAAAAAGTTCTTTTATGAGAGGGGTCCTCAAATATTTGAAGACCAGGAATTCGTCATGTTGCCTGGTTGTCTGGGCTTTCTTTCCTTTGCCTAGACAAATATTTTTTATATGGCATAATTTTATGTCCTTTGTCCCTTTTGATTTTTCTCCTTTACTTCTAAATCTCTGTAAAGTAGAGTAACCAAGCCGAAGGCAATATTTTGAATTAGGTTGACTAGATTCCAATAAGGCAACATCACAGTTTTTTTGTTTGTTTGTTTGTTTGTCTGTTTTTGACATGGAGTCTTGCTCTGTCTCTGGGTTGGAGTCCAGTGGTACAATCTCGGCTCACTGCAAACTTCGCCTCCCGGGTTCAAGAGATGCGCCTTCCTCAGCCTCCCGAGTAGCTGGGACTACAGGCGTGTGCCAGCACAACCAGCTAATTTTTTATTTTTAGTAGAGATGGGGTTTTACCATGTTTGTCAGGCTGGTCTCAAACTCCTGACCTCAGGTGATCCTCCTGCCTCAGCCTCCCAAAGTGTTGGATTACAGGCATCAGCCACAGTGCCCAGCCACACCCACCACATTTTAACTCAATGGTCTGCCAGTGGTCTGGTTGCCAGTCAGTCTTCATTAAAATATATGTATATTTACATATATATATTTATGTATATAAAATTTCTCTAGTGACAAGGAATTCACTATTATTGGGGTCATGAATGTCCCGCACTGATAGTGAGTTCCTTGTTACTATAGGAATTCAGGCTGAGCATCTATTTGACCAAAACAGTTTGGAGAAAATTCAATAATTGTTAGTTTTCAATTTATTTAATATCACGTTCTGAGTTTCTAGAGAATGATTTAAAAATTACAGTTATTAATCTTTGTAATTATAAATAATATACGTTGAAGAATTTTGGAAATTAAAGAAATATATATATATAGCACTTTCTGTCTACTAAATCTCTTATTTTTCTTATCATCTCACAGAATGTTTGAAGATTCCTTTGGCTTTATGTTGCCCACGAAGTGTATTTTCCCTCCATTTTATTGAGGTATAATTGGCAAATAAAAATTGTATACAGTTAGGGTGCATAACTTGATGTTTTCATATAAACGCACACCCACAAGGTTAACAAGCAGGTGTTCTATGCCTTCTTTTAAATCTTTGGTAGAAACATTGCCTGAAACAAGGCTATCTCTTTCATAAGAACAAGCTAAATATACTGTGATTGTTGAATTTGCTTAACCTATAGGCTTAGGAGACTGGTTTTTAGAGTTCCAGGGAAGATCACAATGAAATAAAGAACTTTGAACAGTGCCTGGCATTTGGTGAATGCTCAAACATACAGTCATTGAGATTCATCCCCCTTTCTGTGTTTACTAGAAATTCTTATATTTATTCGCTGTTGCAGATCTATTCTTTAAAAAGTTTTTTTCTTTAGTTTTAGCCTGAATTTCTATTTGGTTCATTTGTAAAAATTCTGAGATTTAAAATGTCTTTTAAAAATTATTGTTCTCATCCTTCCTGATGTACACTTTAGTTTTCAGTTTATTATTTATTTATTAATTATTTATTTATTTTGAGATGGAGTCTCACTTTGTTGCCCAGGCTGGAGTACAATGGCACCATCTCAGCTCACTGCAATCTCCGCCTGCCAGGTTCAAGTGATTCTCCTGCCTCAGCCTCCAGAGTAGCTGGGATTACAGGTGCGCCACCACGCCCGGCTAACTTTTGGAATCTTTAGTTAGAGATGGGGTTTTACCATGTTGGCCTGGTTGGTCTTAAACTCCTGACCTTGTGATCCACCCATTTTGGCCTCCCAAAGCATTACAGGGATTACAGGTGTGAGCCACTGTGCCTGGTCAAGTTTTCAGTTTATTTAATAACACTTTCTGAGTTTCAAAAGGATGATTCAAATAGTCTAGTTATTATTTTTTGTGATTACAAATAATATAACATACGTTGAAGAATTTTGGAAACTAAAGAGAATATGAAAAAGGAAATAAAATCATGCAAGGGTTTGTGTTTTTATTTTGATATTCTCATTGAATGAATTGAATCGTGTAGGCAGCGGGCATTTAAAAGGTTTAAAGAAGCATTGCCAAATTTGCAAGTCTCTAAGATATCGATTTATTAAAGTTCTTTTCCCCTTCATAAAGGCAAATACACTGTATTTAACTCAAGTTCATGTTGTGAATGATAACTTTCATTTATTTCGTTATGTCCTTTGTCTTTAGCTAGATATTCATCCCCTAAGCAAAACAATTAGAATTCTTTTGTGCTTGGAAAATATTAGATCTCCAAAGTCATTTTAAGTTGGAGTAATTAGAGCTTTGTTTTTGCTCAAGTACAGCATGAATTCAGGTATCTTCAGGTTTTCTGCTTTGCATTCTTCACAGTGTTTCATGCTTCTAGGCAGAGTGGAATCACATAAACTCACCCACAACTGAATAGCTCTGATGCTCTCAGTCTGATAGCTGAAGCGTGCATTAAATATAAGCAAATGTTCTATGCATTATTTTGTAGCAGCATTGTGGGCTCCGATTAGGTGTTAAATACTTTTTTTTTTTTTTTTTTTGAGACAGAGTCTTACTCTTTTGCCCTGGCTGGAGTGCATTGGTACGATCTTGGTTCACCACAACCTCTGCTTCCTGGGTTCAAGCATTCTCCTGCCTCAGCCTCCCAAGTAGCTGGGATCACAGGCATGTGCCATGGCACCCTGCTAATTTTTATTTTGATTTTTTTTGTATTTTTAGTACAGACAAGGTTTTGCCATGTTGGCCAGGCTGGTCTTGAACTCCTGACCTCAAGTAATCTGCCTGCTTTGGCCTTCCAAAGTGCTGGGATTACAGGTGTGAGCCACCACGCCTGGCCAGATGTTGAATGCTTTCAATCATTTGATTGAATTAAACATTTATTCAATTATCTTGGTTGAATTAGATATTAGTTAAAATAGAAGAAGGCTTTACTTAGGACATTATACCTTATTCCCGATTCCTTGACTTTCCACTGATGTTAGGTGTATCTCCAGTCTTTGAAATCCCTAAAATTTTGCAGGGATTATTCTGTTTTTGCCCATACTTGTTATCCATTTAAAGGAAGATGTAGTTGTAGTCCCCTTTCAGTCGTAAGCTTCACATCCCAAAGTTCCTATTTAAAGTTGCATAGGAGTTTCCCATTTCACAACCACTAGACCCTGCAGAGTGAGCTCCGTGTGAGCCTTGGGGATGGTGGCATGTGGAGGGGTGGCATGTGGTGGCTGTCTCACATTTCTCCTCCCTCCTGCTGACACTGGCTGAATTAGCAGGAGCTCTGGGAGTGGGAGCCAACACAAAGCATAAGAGACCTTATTAAAATGAGCCTTATGAACAGGGTGGAGATTACCTGTCGCAAGCCAGGTATAATTGTAACAATTAGCTACTGGACTGCTGGGCAGTAGAACTGACCCAACTCTTTGCAACTACAGATTCTATTGTAGGCATGAAGAATTGCCGGTGGCTTCTTTTATAATGTGAATCAATGCTGTAATTTCTATCTTGCTAGGTTTCAAAGAGCAGAAACTGTAACTACCCTGCCAAAGTTCAAAGGTAATTTATGAATTTATTTACGATAATATGATGGCCCAGTAATAAAGATAATTATGCAAAGAATAGAGATCAATTCAAGAAAATTGTTCTATTTGTTTCCCAGAACTCTTAAATGAAATTGTTGATTTACTTCTTCATAGTACAAAGAATATTTCTCTGATAAAGGTAAGCTATGGCATAAAGATAAATTATTAGTAAATCCTGTGATTTTCTTTTAAATGAAAAATTGATACTGAAATACTACTGTATTTGAAAATACGGTTGGTTTCAAAATAGGAAGAATAACCAAGGTATTTAATCCTTTGGCCTAGAATGGCAATAAAAAATTTATCACAGATGGGCAATTGGTTTCGAGAAAGTATGTAACATTCCTAAACTTCAAGAAACGTAAGAGATTTCACTGGACAAAGATCTCATGCATCCTTAGGCTTATGCATGCTAGTTCTCAAATTTAATGTGTTTAAAACATAATTTCTTCTTTATCTCATCCCTTTATTTCCATTTTCATTTGAAAGCAGCTTCATCTTCCTAGTTGCTCAGGATAAACTCCTTGAAGTCATCCGTGACTCCTTTTTTTCACGGTGCCTATCCTCTTCTGTCAAGAAATCCTATTGGCTTTATCTTTTTTTTTTTTTTTTTGGAGGGAGAGTCTCACTCTATTACTCAGGCTGGAGTGTAGTGGCGAGATCTTGGCTCACTGCAACCTCTGCCTCCTAGGTTCAAGCGATATTCCCATCTCAGCCTCCTGAATAGATGGGATTACAGGCACCGATCACCATGTCTGGTTAATGTTTGTATTTTTTTCTTTCTTTTTTTTTTTTTTTTTAGTAGAGTTAGGACTTCATCATGTTGGCCAGGCTGATCTTGAGGCCCCGACCTCAAGTAATTCACCCGCCTCAACCTCTCAAAGTGCCCTTGCTTTCCTTGTCTACTCTTAGACAGCACTTTAAGATTGTAAGGTATATTGTACTGCATCACCTATCTGGTCAACACTCTATTATGACACCTATTTCACTCAGGTTAAAAGCCAGCATCTTTGTAAATGGCCTGCTGGGACCCTAAATTATCTGGTCTGCACTTTGTCTCTGACTTTCTCTCCTACTTCCCTCCCGGTCACTGGCTCCACTGTAGGTGCACTAACCTCCTGACTTTTGCTCCTTCACTCCAGGCATATTTCCACCAGAGGGCCTTTGTGCTGGCTATTGTCTTTGCCTGGAATGCTCTTCCTCTGGAGACCAGAATGGCTTACTCTCTTACCTCCTTTAAGCCTTTGCTCAGATGTGTTACTTTCTCAGTGTGGTCTACTCTAACCATCATATTTAAAGTCGGAACTCCCCCAGTCTCGTTAGCCTGCTTTGTTATATTTTTGCAAAGCAATTAGCACCTTCAAGTCTTTACTTATTTATTATATTTATTGTTTAGTATAATAGAATTTAAGCTTCACGAGGACGAGGATTTTTGTGTGTTTTGTTTGCTGAGCCTAGAACGGTGCTTGGAGTAGGAGCTCAATTAGTATTCAGTGAATGAATATGATTCAGTGAATGAATGAATGGAGAATGAATGAAGATCTAATGAAGTGGATATAGATTTGCCTGGTGGAATGATTTCTCATTGATAGGGATAACTATAGGTCCCTATAAAACTAAATTAGTTGAATGAAAAAAGCTTACCCATTAGTATCAAACCTGACTCTATCCCCTGGAACTTACAGATATAGTTTTTGTATTTTTGACATAAGAATATTAATAGCTATTCTCAGGGTTGTTGTGAAGATTAAATTAATTAACATATGTAACATACCAAATATAGTAACTGATACATTGTAGAACCTCAAAAAATGATAGCTAGTTTTATTAGGAGTCTCCTCTTCCATGGAAAGATTATAAGCAGCTCTCACAAGATGAGTGCATTCTATCAAACACTTAAGAAAAAAAAAAAACCTTACATAAAATCAGAAAATAGGGGCAGAGGAAATAATTCCTAATAATTTTATAAGGACTGCATTAGTTCTGATATCCAAACCTGGCAGACATTACAAAAACAATAACAAAAATAAATTGCAGACTAATATTCTTAATGTACATAAACACAAAAATCCTAATAAGATGATAGCAAATGAAATCCAGCAATATGCATAAAAGGATACTATCATGAGGAAGTAGGGTTTATCTTAAGGTTGATTTAACATTTGGAATTCAATCACTGTAATGTTCCCTATTAACAGAATAAAGAAGAAAAACTACATATGTGATCATTTCCATAAATACTGACAAGGCATTTGAAAAAAATGAAAACTCTTCATGCTAAAAAATACCCAGCAAGTTAGGGATAAGCATGATCTTCCTCAATTTGATAAAGGGCATCTATGAAAAATCTAGAGCTAACACTATACTTAAGGTGAACTATTGAATCCTTTGCCCCTAAGCAACAATATTTACTTCAATCATATATATTCAACTTATACTGAAGGCGTTAGTTAGCCAATGCAATAAAGTTAGAAACAAAAAATTAAAAGCCCAAAGATTACAACTTAATAAATAAAATGAACTCTATTTTTAGATGATATGATTGTTTATATAAAAAATCCTAAGAATTTTATAAGGTAACTATTAGAATTTAGCAACATCTTAGGATACAAGGTCAATATTCAAAACCCAATTTCTATATATTGGCTTCAATAATTGCAAAATAAGAAAGAAAAATTATATTTTAAATAGAATTAATAATTTAGAAATAAATTAACAAAAATATCAAAGATATATATACTTAAAACTACAAAACACTACTGAGATAAATAAAATATGATCGAAATAAATTGAGAGATATACCATGTTTATGTATTAGAAGACTCAATATTATTAAGCTTGCTAGATTAACCTATAAATCCATGGCAATTGTAGACATAGTCTTACCATGCTCTTTTGTAGAAATTGACAAGCTGATTCTAAACTTTCTAAGGAAATGCAAAGATTACATCCAAACTTTTGAGAAAGAACAAACTAGGAGGACTCATACTATCTGACTTCAAGATTTACTGTAAGTGTATAGTAATCAAAAGAGTGTAATATTTGCATAAGTGGTGACAGATAGAGTGGTGACAGCAGTGGTACTAAATAAAGAGTTTAGAATTAAGATCCACCCATTATGACATCTGATTTCCTACAAAGACTCAAAAGCAAACCAGTAATGAAAAGAAAATGTCTCTTTGAAAACTGTGGTGGAACAAAGATATTTATAAGAAAAAAAAAAAAACCTCCACTTCTGCTTCAGCAACATATGAAAAGTAAATTCAACATAGTCTTAGAACTGAATGTGAAAGCTAAAACAATAGACTTCTAGAAAAAAGCATAGTGAAGTATCTTTACAACTTAGTGGTAAAAAAAGACTTTTTAAGATAGGACATTAAAATGAATAACCAAACAAAAATTTGTAATTAGACTTTTCATCAGAGCTTAAAGCTAGTGTTCATCAAAATACAACATTAAGAAAATGAGCGGACAAGGCTCAGATTGGGGGAGAATATTAACAAAATGCATATTTGACAAAGAACTTGTATCAACAATATATACTTGTGAAAACTCCTCCAACTCAATAACAAAAAGACAATCCAAATTTTAAAAAATGGGTCAAATATTTCAATAGACATTTCACAAAGGAACATATGCAAATGACCAATAAACCTATGAGAAAATGCTAGACGACATTCATCATCAGATAAATGCAAATCGAATCACAATGAGATAGCATTACCTAACCACCAGCAGAGCTAAAATTAAAATTAAAACTCCAAGACTGGTGAAGATGTGCAGTAACTGAAATGCTTATACGATGTTAGGGTGTAAAAATGATACAATTGCTTTGAAAAAGTCTCTGGCAGTGTTGTATAAAATGAACTATAACTACAGTATGACCTAGCAGTTCCACTGCTAGGTATTTACACAAGAGACTGAAAACTTGTTCAGAGAAACACTTGTCCCTCATAGCAGGCTGATTCATAATAGCCAAGAACTGGACAAAACTCAGGTATTCATTGATAAGAGAATGAATACACAAACTACATGTTTATATGATGGAATCCTACTCAACATTAAAAAAGGAATGATTTTGTGATACCTACAAAAGCACAAACGAATCTGAAGAAAACATTAAGTATGCATGCATACTGTGTAGAGAAGAAGAACATTGTTTACATCTGGAGACAGGCAGGAACTGATTGGATAGAGGAAGAAAAGAGCATTCTAGATCTGGAGTGATGTCGATGTTCTCTATATATTTTTATTTATTTATTTATATTATTATTATTTTTTAAAGTTTCCTTTTAAAAAAAATTTTACTGGGGTGGCTGGCAAGGTGGCCAAATAGGAACAGTTCTGGTCTGGAGCTCCCAGTGAGATCAATGCAGAAGGTGGATGATTTCTGCATTTCCAACTGAGGTACCCAGCTCATCTCATTGGGACTGGTTAGACAGTGGGTGCAGCCCACTGGGGGCAAGCTGAAGCAGGGTGGGTCATCACCTCAATGGGGAGGGAAAGGGGTTGGAGAACTCCCTTTCCTAACCAAGGGAAGCCATGAGAGACTGCCATGAGGAAAGGTGCATTCTGGCCCAGATACTACACTTTTCCCATGGTCTTTGCAACTCACGGAACAGGAGATTCCCTTGGTGCCTATACCACCAGAGCCCTGGGTTTCAAGCACAAAACTGGGCAGCCATTTGGGCAGTCACCGAGCTAGCTGCAGGAGTTTTATTTCATCCCCCAGTGGTGCCTGGGATGCCAGTGAGACAGAACCATTCACTCCCCTTGAAAGGGGGGTGAAGCCAGGGAGCCAAGTGGTTGTGCTCAGCAGATCCCACCCCAACAGAGCCCAGCAAGCTAAGATCCACTGGCTTGAAATTCTCGCTGCCATCACAGCAGTCTGAAGTCAACCTGGGACCTTGAGCTTGGTGCGGGGAGGGGCGTCTGCCATTACTGAGGCTTGAGTAGGTGGTTTTCCCCTCACAGTGTAAACAAAACCGCCAGGAAGTTCAAACTGCCCACTGCAGCTTGGCAAAGCCACTGTAGCCAGACTGCCTCTCTAGATTCCTCCTCTCTGGGCAGGGCATCTCTGAAAGAAAGGCAGCAGAACCAGTCAAGGACTTATAGATAAAACTCCCATCTCCCTGGGACAGAGCACCTGGGGGAAGGGGTGGCTGAGGGCACAGCTTCAGTGACTTAAAAGTTCCTGCCTGCTGGCTCTGAAGAGAGCAGATCTCCCAGCACAGCAGTCCAGCTCTGCTGAGGGACAGACTACCTCCTCAAGTGGGTCCCTGATACCTGTGCGTCCTGATTGGGAGAGATATCCCAGCAGGGGTCGACAGACGCCTCATACAGGAGAGCTCTGGCTGGCATCTGATGGGTGCTCCCCTGGGACAAAGTTTCCAAAGGAAGGAATAGGCAGCAATCTTTGCTGTCTTGCAGCCTCCACTGGTGATACTCAGGCAAACAAGGTCTGGAGTGGACCTCCAGCAAACTCCAGCAGACCCAGAAGATCTGTAGCAGAGGGGCCTGTTAGAAGGAAAACTAACAAGGCTGGGTGTGGTGGCTCATGCCTATAATTCCAGCACTTTGGGAGGCCATGGCAGGAAGATAATGAGGTCGAGACATTGAGACCATTCTTGCCAACGTGGTGAAACCCTATCTCTACTAAAAATACACACACACACATACAAATTAGCTCAGTGTGGTGATGCATGCCTGTAATCCCAGCTACTCAGGAGGCTGAGGCAGGAGAATCACTTGAACCCCAGAGGTGGAGGTTGCAGTGAGCCAAGATTGCACCACT
This sequence comes from Sapajus apella, assembly GCF_009761245.1. NCBI lineage: Eukaryota > Metazoa > Chordata > Mammalia > Primates > Cebidae > Sapajus > Sapajus apella. Next base: position 99,875 of record NW_022437007.1, read on the forward strand.
GCGTTCCAGCCTGGGTGACAGAGTGAGACCCAGTCAAAAAAAAAAAGAAAAACTAACAAACAGAGAGGAACAGTGTCAACATCAACAAAAAGAACGTCCACACCAAAACCCCATCTGGTCACTAGCATTAAAGACCAAAGGTAGATAAATCCATGAAGATGAGGGAAAAAAACAGAGAAAAATGGCTGAAAATTCCAAAACCCAGAATGCCTCTTCTCCTCCAAAGGATCACAACTTCTTGCCAGCAAGGGAACAAGTTTGATGAACTGACAGAAGTAGGCTACAAATGGTGGTTAATAACAAACACCTCTGACATAAAGGGGCACGTTCCAACCCAATGCAAGGAAGCTAAGAACATTGAACAAAAGGTTAGAAGAATTGCAAACTAGAATAACTACAGAAAAAAATAAATTACCTGATGGAGCTGAAAAACACAGCACAAGAACTTCATGAGCCATACTCAAGTATCAGTAGCCAAATTGATCAAGTGAAAGAAAAAATGTCAGAGACTAAAAATCAACTTAACAAAATAAAGCATGAAGACAAGATTAGAGAAAAAATAATAAAAAGCAATGAACAAAGCCTCCAAGAAATATGGGACTATGTGAAAAGACCAAATCTACTTTTGATTGGTGTACCTGAATATGATGGGGAGAATGGAACCAAGCTGGGAAACACTCTTCAGGATCTTATCAAGGAGAACTTCCCCAATCTAGCAAGACAGGCCAATATTCAAATTCAGGAAATACAGAGAACACCACAAAGATACTCCTTGAGAAGAGTAGCCCTAAGGCACATAATCGTCAGATTCACCAAGGTTGAAATGAAGGAAAAAAATGTTAAGGGCAGCCAAAGAGAAAGGTCAGGTAACCACAAAGAGAAGCTCATTAGATTAACAGCAGATCTCTCTGCAGAAACCCTATAAGTCAGAAAAGAGTGGGGGCCAATATTCAATATTCTTAAGGAAAAGAATTTTCAACCCAGAATTTCATATCCAGCCAAACGAAGCTTCATAAGTGAAGGAGAAATAAAATCCTTTATAGACAAGCAAATGCTGAGAGATTTTGTCACCACCAGGGTCACCTTATAAGCTCTCCTTAAGGAAGCACTAAATGTGGAAAGGGACAACCAGTACCAGCCACTCCAAAAACGTACCAAATGGTAACGACCATCAACACCATGAAGAAACCACATCAAGGAATGGGCAAAATAACCAGCTAGCATCATAATGAGAGGATCAAATTCATAGAAACAATATTAACCTTAAATGTAAACAGGCTAAATGCCCCAATTAAAGACACAGACTGGCAATCAGATAAGGAGTCAAAATCCCTTGCTGTGCTGTATTCAAGAGATCCATCTCATATGCAAGGACACACATAGGCTCAAAATAAAGGGATGGAGGAATATTTACCAAGTAAATGGAAAGCAAAAAAAAAAAAAAAAAAAAAAAAAAAGAGAAGCAGGGGTTGCAATCCTAGTCTCTGATAAAACACACTTTAAACCAACAAAGATCAAAAGAGACAAAGAAGGGCATTAAATAATGGTAATGGGATCAATGCAACAAGAAGAGCTAACTATCCTAAATATATATGCACCCAATACAGGAGCACCTAGATTCATAAAGCAAGTTCTTAGAGACCTACAGAGAGACTTAGACTCTCACACAATAATAGTGAAAGACTTTAACACCCCACAGTCAATATTAGACAGATCAATGACACAGAAAATTAGCAAGGAGATTCCAGGCTTGAACTCAGCTCTGGACCCAGGGAACCTAATGAACATCTACAGAGCTCTCCGCCACAAATCAACAGAATATATACTCTTCTCAGCACCACATCACGCTTATTCTAAAATCAACCACATAACTGGAAGTAAAACACTCCTCAGAAAATCCAAAAGAATGAAAATCATAACAGTCTCTCAGACCCCAGTACAATCAAATTAGAACTCAGTGTTAAGAAACTCACTCAAAACCACACAACTACATGGAAACTTAACAATCTGCTCCTGAATGACTACTGGGTAAATAACAAAATTAAGGCAGAAATAAAGAAGTTCTTTGAAACCAATGAGAACAAAGAGACAACGTACCAGAATCTCTAGGACACAGTTAAAGCAGTATGTATAGGGAAATTTATAGCACTAAATGCCTGCAGAAGAAAGTGGAAAAGATCTAATGTCACAATTAGAAGAACTAGAGAAGCAAAAGCAAACAAATTCAAAACCTAGCAGAAGACAAGAAATAACTAATATTAGAGCAGAACTAAAGGAGAGAGAGACATGAAAAACCCTTCAAAAAAAAAAAAATAAATGAATCCAGGAGCTGGTTTTTTGAAAAGATTAACAAAATAGATAGACTGCTAGCCAGACTAATAAAGAAGAAAATAGAGAATAATCAAATAGACACAATAATAAATGATAAAGGGGATATCACTGCTGATCCCACAGAAATACAAAGTTTCATGAGAGAATACTATAAACACCTCTACACAAATAAACTAGAAAATCTAGAAGAAATAGACAAATTCCTGGACACACACACCCTCCTAAGACTAAACCAGAAAGAAGTCAAATCCATGAATAGACCAATAACAAGTTCTGAAATTAAGGCAGTAATTAATAGCCTACCTACCAAAAAAAGCCCAGAACCGGAGAGATTCACAGCTAAATTCTACTGGAGGTACAAAGAGGAGATGATCCCATTCTTTCTGAAACTATTCTAAACAATAAAAGAAGAGGAACTCCCCCCTAACTCATTTTATGATGCCAGAATCATCCTGATACCAAAACCTGGCAGAGACAACAACAACAACAACAAAATTTCAGTCCAGTCTTCCTGACGAACATTGATGTAAAAATCCTCAATAAAATACTGGCAACCTGAATCCGGCAGCACATCAAAAAGCTTATCCATCACCATCAACTTGGCTTCATCCTTGGGATGCAAGGCTGGTTCAACATATGCAAATCAACAAATGTAATCCATTACATAAACAGAACTAGTGACAAAAGCCACCTGATTATCTCGATAGATGCAGAAAAGGCCTTCGATAAAATTCAACACCCCTTCATGCTAAAAACTCTCAATAAACTAGGTATTGATAGAACGTATCTCAAAATAATAAGAGCTATTTATGACAAACCCACAGCCAATATCATACTGAATGGTCAACAGCTGGAAGCATTCCCTTTGAAAACAGGCACAAGACAAGGATGCCCTCTCTCACCACTCCTATTCAATATAGTATTGGAAGTTCTGGCCAGGGCAATCAGGCAACAAATAGAAAAAAAGGATATTCAAATAGGAAGAGAGGAAGTCAAATTGTCTCTATTTGCAGATGAAATGATTGTATATTTAGAAAACCTCAGCCCCAAATCTTCTTAGGTTGATAAGCAACTTCAGCGACGTCTCAGGCTACAAAATCAATGTGCAAAAATCACAAGCATTCCTGTACACCAATAAAACGCAAACAGAGAGCCAAATCATGAGTGAATTCCCATTCACAATTGCTACAAAGAGAATAAAATACATAGGAATATAACTCACAAGGGATGTGAAGGACATCTTCAAGGAGAACTGCAAACCACTGCTCAAGGAAATAAGAGGACACAAACAAGTAGAAAAACATTCCATCCTCATGAATAGGAAGAATCAATATCATAGAAATGGTCATAGTGCCTAAAGTAATTTATAGATTCAATGCTATTCCCATCAAGCTACCATTGACTTTCTTCACAGAATTATAAAACCCACTTTAAATTTCATATGGAACCAAAAAATAGCCTGTATAACCCAAATCCTAAGCAAAACAAACAAAGCTGGAGGCGTCATGCTACCTGACTTCAAACTATACTACAAGGCTACACTAACCAAAACAGCATGGTACTTGTACTAAAACAGATACATAAACCAATGGAACACAATAGAGGCCTCAGAAATAATGCCACACAGCTACAACCATCTGATCTTTGACAAACCTGACAAAAGCAAGTAATGGAGAAAGGATTCCCTATTTAATAAACGGTGTTGGGAAAACTGGCTACCCATATGCAGAAAACTGAAACTGGATCATTCCCTTATACCTTATACAAAAATTAACTCTAGATGGATTAAAGACAAACATAAGATCTAAAACCACTAAAGACCCTAGAAGAAAACCTAGGCAATACCATTCAGGACATAGGCATAGGCAAAGACTTCATGACTAAAATACCAAAAGCAAAAACCATAATTGACAAATGGGATCTAATTAACTAAAGAGCTTTTGCACAGAAAAAGAAACTATCATCAGAGTGAACAGGTAACCTACAGAATGGGAGAAAATTTTTGCAATCTATCCATCTGGCAAAGGGCTAATATCCAGAATCTACAAGGAACTTAAACAAATTTACAAGAAAAAAACAACCCCATCAAAAAGTGGGTAAAGGATATGAGCAGACACTTCTCAAAAGAAGATATTAATGTGGCCAACAAATGTATGAAAAAAAGGACCGCATCACTGGTCATTAGAGAAATGCAAATCAAAACCACAATGAGATACCGTCTCATGGCAGTTAGAGTGGCAATCATTAAAAAGTCAGGAAAAAACAGATCCTGGAAGGAATGTGGAGAAATAGGAACGCTTTTACACTGTTGGTGGGAGTGTAAATCAGTTCAAACATTGTGGAAGACAGTGTGGCAATTCCTCAAGGACCTAAAACCAGAAATACCATTTGACCCAGCAATCCCATTACTGGGTATGTACCCAAAGGTTTATAAATCATTCTACTATAAAGACATATGCACATGTATGTTTACTGCAGCACTATTCACAGTAGCAAAGACTTGGAACCAACCCAAATGTTCATCAGTGATGGACTGGATAAAGGAAAGGTGGCACATATACACCACAGAATACTATGCAGCCATAAAAAGGATGAGTTCATGTCCTTTGTAGGGACATGGATGAAGCTGGAAACCATCATTCTCAGCAAACTAACACAGGAACAGAAAACCAAACACCACATGTTCTCACTCATAAGTGGGAGTTGAACAATAAGAACACATGGATACAGGGAGGGGAACATCACACACCGGGGATTGTTGGAGGATGGGGGACTAGGGGAGGGATAACATTAGGAGATGACAGCTTGATGGGTTCAGCAAACTAATGTAGATGACAGCTTGATGGGTTCAGCAAACCACCACTGCACGTGTATACTTATGTAACAAACCTTCACATTCTGCACATGTGCCCCAGAATGTAAAGTATAATAATAACAAATTTAACTTCTGGGATACATGTACAGAGATGTTTCTATATCTTGACAGGGGCTTGGATTACATAGATGTATACATTTATCAAAATTCATTGAATCATAACACTAAAGATTTGTGCATTTCACCGTAATTGAATTTTATTTCAAGTAAGTAGTTAAACAAGTATTGACTTCCAGTTAATGATATGCATTCCTAAATGTTTAGGGGTAAAGTTTACTAAGGTTTTCAACTTTAAAATGTATCATAAAAATAAAGATGATGAATCAGTGGATGTACAGACAGATGGATATTAGATAATATGTAAAGAAGCCAATATAGCAAAATGTTAATTATACAATATACATGGGGGGTATTTGGGTGTTCATGATATAATTATTTCAATTTTTCTCTATGTTTGAACAATTTTCATAACAAAGTGTTGGGAACTAAAAGGCTTTGCTACCACTGCATTTCAAATAATTTTTTAAATTGTTGATGATATAATTGCTATTCTCTGTCTCACCAGAGACTCGTGTGAGACTGGGTGTGTTTTCTGTATTTTATCATATGGGACAAAAGGCAAATCAGTAACATCAGTTTGATTCAATTTCAATTTTCAAGGCATATCCCATAACATTTCAACTCAGATTTGCAGGTCGAATATGTAGAACAAAATAATGCTGGCCACAGGTTACTTTTTTTTTTTTTTTTTTTTTTTTTGAGACAGACTCTTCCTCTATAGCCCAGACTGGAGTGCAGTGGTGCGATCTCGGCTCACTACAACCGCTGCCTCCCAGTTTTAAATGGTTCTTCTGCCTCAGCCTCCCAAGTAGCTGGGCTTACAGAGCACGCACCATCATGCCCAGGTAATTTTTGCGTTTTTTGTAAAGACAGCATTTCACCACATTGGCCAGACTGCTTTTGAACGCCTGACCTCAAGTGATCTGCCCTCGTTGACCTCCCAAAGTATTGGGATTACAGGCATGAGCCACCGCACGTGACCACAGATTTCTGTCATCAGATTTATGTTATTAAAAGGCTTTAGAAATGCTCAGGAAGAAATACTGTCATTTATCTGCTTTTAGCTGAAAATAAATCATTATTTAACTAAGTTCTTTAAACTATTTTCTTTGAAATTATTTCTTGCTTTCACCAAAATATGTTACCATCTTTTCAGCAGTAGAAAAGTACAAGAACCGAGTGAAATTTTACGATTTAATTTAATTTGGTTGATTCTACCTTGGAATGAAATAAAAATACACATCTTCTGGCTTTGGGGGAAAAAAACTAGGGCAATAAACAAAACATAGCAAAAGAGAAGAAAAGTATTCTCGGGGGAGTTATTCTACAAAATGGAAAATTTTCCTTCCTCTTTTAGTCATTTTCTTTTTACAGTAAAAAAAAAAAAAAAACTCCAAGAAAGAACAATAAGTGAAATTTCTTAGCTGTGACCATTAAATATTACATTTCCAGTCAATATGAATTAACAAAAAAGAGTTTTATTTTGAGGTAAATAAAATATGCGGATTTCATAAAAACTTACCAGCAGCATTCCTGTCCCTGAGAGTGGCTAGGAAGGAACCTGTGAGTCCGATTCAAACAGAGTCTTCAGTGTCTTGGGGTCGGGCTGAATGGCCTTGTCTGTTAATAAACATTTTCACTGAACGTTACCAGGCCATGAAGACGTAGGCATTTCCTGATGCCACTTCTTTAACCAAGGTTTACTAATCTCTCACCTGGAATTTTAATCAGGACTTAGCCAAGGAGAATCTGTACCTCTAAAAAAGAAAATCTTCCCTTGTGAAAGATCAAGAAGGAAACAGGAAACTATAATGAAATGTAGTTATTGACTTTCTACCACCCAACCATCTGTAAATAGCACTGCTATGCACAGCTCTGGGCAAGCAACAATTGTACTTTGGCTGAAACACAAGACATTCAACAGGTGGTTTACAGGAGTGACGTGTCAGAACACAGGTCAACTTCTATAGTATTCTTTAACGTCTTTAATGATAACAGGCAGGCCCATCACATGAGAGTTTGGTAAACAATTAACTTCAACCACAGCTTACCTGGGGACTTTACAGCTACTTGTCAGCTTTTGTCCTGGTTTTTATTGTGGTATATTAAGTGGCCCTTTGCTGTTTACTCTACAATAAGGAGATCTTATTCCCTTGCTTTATTCTTATTCATTATTTTTGTATCTAGTTTCTACTTTTAGTTCAGCTGGGGAAAATACGAAGGGAAGAGATGAACTATCAGTAATAGTAAGGATGAGGGCTGAGGATGAATTTCCCTTAGACCACGTGACCAATTGTTGCAGCACTGATGTCTAACTTTTTTTTTTTTTTTTTTTTGAGACAGTCTCACTCTGTCACCCAGGCTGGAGTGTAGTGACGCAATCTCGGCTTGTTGCAACCTCCACCTCCCAGGTTCTAAGCTATTCTCCTGCCTCAGTCTTCTGAGTAGCTGGGATTACAGGTGCACACCACCACGCCTGACTAATTTTGTATTGTTGGTAGAGATAGGGTTTCACCATGTTGACCACGCTGGCCTTGAACTCCTGACCTCAGGTGGTCTACCTGCCTAGGCCTCCCAGCCAACTTTTGTCATTTTTGAACTCTGAGAAACAGTTGTCTCCTCCTCTTCTGTCTTCTGTAAAAAAAAAAAAATTTAAGTTGACATTTAAAAAATTCACATACATACTGAATGTATAATTACATAGATTTTTAAAAGTTCTCTAGTTTATAAAATTTAGAATGTATAAAACTCATTTCTCGCCATGGATTGGAATTAGCACACTGGTGTCTGAAAAAGCAAGAGAGGTTGAGATAGGGAAACTCATTGAGCATGCTAGTCACAGCACTATAGGTCTCTACGGGATTCTAACATCAACCTCCTCAGCAGTACTTTCATGCTGAAAATCCCCAGCAAATTAGGAAGAGAAGGAATCTTCTTCAATCTGATAAGGAATAGAAACCAAGAACTCACACCTTACTTAAAGGTGAAATATTGAAAACTGTCCTCCTAATGCAATAATACCCACAAAACATACTGGAGAATGTAACCAGGGCAATTAGGGTTCCCTTCACCGCATTTCCACACAGCAGTTTACTCCTTCTGCTTGATCTTTCTAGTTTGGGGAAATACATTATTTCTTGAAGTAGTCCTTTCCATCTTTTTAGAGTTATGACTATTAGAAAAGATCAACTTATATTAAAGCAAATTTTGTTTCTCTGGAATTTCTACCAGCAGAGTTTATTTTCACCCTTCGAGGTACACAGAACGTTTCTACTTCCTCAAGAAAACTGGCGTATCTGAGGGCACACCATGTGAGACAGAAATCTGCTAGTTCTTTTACTTGCTTTTGATTATGTCAGAAACTCACGTCTCTTAGACACCCTCCTCCTTTTCATTTAGATTGTTTCTAGTTTGCTGAGTGTCCATCTGGGAAGTGTGGTGTCCAGAAGCTTGTGCGGCGTCCATGAGGCTTCTGCTCAGCACACAACAGAACAGGGAATTGCCTCTTCATCACAGAAAACATTATTTCCTTAAACAGAAAATATAACATGTAATTTTAACATTCTATATCACGTAATTTAATCATAAAATATAATTAAAATGATAATTTCTTTATACAATGAATTAGTGTCTCCACATCTTTTTTACACCTGTTGCAGGTAAGCCAGATTTTCTGTATTCTGTAGTAGCAAAGATGCTTTATTTGAAAATAAATGTAGTTCCTTACATTTCTGTCTCCTGAATTCTATCTTAATCATTTCTGTACAACGTCAAGTCCATCTAACTCTGTTATATGGTCCATATCTCTCAAAGCTTTATGTCTTTTATACATTTGATAAGCCTACTGACTTGATAACTCTGTCAAGTTACAGGTAAAACTGTTAAAAGTACAAGCGGAAGACAGCATAGACTCTTAACAATTTGATTTAAATGTACTAATTGCCATTCTTTGGTTATGTTCCTCATAATGAATTGTCATGTGGACGCTACTATCCGTTCAATGTTTTTTATGTAATCACACATTGTTATAAAGACGCTGTCAAGGAACCGTTGACAGCCAGTTATGCTATTTTGTTGATTACTGTAAATCTACTCTAGCAAATACGGTTGGTCGAATATCAGTTGTTCTTGAGAATGCATTGTGGTCTTAGTGATCATAGCTTTCTATTTTACAAGTTTGTACATGTTTCTTTTAATAGTGATCAATCTCTGAGGATGAGATAGCTCTCGTCTTCAGTTAGGGAAACTGGAATATTTGGTGCTGAGGCTATAAGGTGGGTAGCGATTTTTTGTTTTCTCTGAGAGTAGAATGCTTTCGGTAGTTGGTTTTTCTCAGGATGTTTCTTTTAAGACAGTTTTTGGACCTGGACCCTAAACAAAAATTTGGTTCTGTGTCTGTCTGTGCTTTATTTCAAGAAAAACTTACTTTAACAGCTGGTACAAATAAGACCTATAAAGAATTAGCAAAGAGTTTATAACATAGGTGTCTGATGCAAATTTTTCTTAGACACGAACTTTGTTTTAATTTAAATTTTATACTAATAAACTTCAAATTTTAAAGGTTCAAAAAGACATACAGAAAAAATTCTGTTGTTATTCCTATTTTCAGCCATCCAGTTATCCTTACTAAAGATAACAAATGTCTCTTCCAGAGATATTTTATGCATGTATCATCTAATATGTAAAAATATTCTGCTTTTTTTAGCCAAGTATTTTTTAGCACAAATAGATTACCACATTTTTCGTATTGGTTTTTTGCATTTAATACATCTTGGAGATTATTCTAAGACATAAACCCTTTAAATAATTATGAGGGCTTGTTCTTTCAAATGCCATATTAATTTTTTTTCCCTGTGCTAGAGTTGGTTGCTTTTATTTTAATATGAAAATATTAAATATCATATTAAAATAAAAAAAATTTTTAAGTTAACATAGACCACTAGATGGTGCTGTCATCCCAAATAAATAAAATATGTTTTTTTTTTTTTTTTTTCTCCCTAAAAACAATTGGCCATCTAAGGAAAAAAAAAATCCAACTACTATTGAACTGTATAAAGCAAAAGAAAAAAGTAAAAGTCAGGCTTCCAAGCTCTGTGTCTCAAAAATAGTAACTAATAGTTGAGATTTTTCTCTTCCCATTTATTTTATCTACAGTGTGCATGTGTGTGTGCGTGTGTGTGTGTGTGTGTGTATACGCTCTTTATAAAAAGTATCTAATACTGTACATTGCTATTTTGAAACTTGTTTTTCTAAAAACCTAATATATGATGGAGTTCTTTCCATGTCAGTACATATACATTGATTTCATTCTTCAATAAAATTTGGTTAATAAATTATTTTAAATGATCCGAATGTTATAAAATGTGTTGTAATTTATTTGATCTCTAACAGTAGATATTTAAGTTGAATCTGGGTTTTTGCTTGTACAAACAATAATGCAGAAACCATCTCTGTACATTTATTATAGTGCACTGGCTAAGGAAGTCTCTGTTGGACATTATTTTCTTTCAGAACTTTAAAGGCATGATCTTCTATTGATTAAAGCAGCAGCGTTGCTGTTGAGTGGTTAAATATGCCATTTGGATTTCTGATCCCACTCAGATCCTTTGGATTTGATCTGTTCTCTTTGTATTCAAACTCCTCCTCTCCTTTTCCACGTTAAGAATTGTTTATTCACCCCTACAGCTCTTAACAGTCTTGAGGAGAGTCCCCAGTGTCATTCTTTTTCCCCAAACACTGTTTTGGGCCTCCAGTGAGCCCTGTTAGTCTGAAAACTTAGGTCCTTCCAGTCCAGAAAATGCCCTTTTATTAGTTTTTTGATAGCTTCTTCCCTTCTGTATTCTATTTTCTCTTTCAATAACTCCTATTATCCGGATCATCTACTTCCTAAATAGATTCTCTATTTTCAAAAAATATTTTCCCCTTTTATTTTTTCTCTTTGTCTTTTCTACTCCTGCATTGTATCCTCAACTTTGTCAACCCTTCAAATGGCTTTTTATTTTTCCTGTCATGCCCTTAATTTATTAAAGCATTCCCATTTTTCGGCAGGGTCACCAAATCTCCTGGCTTTCCTGGGAGTGAGGGTTTCCCTGGGATGTGGGACTCTTGGAGCTACAACTGAGACAGTCCTGTGCAAACGGAGATGGTTGGCCACCCTACCCCTGGATATTCTTTATTGGTAGCAACTTTTTCTCCAGGCTGGAGTGCGGTGGCACCATCTCAGCTCACCGCAACCTCTACCTCCCAGGTTCAAGCTATTCTCCTGCCTCAGTCTCCTGAGTAGCTGGGATTGCAGGCACGTGCCACCACGCCCAGCTAATTTTTAAAATATTTTTAGTAGAGACAGGGTTTCACCATGTTGATGAGGCTGGTCTTGAACTCCTGACCTCGTGATCCTCCCACCTCGGCCTCCCAAAGTGCTGGGATTATAGGCTTGAGCTGCCATGCCTGACCAAACTATAGGTTTTATTATTATTATTATTATTATTATTTATTATTTTTAACAATCTTTGTTTTCACGGTATCATGTGCTGACTCTGCTTTCTTTGAGTTCTTTTGATTTACTTGCTTTAGTCTTGCCTTTCATGCTGGAGACTGTTTACAGATGTCTTGTGATTTGTAACTGGCCAATCATATTTAAGAGAGTTGACTGGAGGCACTTCAAGAGTGGCAGGGCTCATCAGCTGCTGGGTTTTACTGGAGGGGGATTTGAGAGGAACCTAGGCATAAGATTGTAAGATTACCGAATGTCAGTCGAGAGCTCTTTTTTTCTTGGATTCATCAATTTCCAGATTCCCCATATAGAAAACCTCCAATGTCTTGCTGGCCAGGCACCATTCTCGGGGGTGGTGGTTGAAGTAAGTGGAAAAAAGGGGCTGGAGTGGCCCTTTTCTCAATATGGCACCTCATTCCATCCATTGTACTTGATGTCTCTGGGACCGTGAGAGGTAATAATAAATTGTTGCCTTAAACATCTAAGTTTGGGTTGATTTGTTACACAGTATTAGATGCATGTAACAAAAATTCTTATTGAAACTGGGATGCTGCTGTAATAATGACTTAAAACTTGTGGCATTGGCTTTGGGACTAGGCAGCAGGCAAGGGACAATAGGACCTTGAGGAGACAGTTAGCGACAACCTGAAGGGCGGTGAAGAATTGCCAGTGGAAGCTGGAGGAAAGCAGATCCTGGTTATTCAATGTTAGAAAGTTTGGTAACAATGTTGCCAGAAGAAATGTGGGAAGTAAAAAGAAACTAATGGGTTTGGCTAAGAAGGTGTTCACATAGAATATTGAAAATGCCACCTTCTTTCTTTTAGCTTCATATGCTAAAGTAACGGCTAGAGAGAGATGAATTTTAAAAAAATAAGGGGGGCAGGGTACTGGTACTGTTAAGTTTTGAACCATTTTCCAGAGAGTAAAATTTTCTCAAGATAAGAAACGGCAGGCTGGGCGTGGTGGCTCACGCCTGTAATCCCAGCAGTTTGGGAGGCTGAGGCAGGAGGATCACCTGAGGTCAGGAGTTTGAGACCAGCCTGGCCAACATGGTGGAAGTCCGTTTCTACTAAAAACACAAAAATTAGCTGGGCATGGTGGCATGCACCTGTAATCCCAGTTACTCATCAGACTGAGGCAGGAGAATTGCTTGAACCTGGGACGTGTAGGTTGCAGTAAGCCCAGATCGTGCCACTGCACTCTAGCCTTGGTGACAGAGCAACACTCCATCTTGGAAAAAAAAAAAAAGAAGGAAAGAAGGAAAGAAAAGAAAGAAAGAAAGAAGAAAGAAAGAAAGAAGGAAAGAAAAAGAAAAGAAAGAAAGAAAGAAAGAAAGAAAGAAAGAAA
>NW_022437007.1:113080-211655 GCF_009761245.1 Sapajus apella
AAGGAAGGAAGGAAGGAAGGAAGGAAGGAAGGAAGGAAGGAAGGAAGGAAGGAAGGAAGGAAGGAAGAAAGGACGGACTGGGCAAAGATCAAATCTAGGGTATCTCCAATAACACTGATGTCAGGGTGAAAATAGACTTAAGCATGCATCTGTAACCACCTGATGAGTTTTCAGAAAGACTCAGGGGGTGCCTTGTAGATTCTCTCAGGTGAACAGTAGGGCTTCTAAAAGTCCTAAGGACATTTCCCCCACAGCACTGTGACCCTTGGGCCATGGTAGTGAAGAAGGCCTGTCTTAAAGAGATGTTGTGTGTGGCTTCTGAATAAAGGCGTGAACCCCAGTAGGATTAGTAAGGTACTTGTTAAGTGTTTAAGAGGGTTGTACCATTATAAGTACAGTGTGCTTGGATTGAAAGGACAGAAATAGTTCAGAAAGAAAAAAGCCTTTAGAGTTCCCAAACTTCTTCAGTTAGGAAGCAATTTGGGAAAAGTATTAAGTTATAAAGCATTAATCATTTCTTAAAAAGAAAGAAGATTGATTTAAAATGAAGAACTGAAAGTCAAGAGGGTAGAAACAGGAGCCATGGGAATCACTCCCTTGTGAAGAAACTAGTGACATATGCCTGCTAGGACTTAAGAATTGCTGTAAATCAGAGACTGCTATGTGTCTTCTGACCAGTCCCTTCACTCCCATCCTGTTGTTTTTGAAGAAAATTGTTGTGCTTATTATATTTCTGTACTATCATTGCATGCAGTGTGTAGGCAGAAAGATAACCGGTCTCTTAGTTCATAGTTCTTCAGACTGAGAAGAGCCATACTGAAGCCATACCTAATGAACTTCATCTGCATCTGTACCTGGGTCTGATTTAAATGAGTAGATCCTGAACCTTGAGCTGATGACACAGTAAGATATCATCACGGGGGTCTTGGGAATGGTGACAAGCCTATTTTGCTAATGGGAAAAATGTAAATTGAGGTGACCAGAATGTGAACCTCAGTTACTAGTATCCAAAGATGTCCATCAATTGCTTTCCTCCCTGTGTGCCTATGCTGCATCTTGTATCAAGAAGTAGGGTCAAATTACCTTCTTCTTGAATCTGGGCTAGAATTAGTGACCTGCTAGACCAACAGAATGTGGAGAGAAGAGATGTTCTGGAACGTCTAACTTCCGATGACGCTAAGCTAAGCCATACGATGTCTTATAGCTTTTGCCTGAGTTTCTTAGGACACTCATTCTTGGAATGCCCCCATGTAGAACCTAGCAGTCATCCTATGAAAACCCCAAGCCACATGGAGAGTTCTTGTGTGGCTGTTTCAGTTTACCATCCCAGCTAATAATAGCATCAACTGCCAACCACGTGAGTGGGCCATCTTGGACATCTGTCCCAGATGAGTCTTCGGATGATTCTAGCTCCAGACATCATTGGACTGCAATCACATGAAAAACTCTGAACAAGACCTACCCAGCTGAGCCCAGTCAAGTAACAAGACCATTAGAGACAATATATATTTTCAAGCCACCAAGTTTTGTGGTTGTTTGTTGTGCAGTAGTAGACAACTGGAACACTCATGAAAATCTTACTCACTAGTTTTAGCATGTCTGTTTATTCCTGTGCCAGCACTAAACTGTTCATGACTGTAGTATTTTAATACATTTTACGGCTGGTTTCCTATTATTATTGAGCCAATATACCACATAGGTTTGATGTACAGCCTCTGGAGTCAGACTACCTAGAGTTAGATTTTATCTCAACCACTTGTAAATGTATCCTTGTATGTTAGTTAACTATTTTGTGCCTCAGTTTTCTCATTTATAGAGTAAGTATAATGGAAATACATACTTCACATTGTAGTTTAGAGGAACTAATGAAATAATGTAGATAAATGTAAATTAATAGAGTGTCTAGCAATTTCTCAGGGCTGAATAAATCTTAGCTATGATTATTACTCTTCTTTCTCTTCTTTTTCAGATTTTTCTTAGATCTTAATAAAGACAACTGATCTTATTGAGATAGCTATTTTATTAAAACATTCCCTCTAAGAAGTTAAGTAATATTTTTCTATCTCATTACTTGTTAAAATGCCTTTAGGGTGCATTAAATTATTTAGATCAAATATATCAAATGCAATGTCAGTTTAGATCTACAATTGTGTAGTTTTTGTTTGTTTGTTTGTTTTTTAGACAGGGTCTTGCTCTGTTGCCAGGCGAGAGTGCAGTGGCATGACCTTGACTCACTGCAGCCTCGACCTCTTGGGCTCAAGCCATCCTCCCACCTCATTCTCTCGATTAGCTGGGACTACAGGCACACCATGCCTGGCTAATTTTTTGGGTGTTTTTTTTTAGAAATGGGGTTTTTCCATGTTTTCCAGGCTAGATATAAAATTTTTTATAGGAAACATATGGGGTCTATGCTTTATATTCAGATATTTCTGTTTTAGACACTTTAAACGATACATAACCCTATATTACGTAAAACTTTCAAAGGAGGATTAGGAGAGCACGTGGTTATCAAACACGGTAACAGTTCTACAGTTAACCCTATGATTCCTTAAGAGGAAAAAACGGTAATTTAAAGCAGCCTTACATCAATACAGATCAAGTTTTATTACTAAGTGAATTCAGATTCATTCATGAATTCAGATGCATTCATTTTTGAACACAAAATGAGCTATGAAAAAGCATTCATATTTCAGCACTTTTTGAATTTTGGAATTGCAAATAAGAGATTGCGGACCAGCACACTTTCTTTCTGTGTGAGTTCTGGGGATTCAGACCAGGAGGTTAACGGTGCATCAATAGTAGCTTAAGTGCAGAAGCAAATGGACTTGCCCAAGAAGGCAGGCAAGGTGACTGGGAAACAACACGAGTTTCTTGCTGGGTTTCTGAGAACATTCATTCTTAGAAACCACATGCTTGTCCTTTTTTTCCTCAATCTTTTTTTTTTAATTCCTCCTGAGGTTATTTTCTTCTATAATAAGAGCAAACTAATAGCTAAAACAAACTCCTGAAGTTCTCTCTTGCAAAACAATATAAATATTGTCCAACTTAGAATCAGAGGTAGTAGGACATAAATCCAATAATTTGAACTCAATATTCATCCCTGCAAAGTCGAGAGAAACAAAAGAACATAACATGATAAAATTGGAGAAAAATCTGATTAAAAATACGATCCTAAACCTTGGGAAAAGAAAACACACACACACACACACACACACACACACACACACACACACACACACTGAACTGGCAAAAATGCTGTTTGATGATTTTTTTTTTTTTCTTTTTTTTTTTTTTTTGAGACGGAGTTTCACTCATGTTACCCAGGCTGGAGTGCAATGGCGCCATCTCAGCTCACCGCAACCTCCGCCTCCTGGGTTCAGGCAATTCTCCTGCCTCAGTCTCCTGAGTATCTGGGATTACAGGCACGCACCACTATGCCCAGCTAATTTTTTGTATTTTTAGTAGAGACGGGGTTTCACCATGTTGACCAGGATGGTCTTGATCTCTTGACCTCGTGATCCACCCGCCTCGGCCTCCCAAAGTGCTGGGATTACAGGCTTGAGTCACCGCGCCCGGCCTATTTGATGATTTTTGAGAAGAACTAAATGTTAACAAAATATAGTACAATGTAGTGTTGGGTAGAAGGAAATAGCATCCAGGAATATTCTTCCTCAAATACCCAGATTTAAAGACACAGAATCCTGGGCTTGTGAATACTCATTGGGTATTATCAAAAGGACAGCTAGGGCCTTATGCTCACATATTACCCTGTGACTCTAGGGAGAAGCTGGCAAGTATAATCTGTATTTGTGGATGTGAATGAGGTGGGGAATGATGAAGAGAAAATAAATGGTCAGAGATGTAGAAATGTGGTCTATCTGCTTTCAGTGAATCCACAGAGCAGGAAAAATGTTAAACTTATTTTGCAACAACAAGAGTAATTGTTATTCTTAAAGTATTTATCTCAGAATTTGGTAGAAACTATAGATCCTCTCTTCTATAAGATGCACTGATGCACGTTCACCAAGGTTTGCACAGCACTTTAGATGATTTACATATTCAGTAACTAATCCATTGACCTTGGGCTCCTGGCTTATGTAAAACTTGATTCTTATCCAAGCTGGGATAAAAATATTTGCTCTCTGAGCTCCAACTTTAGAATAGAAAAAGAAAAGATGTAAAATAAATAAGAAAATGTTTGTAGCATTTAGTGATGATGTTTGTTGTGGCTTATTTTTAGATTAGGATATCCTGGCTACTTTTAGCTATTGGGAAGGAATTAAGAGAACCACTCTTTGAAATTATATATTTTTATTAAGTATCAGAATTAATATGATGTTATAGCCAATTTAAGAGGGTAGACAATTATTTAATATAATTACTGTGCATATTCTGGTGCATTTCATTTTAGTCTTTTTTCCCAAGTCAAAAGTAAAAATGTCAAAATATTTAAAAGAATATTATAACGAATTTCAAGTACTCATCACCTGGTGTGGCAATATTTTTCAAAGATGGCTGG
This sequence comes from Sapajus apella, assembly GCF_009761245.1. Classification (NCBI taxonomy): domain Eukaryota; kingdom Metazoa; phylum Chordata; class Mammalia; order Primates; family Cebidae; genus Sapajus; species Sapajus apella. The sequence continues at coordinate 117,600 of NW_022437007.1, forward strand.
CGTCGGCGCCTGTAATCCCAGCGCTTTGGGAGGCCGACGTGGGCGGGTCACTTCAGGTCAGGATTTCGAGACCAGCCTGGCCAACATGGTGAAACCCCGTGTCTACTAAAAATACAAAAATTAGCCTGGCGTGGTGGCTGCGATTGCAGCTTCTTGGGAGGCGGAGGTTGCAGTGAGCCGAGACTGCGCTACCGCACTCCAGCCTGGGTGACTCCGGGAGGCTCTACAACCACAGAACAGTACAGGACAGGACAGAACAGAACAGAACAAAACAAAACAGAACAAGATGGCTGGAACAGTAACGCAAGATGGTCACCTATTCTTACAGTGCGACCTTGCCACGACCCCACCAAAAGGTGGTTCCCTCCACTAGACCTGGGTGGACTTTTGCGTCTGGAGTAAAACTGAAGTGATGCTACATAACTTCAAAAAATAGCTTAAAAGTAACACATAATTTCCTCTGGTTTATTTTGGGACACTTACTCTGGGATTCTTCAGCTACAATATAAGAAGTTTGTTTTCCCTGAGGCGACCAAATGGAAAAACCGCTTGGGAGTGAGGGGGAGAGAAAAGGCAGGAGAAGAGGGGGAGGGAAGGGAAACACTTGAGTTTCAGCTCTTCTAGCTCCGGTTTGTTTGAGTGAAGAGTGACCCAGTTCCAGTACTGTCGTCAGTACTGCGGGAGAGACCCTGAGAGAGACCTAACTGATTTGAGTCAACTTCCAAATTATTGAGAAAATAAAGATTATTATTGTCTTAAGACCCTGTTTTTGCATAATTTGTTAAAAAGCAATTGAAAACTGGAATGCCTAAATTGAGCAACTACTATCTACTTTAATTGTTCACTTAATTTTTTTCTTTTAGGAGAAAAAAATTTCTTTCAGGAGAATTTTAAAACAAATCTCAGATAACAGGATATTTTGTTCTTACTTCATTTTACATTTCTAAAAGTTAAGAGCTTTTTTTTTTGTAATATAGAATGTATAATACATTTACATAATGTAATAACCAGTTTGTATTCAAAATTCCTTTATTGTTCCCCAAATATATTATTTACATTTATTTTGTTTAAAGTAGATTTCAAACAGGGTCCGCACATTATGTATAATGATGCCTCTTATATTGCGTTTTATATTGAATAACTTCAATTTTTAAAAATGCCACTGTTTTGAAGATAAAAATATTATATTTATATTTGTCAAATGCTTTGAACCCTAAATTTATGCCAAGCACTTCAGCAACCTTTTTATATTGCCATAGCTTCATAACTGTGTCTGTTAATAAATACAGTATATATCATTGGGTTGCTACATGTTGGCTTGCTGACTCATTTCCCTAGTGTTGAATATTTTAAGAATGAATTACCTGCTCCCATTCATTTGCTATTTTATTCACGACCATGAAATTCATAAATACATCTTTTTACTTGACTCTAAATTATTTCCTTAAGACAAACTCCCAGAGATAAAAATTTTTATTCAAAGCTTATTTAGTATATTTTGTACTTGTCAAGGAGAAATTACAACAGACATTTGTTAAAAATGGCAAGATAGATTTTTTTTTTTTTTCTGTCCAGTTACTGCAGTGCAGGAGAGAGACTTCAGTACAAAACTGGATTCTGAACACAGCCGGGGCACCCTGGGATGCATGGCCATTAGACAGGGTGGGGTCAGTGAATGAAAAATTACTGAGGAAATTGATTAGATATCGACAGTTGGGAAAATGAGGAACTTGATCAATGATAGAGGGAGTTTCTGCTAAACTGGTTTCTCAGGATTCTTGCTAAAACTGGACTTAGTAGGCCAAGGATGAGGACTGGTCAAGAAGAGTGCTGAGGATCCTGACTAGTATCCAATTAAGGAGGAAGTCCTTCTCAGACTGAGTACACGCTGCTAAATTCCTTTGTAAAACCAGGATACTGATAATACACAGAGGACCACTTCACCAACATCACATCATGAAATTTCAAAAATAATCTATTAGTTAAAAATGGTACCAGCTGGGTGTGGTGGCTTACACCGGTAATCCTAGCACTTCGGGAGGTCAAGGCGGACAGATCACGAGGTCAGGAGATCAAGACCATCCTGGCCAACATGGTGAAGTCCGTCTCTACTAAAATACAGAAAATCAGCTGGGCATGGTGGCTGTGCGCCTCTGATTCCAGCTATTTTGGAGGCTGAGGCAGAGGAATTGCTTGAACCCAGGAGGTGGAGGTTGCAATGAGCTGAGATTGTGCCACTGCCCTCCAGCCTGGCGACAGAGCAAGACTCCCTGTGTCAAAAAAAAAAGGTGCCATTGGAAATACTGATATGTGCTACATCATGAACAAGCCTTGAAAATGCTGATAAATGAAAGAAGCCAGTCACAAAAACCATCTACTGTGTGATGAAATGACCAGAAGAGACAAATCTAGAGAGACAGCAAACAGATGAGTGGTAGCCTGCGGCAGGGCGGTTTGTGGGGAAATATGGGCTTTCTTTTTGGGGTGATGAAAATATTCTAAAATTGCGGTAGTTGTACAATTTTGTGAATATTCTAAAATCTATTGAATTATATGCTTTAAATGATGCATTGCATAACATGTGAATTATATCTCAGTGAAGCTATTATATTAAAAAACACAGTACCATGTTCTTGTTTTTGAATTTTATTTATTAATAATAAGGTTTAAAATGTTTCTATATATTTTGTCTAGCTGTAGTTCCTCTTTTAAGTTTGAATTAAACAACATATTTTTAAAAAGCATTTTTCTTTAAAAAATTACGTTTATTTTTTAACCAATGCAAATAGTAGGCAAAAGAATAACATATTTTCCCAGAAAACATATGCTGTTGAAGAATACAGAACTCATTTCAATCCTTGGGAAAACCGAGCAAATTATTATAATATAATATTGAAGCAGTTTTGCATGAAAAAATACAGCAGATTAAAGAGGCAACATCTAATATGCCAGAACAATAGAAATTACAACCAAATACGGAATACTCTAATTTAGAGACGGTCTATTCACTGCCATATCCACTCCAATTTCTTCTTTGAGCTGAGTCAATATTTTATTGTCATTTTACTATCATAGGTAAAGTTAATCTTTGTCTTTTAAAATGTAATTGGTAGCTTTTTAAAAGTGGTCTATTATGCATTTATTGAGTTTAGAACTTTGTAGATGTACAGGTTCAGAAATATTATCAGTGAATGAAAATCACACACAGAAACGGAGACTCATGGAGGGAGTGTCCTCATGGTGTAGAAGCTTAGTCTCAGGGCTCTGGTGGGTGCCTTAAGGAACCTAAAACAAAAGTATTTCTTTCACCTGCTTTGCAGGCTTATCAAATGGTGCCACATGAGGACCCTAGGGATGAAATTTATCCAGTAATCAGTTAATCAGATATTTAGCTGCTCTCTGAGATACCATTTGGAAATTGGTAGGAAACAACTCAATCTCTGGCTTTATTTAAAGACCCAAGCCCCAAGTGACAACGAATCTCAAGCAAATCTCTTTCAGTCCTTCTAGAGTATTTTAAACTTCATTTAATTCAGAGCAATCAGAAAAAGCAGAAAATGAATACTTGACAACACAGAAATGAGACATTGCAGCAGTGGCTTATCTAAGAAAATGAGATTTACCTTTTGCTATCAGTGTTAGAATTAAAATCCCAAGAGAGATTTGCCATTCTCAGCCTAGCATTCCCTCCCCAACCAAGTTCTGAGCAGCGCTATGCAGGCAGATTCTCAACGGCCCCCAAGACTGTACCCCTCATTGGTGTACACATCCTGAATAATCCCTGTGACTGTGAATAGGATGGATTCTACTCCCATGGTTAGCTGATGAATATCAAGTGGGCTGGCCTGACCAACCCACATGAGCACTTTAAAAGCAGTTTCCTCCAGCTCGTCACAGCAAGGAAGTTAGACACTGGAAGTGTGAGAAGGATTTGACACTTCATTGCTGGCTTAAAGATGGAGGGAATCACGTGGCACAGAATTGAGGGTGACCTCTGGGAGCTGAGTGCCCCCTGGCTGAAAGCCAGCAAGGAAATGGGCACCTCGATCCTACAACTGCAAGGGACTGAGCTCTGTCAGCAGCAGGAATCAATTTGGAATTGGATTTTCTCCCAGACCTTCCAAATCAGAACTCAGTCCAGCTGATACCTTATTTGTGCCTTGGGATACCCTGATTAGAGAGCCCAGTCATGTTGTCATGAAATTCTAACACATTAATGTGAGCCACTAAATCAGTTTTATTTTAAGCCTCTATGTTTCTAGTAATTTTTTCCCAGCAATAGAAAACTAATGCAAACGCTTAACCATTTTTACCTTATTAAAAGTATCAGTCACTAATAAAAATGTTTCAGCAGTTTGACTCTCAGGCCAGCTAACACATTGTCCCTCAGGAGGCAGGAATAAACTGAGGAGAGATATCGCCTCCAGCTGTAAATAACCAGGCAGTGTTGCAGGACCTCACGCCAGGCGCAAGATCGCACACAGCTTCCAATGTCAAAAAGCAGTTTTTAGACACCTTGCAGACATTCCTGCCCTCATTAGTGACTAAAATGATTATACATTTGCACGAGTGTTTTCAAATTCTGTTTTAGGTGTAATTCAACATCGGGGATGGCTTAGCAGTTTGGTCTCTATTCTAGAAGTATGATTATATATATATTTTGGACAAATTTCCAGGGGGGTCTGCGTTTTTCAATTAGATGTTATCAAGCATGTACTTAAGATTTAAAGAATGCTTAAAAGTTGTGACTAGGTAACATATTCTGAAAAATCTCTGAAAAAAATTATGAAAGTAATTTTTTAAAAAACCAAAACAGCTATATCAACATAAGCCATTTTTTTGAGATTACCACCAAAAGTCGAATCTCACATTAAGAAATTTTTAATAATTTATTTAGATATTTTCTCAAATTGGATAATGAAGAATCTCTTGTTTACTAATGAATGTCTAAGCTTGAGACATTATTTTTTAGGTAGATATATTCCAAGCATTCAATGCCACTCTTATTTTTGGGGAGAGAAACAAATATAAACATAGTCTAAGTTTTTCTTGTTGTCATATTTTATTTGATCATTGAAAAATATTTCTGCTTCTTTGACATTTATTTGCAGTAATTCATTTATTCTCTTTTATTAATTACCTACAAATTTTTACCTGGGAGTCTGGAAACCTGCTAGCCTACTCATCTATTCTCTTCCTTTTTTCTTCTTTCTACTTTTTAATTGTACACATGGCAGCATACAATAAAAGACATTTCTAGCCACCTGCAACTGGGTATAGCCACACTTCTATGCTTTGGCCAACAATATGACAGTAGATGTACTGCTTGCAATGTGGGAAAATACGTCAGAAAAAGTGTAGACGCAGTGTTGGGGTGCTCCTTTTGTGCCTCTTTCCTTTCCTCCTTAGGACTTTACCGGGGAGGCGATGGCTGGAGCTCTGTAACTCTCAGGACCCATCTTAGGCTTGAAGTCGTAAGTTTGGATAGTGGGTAGACAGATAGGAGGCTGGTTCCTAACGACACCGCAGATCTGCCAGAACAGCCACAGATTACCCATCCCTGGATTTCTCTCATGTGAGAGAGAAACAAATGTCTACCCTTCAGAAAAGACTCATATTTTGGTTTATTAGATGGACCTGCATCTCACCGCACTAATCACAGAATAGGACAGATCTGGCTTTAGCCTGAGAAAGGAGCATCCTACCTTCTTCCTACTTTACCTGCTGAACTCCTCCTGGTCCTTCATACCTGAATGCAGCTGTCATCTCTACTAAGAAGTCATCCCTGGTTTCCTCAGTCTGGGTCAAGTGCTTCCAAAGTAACTTATACACATCAATTTACACAATGTGCTGGAATTTTTTATTTACTGTCACTTTTTAGATGATAATTTTTTTGAGGACTATCTATATGGTATATGTACATACACACATTTATATATATATATTTATATAATCAATAAATCTTTGAGTCCTGTTAATTAAAATAATTATATATATAAATTATATGTAATTAAAATGATTATTATATATATAATTTTATATATATTTATAATTTATATATATAAAATAATCATTTTAATTAACAGGACTCAGAGAGTTATTGATTTTCAGCTTTATCACTTACCATTACATGAATTTGAATAATAACCTCTCTGAATCCCAGTTTCCTCTTAAGTAAAATGGAAAGTTAATATCTGATAGATGAAACAAATTATGTATATGTGCATGTGTATATATGTGTGTGTATATATATATTTTATATATATATATTTTTTTGAGAAAGAGTTTTGCTCTTGTTGCCCAGGCTGGAGTGCAATGGCGCAATCCTGGCTCACCGCAACCTCTGCCTCCTGGTTCAAGCAGTTCTCCTGCCTTAGCCTCCGGAGTAGCTGGGATTACCGGCATGCGCCGCCACGCCTGGCTAATTTTGTATTTTAAGTAGAGGCAGGGTTTCACTGTGTTGGTCAGGCTGGTCTCGAACTCCTGACCCCAGTTTATCCGCCTGCCTTGGCCTCTCAAAGCGCTGGGATTACAGGCATGAACCACTGTGCCCAGCCAACAAATTATATTTTTAAAAACTTATATGAAGCCCATTGCTTTGCACTTGGTGGGCATGTAATAGTTATTAGTGCCTATCATTCCCTCTAAAATGTAGACAAATGAGGATTCATATATATGTATTCATTAAACTTAATTGAAATTCAATTGAAATATAATTTTAAAAATTTTAAAAAATTCTGTTTCCTGGCAACCAATTTCAGACACAGTTGAGTACAAAGAAAACTCCAGAAATACTATAATAACAGTCCACTTCTAATTGCAGTGTTGACTAAATTAAGAGAATTGTGGTCATTGACTGTCATCATACCTGAGAGCTTCTTACATTTATAAAGAGCCACAGAATTCATCTACCTCAAATTAGTGGTGAGAATATCCTCCTCTAAAAACACATTGCATCCCTTCATCTGTGAGGTGCATTGACACAACATCCTCACAAGGGGGCAGCATTGCAACTCTTATCACCTGGGTGACAGCACACAACTTTATTTGCAATGGTCGTTATTTTTAATCTTTTTTAAAGCTGCACTAACTCTCAGCCTCTGAAGAGCAGACTTGTTAGAAAAATGATCAAAATACTAGATGTAAAGTCAATATTAAGGGATACCAAAGGGAAGCTTAAAAAGTGACAATTTGAAAGAATGATTCAATGCAAAAACAATTTTTTTGGTAATATTTTCTTATCAAACAACCATGAAAAGCCTCTATTTTAGTTCAACAATCAATGTAGTATTAATAAACCAAAGGGAAGCCGATGAAAGTTTGGCTTGAGCACAAAGCAGATTCAACATATGTCATTTGTTATCTCCAGAAAACAAAATGACAAAGTTTGAAAAATGTTATATGCTTTTATAAAGTACTTTACATATTAGCTCCCACAGTTCTGAGAAGTAGATTATTCAGCTATTATTTAGTCCCCATTTTATAGAAAGGTTTAGAAAGGTTAATTAGCTTATCCAAAGACTGACAGCAAGTTTGCAGCAGAACTACAGTCTTGAACCCAAGTAGAGTAACCTGCTTGTTTGTTCGTTTTTATTAAATAAAGCCATTTGGTGCTTCCTCCTTTCATGCAAGATGTGGTTCTTTTTTTTTTTTTTTTTTTTTTTTCCTGAGATGGAGTCTCCGTCTTGTTGCCCAGGCTAGAGTGCAATGGCTCGACCTCGGCTCACCACAACCTCTGCCTCCCGGGTTCAAGCAATTCTCCTGCCTCAGCCTCCCGAGTAGCTGGGATTACAGGCTAATTTTGTATTTTTAGTAGAGACAGGGTTTCTACATGTTGGTCAGGCTGGTCTCGAACTCCTGACTTCAGGTGATCGGCCTGCCTCAGCCTCCCAGAGTGCTGGGATTACAGGCGTGAGCCACTGCGCCCAGCTGTGTGCTTGATTCTTAAAGCCAAGGAGGCTTTTACAATTTATTTTCCCTGAATGGTAGAAGAATTTTTTTTTTAGGATTCTAGTAGAAGCCATTATTGTTTTCTAAGTGTCTAAGAATCAAGGTTGGGAGTAGGCAACAAAGACTGATCTAAAGGGCTTTCGAATTCTGTAAACAGGTCTGTGCTACATAGAGAGGTGGCCTTTCTTACAGGTTCACAAGTCCCATAGTTACTAAAATAAGCATGACCTAATTTTAGCTCACAACAGTGCTTATTTACCCCAGCAAGTAACAGTTTAACCTGCCTTCATCATTGATACCATCAGGAAAACATCTGCATATAATTTTATTACGAATAAACTAGCAGCTTAACAAGGATGTAAAAATGGTTGGCAATGGCTTCAAAGAAAATGCTGAACGAGAGCAGAACTGGACCCTAAGACCACTGTATTCTTCTGAGAGACAGCCATCTGCTGCTGAGGTTCTGGCCAATGAAACTCAAAGCTGAATATCAGGACAGTAACTCAAACAATTTTTGAAACTATGTCGAGGTCGCAATGCCGAATGCCTTTAGAAGCTAGACTGGCAACACACAAAGATGTTGGATAAGTATAAGAATTTTTTTTCTAGTCTTAGTAGTTTTAATTTTCCCACTTTCAATAGATATGATGGAGATTTCTTTTTTCTTAGCTCTCCTCTAAGAATAACCACACAAACAGGATGGCAATGGCACCTGGAACCCTTGGTGTGGGAAAAAACAACAGGGAATGAAGGTTCTATGGTGACTGAGAGAGCACTCCCATGCAGGAGGAAAGCCACTTCTTGGCCCTCACTCTTTGCTAACTTGAGGGAACGTAGGTATAACTTTACTAGATCTTCAGCTTTTTAAAGAGAAGCTGAAAATCTGGAGTTTTAATGTGAAGTCTTCTTGGTTAAAGTTTTCAACTGACACAAAAATTTAAATAATATTGTGCAGGCTAGACAAACCTGTGAGCTAGCAGTCGGCAGCCAAGGAATTATGCCTGAATTTCTGGGTGCTACCTCCCTCCTAAGCTCCTGACCTGAGTCATCAATTAGCTAATGGACATCTCTATTGGGATCAAAGTTCTCATAAGCTCAACACATATCTAAGAGCAAACCTTCCCTGTAGAAGCCACTCCTTTTCTGCTATTAATGCCGTTGATCAACAGCTCCAACATCCACTCTGCTGTTCCAGCTCCACGCGGGTGGTTGCTCTTCACTTCTCTGTCTGCCTTGTCACCCACACTTAATTGAGAACCACATTTTATCAATTTTTCTCCTAAAACATTTATTTTACGTATCATGTCCCAGGTAGTATTCTACGTGCTAAGGAAATACACAGACCCCATGATCTTTGTGCCCAGGGCTGTCATTAACGGCTGGGAAAGAAGAGGAATTTTCTCCATGACCAACATTCCCATCATTATCCGTGGCCCAGTCTCCTGATTTTTTTTTTCTTACTTTCTTAGTAACGTTGGAAAATGCAAGTGTGAGTGAGTCTTTTGGGTTTTATTTTGGTTTTAGAAACATAACTTTCTAATGCCAAAGATTTGAAGAACAAATTGTTCAGGTTTGTTCACTCAAGTTGCCAAATGATACTGGTTGGCTAATTGAATAAATAAAATATTAAGTCTTTGAGTGTCGTCTGGGTGAAAAAACCTCAGGACATTATTGTGATGCAGCCGCTGGCATTTGGTTTATTCCTAGAACATGCACCAAACTTCTTAACCTCCATGTCTTTTTCAGCTTCATAAGTCATATGCAAATTTTATGCCTCACCTTGTAACTCATCATCTCTTTCTTTTTGTTTCTAATGTAAGCTTTTTTTTGAGTCAGAGTTTCATTCTTGTTGCACAGGCTAGAGTGCAATGGTGCAATCTCAGCTGACTGCAATCTCCGCATCCCAGGTTCAAGCGATTCTCCTGCCTCAGCCTTCCAAGTAGCTGGGGTTACAGGCGTGCGCCACCATGCCTGGCTAATTTTTTGTATTTCGTAGAGACGGGATCTCACCATGTTGGTCAGGCTGGTCTTGAACTCCTGACCTCAGATGATCCACGAGCCTCAGCCTCTCAAAGTGCTGGGATTACAGGCATGGGCTACCATGCCTAGCTAATGTGAACTTATTAAGCCAATTAGTTTGATATGCCTAGTATTGGAAAGACAGACTGAAGCTGGGAGAATCGGGACGATCATGAGCATTTGAAGTAGAGAGAGAGGTAGACAGGGAAAAGTGATGCAAAGCACTAAGAGAGTATGGAGAAGGAGGAAAGGAGATTAGATGTGTTGGAGAGGAGAGTGAAGCCTGTGAATTCAGCCTGGTCCCTAAAAGATCTGTAGGGTTTCAACAGGCGGAAAAGAAGACAAAGAGAATGTAGTTGGATGGAATACTCAGAGCAAAAGTTGAAAGATGTGAAGGTACATTCTGCATTCAGGAAATAGCATCCTCTGGAGAGGCTCCCACAAGGCATAGTGAGGGCAGTGTGGTGAGTGAGGCAGTGGGGGGATCTAGGCTCAGGGGGGCTGAGATCATGATACACAGAGGCTGGAGAAGGAGGTCCTAACAAGGAGCGAGACCAGAAGGCACAAGTTTGGGGTTCCCAAGTAGAAAACTCCAAACAGTTAAAAGCAGCTATTACAAGTCTGTAAGACCAAAGCTTTACCAGCCTTGCCTGGAACTGCAGTTCTTAGATGTGCAGTTTTTCTTTCTGGGGTGCAGCACTGTGCCAAGTGTGAATCCAGGTAGAAAAACAGAAACACCACTCTGCTGTCTTGAATCACAGGACAATTTTTACACATGCTTTGCGTGGAGGATCCTGTTGGTCAGACTGGCTAGAGGACTAAGCAGAGAAAGAAGGAAAAAGAAGTTAATTTGTTGTTAGAGGGTTCTCGAAGCATAGGCTTTGGCAGATTTTAAAAGCAAAATTTACAGCTTTAATAAAACTGATAAAGTCATCCTAACCTTTATGCGGTGAAATATGATTTGATATTCACTGAAGATAAAGCAGACGTAGTGTGTTTCCCCAGGGCTCCTGCTGGAAACTGAAATGGCATTGTCTGAAATGAACTCAAGGAATCATCTTTGGAGTTAGATGCGGGTGAATTCGAAGAGCTGAGGACCAGGCTAAGGGTTCAAGCATGAAGTGAACAAATATAAAATAGAATTTAAGTCGGATAGTGTTCAGTGTTTTTTAGGTATCATGGTGCATCCAAAAATCCAGAGAAAAGCAGAAGCAGGCTGGGAGGGCCCTTAGCTGGCTCCCTTCCATAATCACAGGCTACATGGAGTCCCATGATGTCTGACCCCCATTCTTGCAGGGCCACATGTTCGTTTAGTTAAAGCAGGATATAAAACCATGTGCAATTTCATCTTCCCTATTTATCTCTCCCAGATCCAGCCAGAAGAAGATTTGCACATAATGACAGATCGGCCCAGGCATCTAGCCCCGAATAGAGAGAGTGTCTGATTGTGATCCATCATCATGACATTTCAGCTTTAGCAAATATGGCTGCTCTCAGAGGACACAATACATGAGTGAAATTGGAGGGAGCAAGTTTTTTGGAGCCATCTATCAATAAGAAAAGGGATGGAGGGTTTTTATGGAATATGACCTTTATCAGTTAGCAGTGGCATGAGTTTCACCTCAAACTCTATTAAGGTTTTTTTTTTTTTAATAATTAAGTTATTTTATTTAATACATCATAGAAAGTTGTCATAAAGTTCACAGAGTTCACTTTTTCATACCCTAATGTATTTCCACAAATCTTTAAGTCTACAATTTTATAGATATAGTTTTTCATCCAAGAAGCCAGATGTAGATAATTTTTTAAATATGTAACTAATTAAAGGCTTTAAGAGAGGTTAGGCTGTAAACAGTTACAATTTTGCCATAACCCCACACAAAGACACTTAATCAGGAAAGAGTTTTTTTTTCTACATTATTGCTTAGTCTTATAAAATGGTAAATTTTAACCGAATGGATGCCTTTGTACTCATATTGGTTTCCTATATTTTTAAATAATGTTGCATTCTTTGGCAAGCAATTTAAGTATTGATATGATTTTTAAATTAAATTAGTTGTAGACAGATTCTGATTTGTTAACAAGTACATATATTTCCCTTTAACCACCTACTATACTACCTCAGAATTAATCCACCTATAAAAAAAGAGCACTTCCACATGGAAAAAATAATGCAGAGAGCTTCACCTCTTCCTCAAAGATTTTTATATATTTTAGGAACACAAATCTGTGAAAAAATTGAGTAAAATTTGACATTTCATCTTGCTTTACTAATTATAAGATAATAGAGATGTGACAAAAACAAATGTTTCTTAATGTTTTTCTGCTTAACATAATATTATACAAAGAAATACTGCAATTATGTTGATGAGCTATTTTCCAGCTTTTCTAAGTGTAGGCCACAACTATGGTTCTAACAGCAAGGAGAAACGAATAATCAATCTTACAAGAGAAGGATGAGAAGCCCAAAAAGATAAACTGACTTTGGCTTTTATGAACCTGATGTTGACCTTGAAATGCCAGATTCCACAACACAACAAAGAAACAAAAGATTGCAGTAGCAAGATACCACTTCACCATATGTTAAGAATTCTGAAATAGGCAACAGCTTCCGTCTACTCCCTACTCATTCTGTTGTATCTTCTGTTTGTTTTTCTTGCTTTTGGATTGCAGGCAATTTAAAGCATGCCTATTGCATAGGACCCACTATTCTTACTGTGCTCTCAGTCTGTGTTCAGTCATAGCTACATAACTTCACTTTACAGCAATCCATAATTCTGCATTTGATAAAATTTCTTCTCTCCTTCAAATACAATGTGTTGTTTTTGTTATTGTTGTTGTTGTTGAAGTTGTAGTTGTTATTGAGACAGAGTCTTGCTTTGTTGCCCAGGCTGGAGTGCAGTGATGCAATGTCAGGTCACTGCAACTTCTGCTTCCCAGATTCAACTGATTCTCATACCTCAGATTCCCAAACAGCTGGGATTACAGGCATGTACCACTATACCTGGCTAATTTTGTATTTCAGTAGAAACAGGTTTCGTCATGTTGGCCAGGCTGGACTTGAACTCCTTGGCTCAAGTGATCCACTGGCCTCGGCCTCTGAAAGCGCCGACATTGTAGGCGTGAGCCACCATGCAATGAGCCGCATTCAAATGCAATGTACACATTTAATAATGTACTCTTTGCTTCTACTCAACTAAGTTCTGGAAGTGAATTTTTAGCATCTGTGTAATTGTGACTCTCCTGTCTGATGCCAGGCATGTCTACACGGAATAACTTTGTTTCCAGCATTATTTTTTCTTTGGTCTACATGTGTTTCCTTGTTGCACAGCCCTTTTGGGCTAAGAACATACTATAATCAGAAGTTTATTTTTTTTCTTCCAGAGTTTCATCTCCTCATGGAAAACAGGTGCTCTAGAACGACAGGCACAGACTTTCTCTAGATTCTGCAGACACTGAGATGTCTTTGAATACCCTCCATTTTCACATGAGGTCCCAATCTTGATTTCTACATTGTCTTCTTTCTCATCTTATTCATTCCTTTATGACAGTTTATCAAATGCTTGTTTAAGGCAGGCAGGTACTTTTTAGTTCCAAGTTTGCCATTGGTTTATCCAGACTTGGCCTTTTTATTGCTTCTGCTGGGTTAGAGGCTTGAATGATGTGCTCCTGAAATTGGGGTTTTGATTCAACTAGTTCGTTCTTCTCTGTAGTCTTAACTTCAGGTTTGACTGGCTCAGGAGACTCCTCACAATTCTGTTTAGCTTTTGTACAGCCTTCAATGAGTTCGGAATCAGAAAAATTAGCTGGGCTTCTCTTACAGTGAGATCAACCCTCTAATGTGTCGCAAAGACTGTAATATCTGGGTGGGATGAACAAGCAGCATTGAAATTGGCCCCTAGATTGAAGCACTGACTGCAGCCTGGTTATTGCTCAGCAACGACATTTTCTTTTCCTGCCATTACAGGCAAGGTCCAAACACCGGGAACCACAAGACACCGTGTTTATCAGTTCCGGTGGCAAGCACAGTTCTGACGTCTGAGGCCGCTGCTAACTGCTGGAAATGGCTCCCAATTCTTTTATATTGTATTGTTTCCTTTTGGAATGAATATCCAAAGATCATATATCTTTGTCACTTGGGAGTTACATGGAGACTCTTAAATCAGTTGCAACATAAGTTTGTGGCTCTTTTAACAAGATTACTAAATCCTACTTGGAAGATAAATCAGAGAAAGGGAACTTAACTTTGGTCGATGATGAAGTCAAAACAGAGTCTCATTTTTTGTGTGTGATTCTCTGGATTTTTATAAGGGGTTGGATTGTCATTGAATCAAATTTGCAGAGAGACCATGCAAGGAACATTAGTTGTGATGTACCCCAGTTTTATTTTCAGACAGTCAAGATAGAAACATTACAAAAGCTTCCTTTTAAGAGAAAGTGAAGGGATTTAAGAATTAGGCCATCTGTAAATGTTTCAAAAAATACATACTTATTAAGAATTAAGGTTTTATGGATCAAAATTAGAAAAAAGATGCATCAACAACATAAAAGAGAAGAAAGTGATTGGTGAAAGAACTTAAAAGAGACTATATACTCTAGCTGGCACCATAATTGCCAAGTTAGTTGAGCCTATGGATAGGTAATTACTTGGGTCTCTAATACTAATATATAATTACTTGGGTCTCTAAACCTAAATTGGGATGGTTTAGGTTCAGTCACCCAAATCGTTAGCTTGAGTTGCTCAGATACCAATGAATCCTCTAGGATACTTGCCACAGAGTTAGAGAGACAGAGTCCAGTTTGAATCCAGTACTAGTGATAGTTGTTCCGCTAGGTTAGAGAGCTACTGAGAGGCGTTCCAGCGACAGTACTCATTAGTGTGCATAAGAGAATACTGTGCCACATCGTGTTGGGGATGCTCACTACACTTCTTCAGGACACAGCATGCTGATTGATTAGGGTTCTCCCCATAGCTCTGGAAGGCATGAAATGTAGTCTCTCATTTTGCTCAAGTTAAAAAAAAAAAAAAGAGGTAGGGACAGTGAGAGACTTACTTCAAGCCATAAATGAAGGCCACATTAACATGAGAGCTGTGATTTTTTCTGACTTTAGACAAATCTTTAAAAAAACTGAAAAGATTTGTTCTGTTAGAATAGAAACTTAATTTGGACCAGCTTGAATTAAAAGGGAAGGACACAGGTCCCCTGGTACTCTAAGAGCAGAGTTTCTTTAGAGTCTCCAGAGGGCAATCAGAAACTAGAGTGCTTGCGGAGATGCAGGAAGTCCCCTCAGTGGATCTGTTTTACTCTTTTCTTACTGCACATTACTTTTCTGTATTTTCCAGTTCAAATGGTAGTTTCAAATACATTAATAAAGGCCCAAGAGTAAAATGCAAGGAATGGGTTGGAGAAAGCCAGTATAACATTCTAAAAGGTGAGGGAGGGTTCTGGGGGTCAGTAGACAGAGAAACCATCATGGAAAAGGTTGATGTAAATCCACAGTAGAAATCTAAAACTAAACAGCAACAATAGCAAGAGCCAGGAATGACTAACGGAAGGTAATTGCTTGGCTATATTTCAGCACCAACATGTATATGAATCTATTTTATTGTTTAATGCATTGGGGTGTGTTCACTCTTGCTGGGAAAGTTTGAGGAGGACATTGTGTCCTCATGAAATAATAAGACTTTAATCTATGGTAAGGAAGCAGAATGATTGATCTTTGGAGGAGTGTTGTTCATAATTCTGTAATGGAAGGATTGGTAAAGAGGCAGGATAGTGTTTGCATGAGAAGGCAAATGAACAACACAGACATCTATTGACGACTAAACTTTCTTTCTCATCAATCTCTTTCTTTCTTTTTTCTTTTGTTTGGCTGAATTTTATTATTGGAATTGAAAAAATGACAATTAGAATTTTATTTCTACAATTGATCAGTAGCAATGATAATTATCCCTAAATAATTTGGAAATTTTCAACTTTAATAAAATTTCCTGCATTCAACACAAGAACCTTTCCATTTGGCCACATTATTATTTACTGAATTTCAATGGATTCTTTCATCCAGAGACATTGTTGAGTAGTCCATAAGATATTGTATGATACTGTGTGCTAGAGAGCACAAGGTTACGCGCCGCTCATAGTCCACGCTGTTCTAAGCATTTCATCCATATTAACTCACATACCCATATGTGCATCCAGAGACACAGACACTGTTATTTTTTATTTTTCCGGTGAGAAAACTGAGGCACAGAGAATTAAACAACTAGCCCTGGGTCCCACAGGTAGGAAGCAGAATATGATCTCAGCATGCAAACTCTATAGCTTTTCTCCCAACTCAGCTATTTTTTCAAAAGGCTACAAATAAAAGTGTCTACAACAAACAACAACTTATGATGTACACCGAGAGGAGTTTTCTAGAAGCAGAGAAGGCGTGACTGATTCCCAGCTGTTTGGGCTGTCTCTCAAAAGAGGTTGAATAAGGGAGGACTGTGAATGTTGATCTTAACTGTTTAGACAATGGGGACTCATTAGAGGCTTAGAGACTTTGGAGAAGGAAATTACCCTGGTGATGCTTTAGATGGGAAGATTATTTGGCAACTCCTGTGTAGAATGGTTTGGTGTGGGAGAATGAGGTGATGAGAATTAGGGTCTTAGGAACAGGGTAGGAGGTCAGCCAGGACCGAGCTTGCAATTGGCCTAGGTGGGAAGTGATTTGCACTTGATAATATGATTTTGGGAGACATGGAGAAGTTTTAAAAAAGATATACCTTGCGGGGCGCGGTAGCTCACGCCTGTAATCCCAGGAGTTTGGGAGGCGAAGGCAGGTGGATCAACTGAGGTCAGGAGTTCAGGACCAGCCTGACTAACATCGTGAAACCCCGTCTGTACTACAAATACAAAAATTAGCTGGGCATAGTGGCGGGTGCCTGTAATCCCAGCTACTTGGGAAGCTGAGGCATGAGAATCGCTTGAATCAGGGAGGTGAAGTTTGCAGTGAGCCAAAATCATGCCACCGCACTCCAGCCTGGGCAACACAGGGAGACCCTGTTTCAAAAGAAAAAAAAAAATTAAAAAGATATACCTTAATACCATCCTCTTTTCTCAGCTTTCCTTCTTTACAACAATCAGACACTTACTTTTTCTGGTTCCTTTCCCTGTGAGAGTTTTGCAACACAACAAAACAGTCAGATTTTTGCCTTTGATATTTGAGTGCTAATCAGACTGCATTCTGCTGTCTGTGATTTGAAAGGTAGCCATTTGGAGCGAATGAAAGCATAATCCTCTGTCTATGTTCTTGTTTAGGGTGGACCTTCTGCAGTAGCTTCAATGGCTTTGGTGAGGTCTGCCATATTGCAGATGTGTATACATAAGCAAAGCCTTTTGAAGGCCTTGCCTGATGTTAATTAGTCTCCAGAAAATGACAAGCTGTGACACCAGCTCCCAATGAATTGCATACCAGGGGAAGATACATCTTCAGCTCTTTCCATTTCTGCCCTTTATTTGAGAGGATTTCCTTCTTAAGGAAAGTCTTAATGCCTTTATATCCACAGTGCTTTACATTTATATTGTTTGGCTTTTTGCTAGCAATTCTAAGGCCTGTTATAATATGTGGCTGTTTATTTTTTTTCATAGACATTAGATCACCTATTTTAAAAATGAGTTGTCCTGAAAGTAGTATGGTAAGTGAAATAAGTCAGACACAGAAGTGCAAACAGTGTATAAATCCACTTATATGAAGTACTTAGAATTCTGAATTCTATCAAATTCATAGAGAGAGAAAGTAGAATGGTGGTTGCCAGTTCTTGGGAGGAAGGGAAGAAAGGAGAGTTACTGTTTAATGGGTGCAGAGTTTCAGATTGGGATGATGAATTCTGAAGATGGACTGTTGTGATAGTTTGCACAAAAATGTGAATCTATTAAATGCCACCAAACTGTACTCTTAAAATGGTTAAAATGACAAATATTATCTTATGTATATTTTATCACAATAAAAAATTGAGTAGTCCTAACTTATCCTACTTTCCCCTTGCAGGGATGATTTGTTGGTGGCTTGGTTTCAGGGCTCTCACATTAATGATTCTACATTGCTTAAAATTCCTTTTATATTCTTTTCAATGGACAATCTACAAACATTTATTAAACACGAGCTAGATTCTATTACTCCCATCCAGATAAATTATTGATCCTTTTCGCCTAGAGCCACATTTTACAAGCCATATTATTACAGTTTTGCCAGTGCATCAGAATGCAGCAGTCTCTTGTTGTGAGGTATCACCCAGAGTTCTTTGTCTCATGACCAAGAGAATTAAGGAGCTTGTATACAAAGGGTAAGGTTGAAACGAAAGTTTAATAAGTGAAAGGAGAAAGCTCTCTGCTGTGGAGAGGAGACCTGGAAGAGCGTTGTTGTCGTCGTCATTTTTACAGTTGAATGTAATCGTTTTATAAAAAGCAATGAGGGCTGGGCATCTCATTTGCATAAGGTGTGAACTGTGTAGCTTCACCCTGTCCTCCTAGTGCACATGCAGACCCTTAGCTTGAGTTACTCCGTTATTACTTTGTTCTCCTTACTGTGCATGTGTTAGGAGACAGAATTTTCCATTGCGGGCATGTCTGAGCAAGACACCTGTTTAGCCTTTCTTATCTGTGCAGCTGTGGGTATGTGTTAGGCAAGCTCACCTGTGAAAGTTCCTTTATCTGTGCATGCAGCTTAATTTTTCAGGTTGTTCTTCTGTTTGAAAAAAATCAACTGAGGATCCACCCTAACTGCCAGCCTCACTGGTTTCTTCATTTCTTCTTTGTCAATATTCTCCTGAGGACCAAATCTGTAAGGCATTAAAGATGTTATCAAAGAAGGAGAAAATAATTGCAGGAATCATAGAGCTTGAGAAATTGAGAGTTAAATCTATTACTTTATCATTGGACTTTTCAGAGACATTAGTGTACTAATGTGCATTAAACATTCTCAAGAAGGGAACATAGTATGCTCATGCTCATTTCCCCAAAATTTCTCACCACACAACTGTTAAATAACAAATAATCTCTTGAAACAAGAATTTCTTGGAAAATATTTTAGGGAATGGTGGCCAACAGAACAAAGTCCAACTATTTAGTATGACTCCCAGTATCTTCTATGATGACTCCAATTAAACTTTCAGCCATGTATTACATTTTCCTGCACTTGCATAGTACACAGCCAGACTTCTTGCTATTTCCTGAGGGAAATTTGCACTCTTGGCACTTCATGTGTTTGTTCAGGCTTAGTCTGATGCATTCTCCTCCCCTTTGTCCTCCTGAAACACTTCACCTTGTTCACTTCAAAGTTTTACCTGTTCTTTTAAGTGTAGATGAATTACTCTTCTTCTGTAATCACCATAGCAAACTCCTTTTGTTGTTGCTGTTGTTGTTTTTTAGCAGGAGTGCATAGATTAGCTAATTACATAAGCAATGACGGCATCCTACCATCTATTATTGTTAACTGGTCACAAGTCTCTCTTAACTACTAAATGTTAAGTTTCAGGAATGCAAGGTAAGGCATTATATCTTATTTATCTCTGCATTTTCCAGCCTGTTGTCATTCGCATCAAATAGGTGCTCCTCATGCGTATAGATTTATAAAGTTGAATTTAATAACTAAGCAGCACCCAAGATGTACAGAGATCTAAGCCAGGTTTAATTGATCGCATTAAAAATATTAGTCACAGCTTCTGTTCGAAGAGACAGAAAACCAACATATGCAGATCTGCAGTAATTTGAGAAAAATTATAAAGTAAAATAGCTGGTACCAATGGTAGAACAGAAATAGAGTACATGAATACTGAGGCAATGAACAATTAAAGAGTAATCTAAGTTGGTTAGGTTTAGGAATTTGGTCTGCGGTGAGTTTTAAAGGAAGCAGTGGGCCTGGTTTAGTGAAGAAGAACAGAAATGCTTTGTTTTCCTTTGCTATCATTTTGCTTTATATCCTCGTCATCTTAATCATCAGTTACCATTCCTATCACCATTAATTATCCAAGATCTTTCCTGAACTGTGCTATCTGTCAAACTTTACTCACCTATCTCATGTTACTGGGGCTTCCAGGGCTCAGTAAGATGATGTCTGTAGAAATACTGTACTCCAGCATCTCTTTTGTGGTACAGAAATGACAAAGGAAAAATAATGTAGGTGTTTTTATACTCTAGTAAGTCATAGCATATCAGCCACATACTTGTGCTGTAAACTATTGTTCAGTGAATCATTAGCTTGACCTGAAGCTTAATTCCATGTTAGCATCACATTCTGACAAAAATATTTACCAGCTTTTTTTCTACTTTAGTATGATTTGCTTCACTAATTTAGATTTTTAAGATTCCAGGAAAGTTTTCACAGGTCTTGCTTTATGGAAGCCTACGGCAGTGGGCGCTGCCTAAATGACTGCTGGCCTCCCGAATTACTTGTCTGTTACTTGGCTTTTGCAGATATGATGGACATTCCTGCCATTGCTGGCAAATGGGAAGGGTAGGTCTTGATGTTCAGCGTGCCAAACTCTATGTCACACACAGGAGCAGACTGATTTTGGCAGTTCCACTGGTAAAACTTCAAAAGGAAACTTTGTTGAAATTAATTAATGTGCCCAGCTGGCTGACTGACATCACAGAAATAATGGGAACATTCAGACTAGATAAAAGGAATGTCCAGAGTTATGATTGCATGTAAAGCACTGGCTACATTTTTCTGCAAACTTCCCACAGCTGACTTTCCTGAGCTGGGCATGTGGCTCATTTACCAGGTGAAAGGCCAGGTGTATTTGATCTTGTGAGTACCCATTATGAAGAGAGAAGGTCAGCTTTCCCTCACAAGTACAAGCCACAAATGTTTTTTCCATTGGAACACTTTGTTTGAATGAGATATTGAGCTAAAGCATTTAACCAAATGTTGCATAGGAAGATGCCTTGTAAGCAGCAGAGTAATTCCCAACAGGAGTGAATAATATTTTATGCATTATGACATACTTCCAACACTCTACTATATATGTGAATGCTCTTCACGTGTATAATATGAATTTAATTATTGAGACAATTTCACCTGTTGAAATTTAGAACTTGGTTCTTTTTGGTTTATAAAGCAGATTTTCCATTGTTATTTGATACAGATGTGGAAGATGGAAGAAACTTTGGGCAGTGGTGCTGTGTGTTGTGATCTGAGTGGAGGAAAGGATGTGATATTGTCTTTCAACTGCTAGAATTTCTACTACCACAGAGCACATTCCAAAGCCTTTATTTCAGAGCACTTTTGGAGTGCATGAGTGTGCAAATGATGGGGGAGATATTTTTAAAAAGGGAATGTCAAGGGAGCAGCTACAAGTGAAATGTATATAATTGAGTGAATCTGGTATTTTTGTTTTTCTTGTCCATATAAATAAGATTAGAAGTAACTCTAGCTTTAGATACTTACATTTCAGCCTATTTTATGTAGCTATAAACTGAGATGCTATCTTCAGACATTATTTGTTGAGCCCTTCTTTTTCCTAATGTTTTTCCCCCGGCTATCAGACACATCCCTACTGCTCCGAGGAGAAGTGGAAATGTCATAAAGGGCAATAAAAGAAGAGGATGGACGCAGTGGCTTGTGCCTGTAATCTTAGCACTTTGGGAGTTGGAAGATTGCCTGAGGCCAGGAGTTGGAGACCGTCTGGTCAACATAGAGAGACCTTGTTCCTCCAAAAAAAAAAAAAAAAGCCAGTCACGGTGGTGTGTGCCTATAGTCTCAGTTACTCAAGGGGCTGAGGTGGGGGGATTGCTGCAGCACAGGAGGTTGGGCCTACAGAAAGCTATGAACATGCCACTGCACTCCAGTCTGGGCAACAGAGTGAGACTCTGTTTATTAAAAAAAAAAAAAATTACTAAAAGAAGAGTCTGTGTTTTTATTTTCTTGATTTCCAAAACAGAGTTTTGAGTTTCAAAAGAGAAGGACTGAAAGATGTCAGAAGCAAACAGAATTTACACTATGGAAATAGCCAAAGGAGACTAGACAAACTTGTGCTAGAGCAGTGTTACCTCTCCTTGACCCCTGGCTGGGAGCAAGAAGAATGCACAAGGTCAGTTTCACAAGACTTCACACATAAAGGGTTGGCCAATGCTGGAAACACAGCCAATGTCTGAAGACCACTGACTGCCACTGAGAAAGTACTATACGCTTCCTGGGTGAAGAAGCTGTGACAATGGTCTATCTTGTTCCCAAGAATCCTTTTATGAGCAGCTGTATGCACATGCTCACTTTTCATTTTGTGGAATGATGTCAGGCTGTGCTTAAATTTACCCTCATGGATACCATCCTCTTCCCCTTTTAATGGCCAACTACAAGCTCCAATATTGAGTAATTTTCCGAAGATAATTGAGTCAGTAATTCTATCACTAGGATTTACCCCCAATGTACAGACAGGATGCAAATCCAGACAGTCTAGCCAGGGCATGGAGCTTTTGCCCTCTAAGAAGTATAGAGAGATCTAAGAAGCTGAACCATGGGAATTGTCGTCAGTGGAAGCTGAAAGCTGTGACAGTCTTTACTCTGAACTGAACAGCCGGCTGCTTAGGATGACACTTTCTATTAGTCATGATCTTGTGAAAAATGAAAAATCTTAATTTTAATTATGTTTGAAATAACTTCCTTTATAGATGTTGGTGACAATCAGCTCATGCCTTATTCATAGTTTAGCTTAAGAAATTATTATCAATCTTCTATTTTTTACCCTTCTCAGAGGCTTGGGTTTTTCACCTGTAAAAATAGAGTGAAACACCCACCCTACAGGGTTACAGAGACTAAATTGGATAACACATCAAATGTAAAATCACTTAGCATAGTACCTGAGATGCACAAGACCTAGAAAATTTTAGTTATCTTCTCAGAAAAAAATGTTTCTAAGACTATTTAACATGTATTAATCACAATCAAATGTTAGATATCAGAATAAAATATATAGCATGCCTAGTTAATGGTCATACATCTTTATTTACCTTGGAAATCTACCCAAAAGCACTTTGACTAACATTCTGATTCTGTTGAGGTTCTGAGAAAGGGTTTCAGTTATTTTACAGATGGGAATGAAATAAGAGGTAGGGAAGAACTCATCTACATGATCCTTCACGGACCTCACTCTAGGCAAGCTAGTGTATATGCATGCCATCCAGCCCTTACCATAGCCTTGAATCTCTCACTCAAAAACTGCCAGTCATTAGTCAACCTGCAACCCAATGTGCATCTTTGAGATTTTATTATGAGTTAGAGATTCATTCCCAAGCCCACATATTTGATTTCTCTAAAATTGATGTGCCTTTATACAATCTTTCTTCTTAAATGTCCACTTCTTATCATTAGGGAATTTTATCTTCACTTATATCTTTCTTTGGTTGCAGAATTGAAGAGACTAACCAGGGAAAATCTATTATTTGATGTTATATAGAGAATTAAGCAGAGTTCTTGCTTTTTCAGAAGGTAGCATAGAAATCACATGAGGATTTTAGTGCTACACGTCAGGGCATTTCAGGAGTAAAGAAGACCATTGTGTGTGCTTTTATTATTTTTTTTCTTTCTACTTAATTAGGATAATTATTTTTTATCACCTGCTGCTTAATTTAATGTTTCTAAAATTCAGAGCCCCTATTAATCTCATTTAACACAATAGCTACCTTTATTAGAAAACATTTCTTACTTAGTCTTGATAAGTTATTTTTTGCAATTGTCATATTATTGATAATGTAGTAGGAATAATTTTGTCTTAAAGACCAGACCTTGCATCTCATCAGTTTTGTTGTTATTGGTAATGATAATAAACTGCTGTTAAATTCCAATATTCTAAAAGATCACTAAAATGACGGAGCATCTGTTAGTTTGAGCGATTTTTCCCTAGGGCATCAATTTGAATGCAAAATTTTTGTAAGCTAAATTGTGTTTGGTGTCTTTGTTTTGTGCTGCTGTAACAGAATACCTGAGACTGGGAAATTTATAAAGAAGATAAATTTATTTTCTCACAATTTCTGGAGACGAGGAAGTCCAAAATTAAAGGGTTGGCATCTTGTGAGGAGCTTCTTGCTTCTTAATAACATGGTGGAAGCCATAATGTGGGGCTAGGGGAGAGGAAGGGAGAGAGAGGGAGCAGAAGAGGAGGTTGAACTCATCCTTTTATAACAAACCCACTAACAACACTAATCCTTACATGCGGGCAGAACTCTCATAACCTAATCACCTTTTAAAAGTTCCACCCCAAAACATTGCTGGGTTGGGGACCAAATTTACAATATGTGAACTTTGGAAAACATATTAGACCACAGCACATGGCTACCTGTGTTTGCTGAGGCAGGAGTACTTAAATCCTGATGCACTGTTTTTTTTAATGTGAAGAAATTCCTAGAGTTCACAGTCTCTCTTCCATCTTGGGTCAGCCCTGCTTCAGGCATCTACAAGGATTCCGGTGAGGGAAACCAGAATCTTCTTTATTGAAATGGAAAGAGACAAATCTTCTGAGGAAGAACAAAGACCTGGCATTGATAGCATTTTCCTGGTCATTTGCTTTGAGCCCTTCCAAAAATAAAGAATTCAAGCTGTTAAAAATGTATCAAAGCATAATGTCAACCCAAGGTAAAGAAAGGCGTGTCTGGTCTCTGTGCTGCCAATAGCTAATCACACATTTGCTTATCATGAACATACCAATGTAGGAAATCAGAACTTGGTCTGTTCAAATCTTGCAAAGCATGTAATAATGAGTTCACATCTTTGAATAAAAATCCAGTCTCCCTTTGACAAGACTGTAGAGACAAATGTGAAATAGAGCTATCTTTTAAGTAAAAGTATAAACATTGTAAAAACTTCAGATAAATCACTGATGTATTCCTGGACTTTTCTATCAGGAATATCATTAGAATTAATTTTTTATATACTGCTGTACTGCTGTCCTCACCTGCCCATATGTTAAAGTCACCTGTCTTAACAGCAACAAGCCGTTGTTTTAGTATTGCTTGCTGTACCAATGCTTAGGACAGCAGGTCTACCAATTACTAAATATATGCTAGAACATTTTCTTCATCTTTGAATGTTGAGGAAGCTATAATTATATATTTTTTCTAGACTGTCACAAAAATGAAACGGGTTATCTTCCTACAACCTACCTTCTCATTTCTTTTTGGAGGCAAGTTTGTAATGTGGAGGAATTCATAACGCCTTGGACAAAATGTGCAGCTATTGTTTTTACTGAGAAGTTTGTAAATACCTGTCTTATCCACACAGATATGCAGGTGTTATGGTTTAATATATCTCCCAAAGTTCACATGTTGGAAATTTGAACCCCAACACAACGATGTTGCGGGGAGAGACTTTTAAGATGTGGTTAGGCTATGAGGGCTCTGTCTTCATGAATGGATCAGTGCCATTATGGAGGGAGTGGGTTTGTTATAAAAGGATGAGTTCAACCTACACCTCTGCAGTTTATTTAGGGGTCAATTTTATTTTGTATGGAGGAAAAGGGAGTGAATTAAGCACTGGAAAAATAATAAAAATAATTGTGATTACTCTCAAACATTGAATGTTTACTACAGATTTTCATTGGTCTATACATTCCAAATGTCTCACTGTCATTTATATATATATTTTTACACTCTTAAAAAGTTAAGCTAAAGTCCTCCTCATGCAAATGAAGGACCCAAGGAGTAGAAATGCTAACTAGCTCAGAGCGAGGGACTGAAAGGTGGGAATTAGCAGAGGTCTTTACATTTCCTCATAATGAAGTTTACTAGGTGGGCAATGCTGACCCTTGCTCTCATTAATTCATTGACCCCATATTATCCCATAAAATATTACTTAAGGAAATTTTTATTTGACAATTTGAGGATGTTATATGACTCTCAGTAGCAAGCCATGCCATGTTTCTTTCTCTAACATTTATGCTTCCTTGAAATTTTAAACTTTCATCAGTCAGCAAACTGTTCACTAAATTCTTGCTGTGGGTAGGAAGCTCCAAGGATTTAAGGAAAAATAAAGATGCATGAAATATTGTTATTGCTTGGGAGGTACTTTTTTTGGGAGGTAAGGCAGCTACTTTAAACAGCTACTCTTAAACAGTCACTCAGCTACTATGTGATTCAATACCATGTCAGTGACATAGAGACTTCATGCTATTGGTGGGTCTTCAGAAGGAGAGTTGTCCACAGGCAAACCCTAAAGCTGTTGGGATGTAGGATCTGTGCTTGGATTTAGAAGCAGCTGCAACATAGGGTAATTAAAATTAAAATGGAACTGAGGATATCTTGGTTCTCACTCTAGACTTGACCTTGGGTGACTGAAAGAATCGCTTGAGTCACAGTTTCCTCATCTGTTAACTGAAGCACTTAGGTATAGTTTTAGAGTCAATCAGATCTAAATGTAACAATTTGGGCAAGAAGGATTCCTTGTGGTAGGCAGTCTGTATGACAGGTGCCAATAATTCCTGCCTCCTGATGTTCATGGCAACATTGAGGGAATATCACTTCCCTCAATGATTAGGTTATAAAATATTGGTACTATTTTTCTTGCTAGCAGATGCTCTCTGTCGCTTTCTTGGCTTTCACACTTTGATAAAACATGATGTTATATTGTAGGGGTCCCTAAGCAAGGAACTGAGAGCTGCCTCCAGGCAAGGACTAGTAAAGAATTAAAGCCTTCAGTCCAGCAGCCTACAAAGAGATGAATGCTGCCAACACTCACTGAGTGCCCAGGAAGCACTTTCTTCCCTATCCAAGACTACAGATGAGACCACAAACCCTAAGCCCACACTTTACAGCCTGTGAGAGACCATGAGCCAGGGGACCCAGATAAGTCATGAACAGATTCCTGCCTTACATAAATTATGAAAGAATAAATAAGTATTGTTTTAATATACTATGTTTTAGGGATGCAACAGGTAATGAATACATTTCTTTAATTAAAAATATTGCTTAATGCTGGGCGTGGCGGCTCACGCCTGTAACCCCAGCACTTTGGGAGGCTGAGGCGGGTGGATCACCTTAGGTCAGGAGTTCGAGACCAGCCTGGCCAACATGATAAAACTCCACCTCTACTGAAAAATACAAAAAGTTAGCTGGAAGTGGTGGCAGGCACCTGTAATCCCAGCTACTCAGGAAGCTGAGGCAGGAGAATCTCTTGAGCCCGGGGAGCATAGGTTGTGGTGAGCCGAGATTGCACCATTGCACTCCAGCCTGGGCAACAAGAGCAAAAATCCATCTCAAAAAAAAATTATTTCTCAATATCACAAAATGCTGCTTATTTATTATGGAACCGAGGTAATGTAAATAAGAAAAGGGGGAGCCATCTATTATGCTTGCTTCCTGGAAATAATCCCTGTTTGATCTTGATTAATCTGTTAACCCCTTGTAAGAATGTTAAACCATCATCAGTGGGCACATGGGGCATGGTTTTGTTTCTCCATGTGTTTGATGTTACCTGATTGCTCTCAGGAATTTTTTAAAGTTATGGTTCTCCTGATAATACTTTTACAAAGTTGTTATTTTATGTCATTGCTTGGGATTTGGAGTCAATTGGAAGGCAGAGTCTTGTGCTTAGTTATTAATTTTTTTTTTATATAGAGATAAGGGCTCACTATGTTGCCCAGGCTGGTCGCCAACTCCTGAGCTCAAGCAAGCCTCTCACCTTCACTTCCCCAATTGCTGGGATTTCAGGCGTGAGCCACAGTGCCTGGCCTCATTCTTCATTCTTAACTGGTGCTTTCTCTTTCTAAGTTTTTTTCTCCCTTGGTTTCAATAGCAACTGCATGGAACTCTTCTCCTGCCCCTTTAGAGTCTCCTTCTCAGTTCAGACCAGGTGTGGTGTCCTAGTATCCTTTGTTAGTTTTTCTTTTTATGCTCACCTCTTGAATATGAAGATTCTATTTTGGGGCTTTTCCTCATCTAAACCTTTGCCTTCTCAAGGTTTTAGCCTACAGATACAGTTGAAGCTCATATTTCTTGAAATGCAGGGTATGAACCATGGCTGGAATGGGAAGGGATTTGAGGGGGTTCATACTCATGCAATTAACTAATACTGAATCCCATGGTGAGAACTTCATGTTTCATTTTGATGTTTTTCCTATTCAGATTACTTCATTAGGTGTGAAACTTGAACACCTCTGCCATATAGGTGTTCTGATCAGTTCCCATTTAGTCTTCAAGGCTTTACCTTCCATCCTTTACCAATGGTAAGAATAGTATGGCTATGATTTATAAGGCTGCACGATACAGTACATTTTTGAAATTGTAGTCCAAGCATGGTGGCTCATACCTGTTATCCCACACTTTTGGAGGGCGAGTTGAGCAGGCCTGTTGAGGCCAGGGTTTCGAGACCAGCCTGACCAACATGGTGAGACCCCAGCTCTACTAAAAATACAAAGATGAGCCAGGTGCAGTGGCACACGCCTGTAGTCCTAGCTACTTGGAAGGCTGAGGCATGAGAATTGCTTGAGCCTGGGAGGTGGAGGTTACAGTGAGCTGAGATCGTGGCCCTGCAGTCCAGCCTGGATGATAGAGTGAGACTCTGTCTCAAAAAAATAAAAGGAGAAAAAAATTTTGAAATTATAAAGGATATGATTGCAAAATTTTTCAATAATATAAACATGTAAATAAATGTGTATATGTTTTACGACAGATTTTCAATGTTTGAGAGCAATCAAAATTATTTTTATTATTTTTCCAGTGCCCAATCCTCTCCCTTTTCCTCCACACAAAATAAAATGTTTATATTCCTTCCTACCTTTCCCCGGTCCTACTCTTTCTCTTAGAAGTAACTACTATTCATAGTTTAGTCTGGTTTCTAGATCTTTTTGTCTGCATTTACAAACATCCATATAAATAATAAAATCTATATATGAATATGGCTCAGCACTTAGCTTTCTCATTTCGTACCTCACAGGCATCTGTGCATGCCAGGCCTTAAAAATCTACCCCCCTTTTTTTTTTAGCAGTTGCCTTTTTTTTTTTTTAAAGGCGTGATCAAGGAAAGAAACTGACTTTCATGTCTCCAGGGTTCTTCAGAAATAAGTTAAAGGAACTTTGCTTAATGCAGCAACTTGTCTTATTTTCATCCTTATTTTATAATATGTCCTTGAATACAATATCTATATTGTTTTTCAGAAGTAATTTCAAGCAGAACTCCAGTAACTGACATTTCTTATATTATGTATTTATGTATTCATTTACTTAGATCAATGCTCCTATCCCATCTTAATGCATGTTAGTTTTTTGTACTTATGACCCTCTGCCACCCACCTCTATGACCCTTTCTTAATTTGTTACACTTGAATAAAACATTAAGGTTTTTCAACTATAGTATTGAATTTAATTCTCATAGTGAATCGGTGAGCTAAAAAAATATAATTATTCGTATTTTACAAAGGAGGAAGTTAAGGCTTAGAGAAAGTTGCCTAACTACCAACTGAGCTGTATCACGTTGTCTGTGTTCATGCCCTCCTACCCCATCTCCTGTGTGCTTAAGATTTACCAGGGTGGGCCGGGCACAGTGGCTCATGTCTGTCATTCTAGCACTTTGGGAGACTAAGGTGGACAGATCGTCTGAGGTCAGAAGTTGGAGACCAGCCTGGCCAACATGGTGAAAGCCCATCTCTACTAAAAATACAAACATTAGCCGGCTGTGGTGGTATGCACCTGTAATCCCAGCTACTTGGGAGGCTGAGACAAGAGAATTGCTTAAACCCAGGAGGCAGAGGTTGCAGAGCCGAGATGGAGCCACTGCCCTCTAGCCTTGGTGACAAAGCAAGGCTCCGTCTCAAAAAACAAACAAAAAAGATTTATGAGGGTGATGTCCTGTCAGATATGCTCAGAATCTTTTTATCTCCCTCCCTTGACATAAAAACAGCTAATCTGTTTCATTTTCTTTGGATGAATTAATTCACACTGATATATTCCACAGATGGTGACTTATGTTACTGCTCCCGGAATTACTACTATAGGAGTTGGTGAAGTAGCCTAAACAAATGAGAGCCATAGTACCAATTGTTATAGACAATAATTTTAACTTGAATAGTCTTTAGAGTACATTATTTTATTTTTTGAGACAGGGTCTCACTCTGTCACCAGGCAGGAGTGGAGGGGCACAACCTCAACTCACTGCCACCTCAACCTACTGGACTCAAGCAATCCTCCCTTCTCAGCATCCCAAATAGCTGGGGCCAAGGGTGCACACCGCCACTCCTGGATAAGTTTTGTGTGTTTTGTGATGACGAGGTTTTGCCATGTTGTCCAGGCTGGTCTTGAATTCCTGGGCTCAAGTGATCTGCCCACCTTGGCCTCCCAAAGTACTGGGATTACAGGCTTGGGCCACTATGCCCAGCCCGTTTTGGTGTATCTTAAACAATTTTACACAGAGTAGCCTTTTAATTTATGTCTCTGAAGTAGGCCATCCTTACTGCTTATATCTTAAGGGGACACAACTACCTCTATTGTGTATGTGTGTGTGTGTATGTGTATATGTATGTGTACATACATGTTTTTGTATTGTTGGTATTTATTTTTCAAAAAGCTCTTCATGGAAATGACCAAGATATTTTTGGAAAACCAGTCCACTGAGACTTCTTCATTATACAAGTGCCTTATGACTCTGGGGATCGCATTTTAATTTTGTGAATCTGAAATTTTACATTGCTAAAATGGTGATTGAAAAATTAATAACACTTTCCTCAGGCGTCTTTGAGTTCTTCAGGAACCATTTATTGTTTCATCCAGATATTCTCCTCCTGGTAGATGCATATGACTGTTTACGAAACAATGGGAACCCAAAGAAGAATAAGACTTGCCCCTTGCAAAGCATTTGCCTTCTCTTTCTTACATCTGAATGAAAACATAATTTTTTATTCAAGAAGAATATTAGTAGTAAAATATCTCATCTTTATTCAGAAAGGTGACTTTTTTTGAACAAATGACTAGCCTGAATTTTTATCAGTCTGATTTTTTTCACGTCTGTGATGTTTTTGAATATATGTGGAAAGGTGGTGAGTGACTCTGTAGGAGGCAGTGCATGAAGGTAGGTCGACAACATCTGTCCTCTGAATAGGGCAAGGGAGATAGAGAGATGAAAGAAAAGCCTTGGTGAACTAATTAATACATCAGAAGACTTGGGAAATAGCTTCTCTGGTTTGCTCTTAATGAGATTTAATGAACTTTAGAAAACAAGCAAAAAAAAAAAATCTTAGAATTCCTTAGAGAGAGATCTTTGAGTTTCTCCTGCAATGTAAGTTTGTGAACCAAACCCTCATTAAATAATTTGTCCTGTAATGATAATACTTTAATAATGATGGGGGTGATCATAAGAATATTCACCATGAGCCAGGCTCTGGCTCTGTGCTGCATGCTACAAACAGATACTATTCAATCCTTCACATACCCTTTGAGGTAGGTACCACGATCTTCACTTTACAGATGTGAACACCTAGTCTCGAAGCATTAACAACAGGCTTGTGGATGAAGAGCTAGGAAGTGTGAGAGTGACAGCCACACCAGTGCGGTGGGGTGGGGTGGGGATATCTGGCTCCATGGTGCTCTTAACCATTTATGCCTGTTGGCTTTTCCAGACCTGTGGGCAGAGCTGCAGTGTTTTGAATGTGATGTGTAAGTGATAGAAAACCAAAGATATAAATGAAGGCACTTCCTGGACTGCGGGGACTGAACACTCTTTGTAGCATTAACAACACTCATAATAAAGTAAATATTCCCAGAGAAAATAGTGTGATATTTTAATGTGTGCTTTATGCTAATGATCATTTAGTTAACCAAACTTAAGGAACATTCACTTTGTGAAACCCAGCTAAATATTATGTGTGCTTACAAAAGAAATAAAGGATTTCTGCCTACGCTCTGAAAAGCAGTCTTGAGATGCTGACCCTGGGGAGATGGGAAGAGGATGAAAGGATTTAGGAAGCTGGGATGCGTGCTTATCGTCACATTTATGTTGTTGATGATTTGAATATTCTAAAATTGATAAGCATTGTATAAAACAGTCAAACATGTGCAAGCATTCAGTTAATTTCAACAAGATAAGCACATCAACCAAAAAATTCAGATCAAAAAGATTACTTTGCAATCTGAACTAGTCTGTGCAACTTCCTAATCATTTTCCCTGCACATCCTCCCAAGCTCCCACTCCATTTGCTTTCCTATTCCCTGCATTTATTTGTGCCGGTGGAAAGAACATTGAACTGAAAGTGAGGAGCCATAAGCTGTGGTCCCAATGCCACACACTAACTGTGTGACCCTAGCAAAGGTTCTCTAGGGCAGTGATGGGTTGCAAGGATGACCATAGATTCATCATCTTCGGGGTAGTCCCCTGCCTCCCAGATTCTGGGTGGAATCATGTGCTTTGCTTCAACCAATGGACTTTAGCAAATGTGACATAAGCAGAGCCTTCAAATATGCTTGCTCATTTTGAAGCAGGTTATCTCCCTGACACCACTGCAGGCAAGAACTGAAGTGCATGGGTGCTAGAACTAGCAGGCCACTTCAGTGCTGGCAGGGCTGGACTCCATTTGTTTGCTCTGTCCCACTGTGTTCCACCCCTCGCAGGAGGAGGACCACAGGTGAGAGGGTGCAGGAGCCAGGGTGAGCACTTTTGGGTGCCAGCAGGAGCAAAACTCCGTGTGGGCCTTGTAGCAGCATCGAGGGGTGGGAGGATACCTGTGACCTCTGAAGCCCCAGAAAGAGTGATACAGTGCTCTTTTAGCTTTGCCATCTGCAGTTGGCTTAAATGTTAGCAGCTCAGTGGAGGGTCAATGTGACATCCTTTTGTACCCACACTTATGGCACCCACGTTTTTGTCCTGCCAGGAGAAATGAAGTCACACAAATGAATTGAGGACAGTAAATGTGGGGGATTTTATTGCCAGTGAAAGTGGCTCTCAGCAGGAAGGGGAGCTAAAAAGGGGACAGAATGGGAAGGTTATCTTCTGCTGAAGTCTGACCATCCCTAGCCAGAATGCTCTCTGAAACTACGTTGTCAAGCTGTCCCTCTGAAGTCAAACCGCTTCTCTCCGACATCCAACCATAGTCTTCAAAATCTGGACGCTTCTCTTCTCTCTCTGCTAGTGAGTCCTGGTGTTTTTATGAGCACAGGATGAGCTGTGGGTGGGCAATGGGTGGTTTTGGAAAAGGCAACATTCAAGAGGGAAAACAGGAATGTAAGTTCTCACGTTGGGTCATGGTATAAGGCTTTTCAGCTTGACGGTGGGGCCCTCACCAGGGACCTGTGCTCCCAGAATTTCTCTGTCTCCTGTCTCTATCAGTTTGGTTTGCGCTTTGGCTGCTCTTGGAAGTCTGCCAGGTGAAGAAGCCCAGGTGAGCCTACAGTATGATGAGACACATGTGACCCATTTTCCCTATCATCCTGGTCAGGCATGCAAGCAAGACCATCCTGAGTCAGCCAGGTGCCAGCTGCCTCACTGAAGAGCCTGGCCAATATGAGCACAGCTAGACCAGATCAGGGAATCTGCTTAGCTAATTCACAAAATTGGAGCTGAGTAAAATTGCTGTTTTAAGCCCCTAAGTTTTGGGGTAGGTTGTTTAGAGCAAAAGACAACTGATACAAAGTCTAATTTTAATAATAATAAAAATAACAACTTATGCATTGCCTTCCCATCACATTGTTGGAAGAGTCTATGAAAGAATGCAGTGGCTGTGCTTGTGTTGGGTAAGGCTTCTCATAGAGCCATGCCCAGCACGGGGCCCATGTCTCATTAGCAACTCAATGTTGTACACTGAACAAGAGAATACTAATAATCTCTACAAGTACAAGGTAACAGTAGTTGCAGCAATACAAGAACCAAATATGTAAAATTCCCCAAGTAAGGTATTTCATTTTCTCATTAAACATTTTGATATATTAGCTGTGTCAGAGAAAGTTGAAAAGAACAAAATGGAGCAGGTGATCTGAGTCACCTGGGTCAGTAACAGATGGGAGACAGAACCAGTGGTTTCTCTGAAGCTCTCATCCCAACTAGGAAGGCAGCCTGCACTTGTCTGGGGTTTCCCACTATGATCAAAAAGATATTGCCATTTGCATTATCTTTCTTTGAGTTTGAAAGTTCAAATGATCACACTTTTCTCCCTTATTTGACTTTTGTCTATCTTTTTTTTTTTAAAAAACCCAGGACATGTGGATTTGATCTAAGTATCATTTCAATAGGGATGGTCATAGAGTCTATAATAAAAAATTTTTGAGAACCAACTCTGGAGATATGGAAGAAGCCTTCACAACACACAAAACATGGTCCATGATAACACAGGGACCGCAAGGGCATAAATTACTACTAAAAATGGAACAAATATTTCCTCAAGTGAAAAACACTTGATCCAATTGGGTCTATGAAAAATGAAATACAGGGGTGTGTGTGTATGTGTATGTTTGTGTTTTTAAAATATATATATATTTTTTTTTTTTTTTTTGAGACAGTGTCTCGCCCTGTGCCCAGGCTAGACTGTTAGTGGAGCAATCTCTGCTCACTGAAACCTCTACTTCCTACGTTCAAGTGATTCTTGTGCCTTGGCCTCCCAAGTAGCTGGTACTACGGGCACCCACCACCACACTTGGCTAATTTTTGGATGTTTAGTAGAGACAGGGTTTCACCATGTTGACCAGGCTGGTCTTGAACTGTTGACCACAGGTGATCCACCTGCCTCGGCCTCCCAAAGTGCTGGAATTACAGGCATGAGCCACTGCACCTGGCGAAGTTTATATAGTTTGTTCACATTTGTCTACTTAGACAAATTTTTAAAAATTTGTTTATACTCTACTGTAGTCTAGCACATATAGAGAAAAGTTTACAAACAATAAAAGTACTATTTATTTAAAAATTATGAAACAGACCTATATAGCCACCAGCCAGGTCAGAGACAGGATGTTGCCTACATGCCAGAAGTGCCTTCTTCTTCACACCCTCCCCGCTCAGCCCAATGCAAACCACAATTCTGACCTCACGATGATCAAGTCTTTGGTTAGCTCTATTGTTTCACCACCTCTGCAGAGGTGTGTACCCCAAACACTATGTTTGGTTTTATCTGTTTTTGAACTTTATGTAAATGAAGTCATTCCATGTCTGTCCTTTTGCGTCTCGCTTCTTTATGTAAATGAAGTCATCCCATATTTGTCCTTTTGTGTCTTACTTGCTTTGCATAGCTGTAGTTCATTCATTTTCATTGATAGGTAGGTTTTCATTTCATTTATACAATTTATTGTTGGTACATATGTCAATTACAACTCAAGTTTCTCCAGAAACACAAGTTTTAAGGGTCATGAGATAAGCATATCTTCGAATTAAGTGAAAGAGACCAAATTATTTTTGAAAGTGCCAGGAACCATTTTACCTTGACACACGTTGTATTGGAACGTTCCTGATGCTCCATATTCTTGTCAGCACTAGTTATTGTCAGGCTTTTAATTTTTGCCAATCTGTAGGTGCGTGATAGAATCTCTTTATGATTTTAATTCCCATTTTCTAATTACTAATGAAGTATTTATATATAATCATACATATAATGTGATTCATATATTTCATAATCATATATAATCACAATCTATGCTTTATATATAGCATATAACACATTTTTATATTTTTTAGACATTGGATTTCTTTTTTATGAAGTGCCTGTTAAGTCTTCTTCTTTTTTTTTAATTGTGTATCTTTTCTTATTGCTTTGTAGAATATTTTATATACTTTGGACACCAATGTTGGCTCATTTTATGGGCTGCAATAGATTTCTCCACTCTTGGGTGTTTTTAAAAGTTTATTAATATTTACTTTTTGATGAGTTATTAATTTTCATAAACTAAGATATGTCTCATTTCTGCTTTTGACGACTTATTAAAGAAAACTTTTTTACTCTAAGGCCTTGAAGATGGTTTCCCAAACCCTCCTGAAAGCTTTACCGATTATTTGTCTTTTACATTAAGTGTATAAC
This sequence comes from Sapajus apella, assembly GCF_009761245.1. Lineage (NCBI taxonomy): Eukaryota > Metazoa > Chordata > Mammalia > Primates > Cebidae > Sapajus > Sapajus apella. Next base: position 153,523 of record NW_022437007.1, read on the forward strand.
ATAACAGGTGTTGAGTCTTTAATGTGAGATGAAGATGCAATTTCATTATTTTCAAAATTAATACATATTTATTCCAGAACGATTAATTGAAAACAACTTTACAGGCAATATGAAAGAATAGATCAGAGGGGAAGCAGAAAGACAAGTCTAGAATCTACTGGAATCATTAAAGCAAAAGAAGATGAAAGCTTATATTAGGATCATGATAATAGCAACGTTGGGGGCGGAAGTTGAAGAGGAGTTTAAGGTAGTTGGAAAGAATGCCAAATCTTTGCTCCAAAATCATGTAAGGACATAGGCTTTGGGGGAGAAAGATTATGTGAGTAGACCAAAGAGAGAAAGAAACTTCTTCAAAACAGGCTACCCACAGGCTATGTGGAAACTTACAATAGTAAAGTTTCAGAAAGTTAAAAAAATCGGAAACATAGAGATCTTTGAAAGAATAGAAGATTTACAGTTGATCTGAAACTGGTGACTGATGATAAATGTCTTAACATAGGAATTATGCATGGCTCCATTTTGTTTAATATTATTTTTCAGTTTTTGACATTCTTAGCAATAGGCTTTTCAACTTCTACATCTGATGCATTTCAAGTAACTTGATGTCGGTTTGTAATGTCATAAGTCTTGCTGAAAATGCATTCAGATATTTTCAATTGATAGTATCTTCCAAGGTTTGACTCAGCCAGTGTTTTCTAACAAAATCTCATATCATTTTTTCTCATATGCTGAATGTTTTTTCTTTAATATGTTAAGAAAAAGCAGATCAGACAATAACTGCTAGTATGGTTCAAATTTATATTTGGTCTCATTCTTGTTAAGAGATTAATAAGATACATGCTAGTTTGTGACTGCAAGTTGATTATGAGAGAAATTTCATTTGCTCTGAAATGCATGAATATTTAATGCAGCAATTGCACAGATATTTCACACTCAAGATCACACCTTTTACTGCCATTTCTTGGCCTTCTGAGTTCTGCACTTTTGAAAGAGACAAGCCCTCCAGAGCATGACAAATTTGAATTAAAGATATTTGTAACAGGGTGTTATTTCATCTGTAAAAAGCTCATGTAACCTGTGGGTTCTGTTTTCTTAGTTTGGGACTCATGGGCTTGAGAATTACTAATGTAAATTCTACTCTTAGGCATATTACATGAAAAACAGAAAAATATCTCAAATAATTGCTCACAAGATATGGATTGAGAAGGCTGCACTATACACAAATAAGACTCTAAAAATATAGTAAATTATAACCTGTATTTTTTTTTTTTTTAAGATGGAGTCATGCTCTGTCATCCAGGCTTGAGTGCAGTGGTGCGATCTCAGTTCATTGCAACCTCTGCCTCCCAGGTTCAAGCAATTCTCCTGCCTCAGCCTCCTGAGTCACTGAAACTACAGGCACATACCACCACGCCTAGCTAATTTGTGCATTTTTAGTAGAGACGGGGTTTCACCATGTTGGCCAGGCTGGTCTTCAACTCCTGACCTCGTGATCTGCTGGCCACAGCCTCTCAAAGTGCTGGGATTACAGGCGTGAGGCACTGCACCTTGCCATAACCTGATTTCTCAAAGTGGTGGTGGCATTTACAGATAAGAAGAAAAAAATATGAAAAGATAGGAGGTAGGAATATACGCAACTCAGAAGTCAGATATACCAAAACTTGTGTGTGTGTGTTTGTGTGTGTGTGTGTGTGTGTGTATGGTCATGGTGTGGGTAGGGAAAACCCTTTTAACTGTTTAGCTGTTAATTTTCACAGTGAAACATTAAATCACTGAAGCAGCTGGGCAGGATGTCTAGAGAAGAAACAGATCCTGAGTGTTCCTTTAGAATGTGCTGCATGTTAATAACAGAACTGCACGTGATGTAGCTGATATTTTCTAGGCCCAGGATGAGTGAAAAGTCACAAGATCTAGACTGAAGCTCACCCTCAATTACATTTTTGGATATGTCATTTCATCTCCATGTCTTGCCTCCCACAAAACATGTTTCCTCATAGATCTATAACTGTTTTTTTTTTTTATATACTGTTTACTCAGCAGTGGATTAAAGGAAATTTTTTTTCTTTCTTTTTTTTTTTGAGACAGAGTCTCACTTACTCTGTTGCCCAGGCTGGAGTGCAGTGGAGCAATCTAGACTCACTGCAACCTCTACCTCCTGAGTTCAAGTAATTCTTCTGCCTCAGCCTTCCAAGTAGCTAAGACTACAGGCACCTGCCACCATGCCCAGCTAATTTTTGTATTTTTAGTGCAGATGTGGTTTCACCATGTTGGCCAGGCTGGTCTTGAACTCCTGGCCTCAAGTGGTTCTCCTGCCTTGGCCTTCCAAAGTGCTGGGATTACAGACTGGAGCCACTGCACCTGGCCTAAAGGGAATTCTTTAGTCATCGAAGATCTGGTTTTGGATCTACTGCAGAATCTTGTGGCTCTGTGTAAGTTATTTTATCTGCTCACTTTTTTAGCATTCATAAAATGGATGTTTCCAAGTGAATGATGCAGTTACACATTCTCACAAGAAACAGTATTAGGTGTGGAGTTTGGTATAGCAAATTACATCAAAAAGTCTGTAGCAATCTGGGCTGTATAGAAACCAACATAGTAGGTTTAACAGGGAGAGTTTAGTATAATAATTTCAAACCCTAATAAAAAAGTAACCATAGATACAAGAAAACTGCAGGTAGTAGCCTAGGGCTGAGGGAGAGTACCTAAGGAAGGAAACATTTGGATCTTTGGCCAGTCAGTGGCAGAGAAGTTAGCTGGTGTGGAGTTGTGGGCAAACACTAGGTAACCATTGGGAGTACAGCTGGGAACAAGTGATCAGCAACTGGGGCAATGAGGGTGCTGTGAGCACTATGTGGCAGCAGGACAAGAAGACTTTGAGTGCATGGGGCAGGGGGCCTGGAAAAACCTTTTCAGGGCTGAGGATGGGTTATCACCAGGCCAAGGCTGCAAGGTTAGCGGGCAATTGTGTCCTGCTCCAGCATGGCTAACACTCAACTCTGTGCTGAAAATCACCTACGCCTTTCTCTTGGAATCTTCCTCCAGCGCCCTCTACTGACACAGTTGAACATCACGCTCACTTTGAAGGAGAAAGGCTTAAAGGAGCTGGTGGTTGATTACAACGTACTATGTTGAAGGGTGTGTTTGGACCGGTATGACAATAAATTGATACCTAACCCAGGGTTCAAAAGCAGTGAAGAAGACCAATAACAGCATCACAAATAAGGCTTGAGGCTATTTTCAGTTTATGAAAATAGGACCTTTAAAAGGATGCTGACAGTCAAACCTTTTTTTTTTCTGTTGATCAAAGACCAACATTCTTTGATATTTCTTAAACGTAGTATGACATAGTAATTCCTTCATTACTAAATAAATTACAGCAACTTCTTATCTGTGTATTTAAAAATAAATGAAAACCTTACAGAGTCTATTCATCTAAGCATATCCAAATAACCAAAAGTAATGAAAACATTCAGTCTCTGGAAAATAATAAAGGGAATGCAATTCATAAACCCAGGAAATATTTCTCATGCTCCCTTTCCCTCTTCTTCTCAATTCCCTTTCATATCATTTTCATTGGAGCTTCTCGTCTGTGTGTGACCCTCCACCCTCAACACACAAGCAGAAGCTCACAAAGTAAATCCTCTCATTGTGAACCCCACAGCGTACTTCCTTGTCTCCTCTCAGTTTCTTTCTCTTTCTCTGTTAACTGACCTTTCTTTTTGTTTTTTTCTTCTACTCACTTTTCCATTCTCCTTAGGCATCTCTCTCTTTTCTTTTGACTTTTTATGTTCAATTGTTTTCTGCCCATTTTCTTTTTCAGCTTGCAATAGTCTTGAACCAGTTTGTCAGAGACAGAATCTTCTCCAAGGCAGAGGTCGGAAGAGCAGTAAATGGGGCCCATTGTTCTCTTCATGGGGGTAGGCGGGTCGGCTTGGAACATTAATCCATTAGAAATCCTGTCTCTTTCACACTTTCTCCTCATCAATCTTGGTTGGTTCTTGCATAGAGATCAGATATTCAATATTTAAATCTTTCAGAAGTTCTGAAATTTACAACCTAAGACCATTTTATTCTTCTTTCTCTTTACTGGGCTGCACATAATTTCTCTTGGTTTCTTGGGAAGTGCAGCCAGGTGAAGTGTGAGCAGACACACACACACACACACACACACACGCACACACACGTATCATTCTCCTGTCTGGAAAACGCTGACATCTGCATTCTTGTTAAATCTTTACCCTCTAGTATCTCTGCTCCTTATAACTTGCAAAAAAGTGTGTACCCTAAGCACAGTGTCCGCAGTTCTGTATTCCTTTTAGGTGTTCTCCAAGCAACTGCAAGATTGCCAGGGAGCTGCACCTGTGTAGGGGCAGAGATCCTGCTTGGGCTTAATCTGTCACCTTGGAGGCACATCAGAAGGCACTTGATTCCATCCTGATCCGTAAAGCTGCTTTCACTTACCTACAAACCAGGAAAATGAAGTTGGCCATGTTCAAATACATCTTTTTAGTTTATTATTCTTCTAGGAATTATATAGGATTTTATAGTTTGAATGGAAATCAGCAAGAATTTACCTTCTAAATGTGGTAATCATTATGAAATATTTTAGCTTCTTTTTTCTTCTGGGCACATTGTAAGATTGGGCTTCCTGTGGATCAGGTGACTGGCATTCCTGAACCAGAGAATCTAATTGCTGATGCAAGATTCTTCTGAGCCGTCTTTCCTCTTTCACTCAAGGACTGGACACATAGGAGATGGTGGCTTCTCCATCAACAAGGTCTTAGAGTGGGAGGATATGAAGCAGAAACTTTAGCCACTCCGGGAAGGATATAGCACATAGGTGACAAATCAGCCTCTGTTGTTCTAAGCCATTGAGATTTGGGGGTTGTTACTTAGTATAACTTAGCTCATTCTAGCCAATTACCTAAACATGAATATTTCTCTGCCCTAATGATAATTGTTTTTGCCTTGGATAAATATCTTAACTAATTACACAGCAACAGTGGTATTGTGCAAACTTCCACGTTTTGTGATGTTTCTGCCATCGTTTTTTTGAAGAAACATTTGTTGAATGATGTAAGTGAAATTATTTTTAAGGCAAGGTTCCTCATCTGTCGCCATAGATGGGATTTTTGATATAAATATATTACTAGACTGTTAAGAGCAATTTAACACTTTAATATGTTAAATTATTGCAAATGTAGTGTTTTCTATTAATGTATCTTATTTAATTTTCTGCAGGTGATTGTGTGCATTAGTTATTCATTCATTCATTCATATATTCATTAATGTATGTTTTTATTCAATGAAGCATTGAACGCCAGGGCTTGGACTAGGCTGGCGATATCAGAATGAATAAGACATAACACCTATCATTATCTTTATAATGAAGTTATCCATTTCTTGTTTACAAAAACCAGTAATAGTTAAAAGTACAGTAAAATAGAAGGTCATTTCTAAATAATTTGTATTTAAATATATGTCATATCTTGGGCATTATAAACTGGTTTTCAGCTGATTGAAGTAATTTTAAAATGTCATGTGTTAGAGTCGAGAAGCTTCTTGTCATTTCTACCTGCCTTTGTCCGTTACAAATTTAAGACAGCTAACTTGAAATGCTGTCAATATGTAAAACTGCTTTTTATGGATAATTGAAAGAACCAATCTGGGGAGATACAACAGTAAATTGATGAATTGAGGAGGTGGATGACTTTGTATTGTAAATTTGTTTCATTTGTGGATGCCAAATGAACTGATGTTGCATATTTTCCTATTCAAAATGACACTTAAAAAATGCTTCCACACTTAAGTGGAGCAGTGGTGACCTTAAGTGGTTGAACTTATTCATTTTAGGGGTACTTGGCTCATGAGATGTCTTACTGATGTTTACTGTGTTTTGTTTCTGGGTGGCTTCCCACCATTGGTTTTGAAAAACTGCAGATAATGGTTATCAAGATAAAAATATGAATTATGGAAAAGCAACATAAAAAGAGCAGAGTCTTCACAGGTTGGGGATGACTAGGAAAGGATATAGACAGGAAAACGCAACAGAAAATGTTTGCTGTATAGGTGATGACTTTTAAAGGTAAGAAATGAAGTGGTTGGGTCAAGGATATGATGATGAGAAGTCTCTCTCCTAAACATACTTCCTAGGCTGCTTTTCAAGTAAGTGCTTCATTTCAGACCAACTTACTCATCCTATCTTCTATGATGGATTATCTCTATACATCTCTCTCCCCACCCACACACATCTCAGTGATAATCTTAAACAATTTTGAAGGCTAACAAAATATATTCCACAATGTATGCATACCTGAATGTAAATTAATATTTGGGAAGAGAGTACCATTCCATCGTACTACATTGAAACATTTAAATGTGAAATAAATACTTATTACTCTTCTCCTTTATTTGTCACCAGGGATGTTCTTGTTTTTTTTCCAGTGACATTTTTTATCCCAAATTTTTGCTGGGACTTCACATAAAAGTTTGGTAGCTCATGAGATCAGGAATATATCAGGCTGAACTACGTTCTAGAGGATATAGTGATAAAATGTAGTCTGTTGTGTTGATATTAATCCTGTCCTTAATGCTAAAACAAGAAAAGCATTATGCTACAGTAAATTTGACTCATACCAATAGATACAGGTGGGAAATGAGGTACACAGGTCATGCTGTTTTCCTGTCCCCTCCCCCCAATAAATCTTTAGAAAAGCAGTATTGATAATGGATAGTGAAAGGAATGGGAAGAAGAAAAGAGAGCACGCTAGGTTTCATTCCTTTGCTGGATGGCACTTTATAGAAGCCACATAGAATGGATAATATTTCAATATAAGTGATATTTGCCAAGTATAAAAAATGGAATTTAAAAGTTTTAGAGAAATTACAAATTAGCTGAGAGATCATAGACTTCTTTCAAGAGCTATGGAGGCACATGAGTAGTGCTGTCTACCAACAGCCACAGATAAATAAAATAATTCTATTCAGTTGCTGGCTTACTTTTAGGGAAAGCCATTTGAGCCCATATATAAACACACACTAACAAATTCATTAACCATCTGCTCTAAAATCAAGGAACATAAACACACATGCCTTTAACCAATAAATGCAATAAACAGTCAAAACACATTTTTAAAAATTTAGATTCAGAAGTACATGTGTAGGTCTGTTACATGGATATATTGCATAATGATGAGGTTTGGGCTTCTAATGTGCACATCACCCAAATAGTAAGCATAGTACCCAGTAGGTAGTTTTTCAACCTTCACTCCCTTCCCTCACTCTTCCCTTTTGGATTTTCCAGTGTCTATCTCTGTCTCATGTTCATGCGTACACAATGTTTAGCTTCCACTTATAAGTGGGAACATGTGGTATTTGTTTTTCGGTTTCTAAATTACTTCACTTAGACTAATGGCCTTCAGCTCCATCCATGTTGCTATGAAGGATATAATTTCATTCTTCTCGATGACTGCATGGTATTCTATGGCATATACATACCACATTTTCTTTATCCAGTCTTCTAATGACAGACACTTAGGTCAATTCCCTGACTTTGCAATTGGTAATAGTGTCAAAAGCACATTTCATTCCTCTGTGGATGCTGCCAAAGGTGAGACAGAGCATTAGAAAGGAAGAGATGGCACAATGTTTGTGGTAGCCCATGAACCATGCTTTTAATCCAGCTGGTTGGCTTGGAACTTGAGCATTACCTAGCACCAGTGCAGATAGAAACTTTGGCTTTCTCATTAAACTTGGCTCATAGTTCTTTAATTAATGTTATCCTTAAGTTGAATACTAGTTTGAAGAGAATAGGTCCAGTCAGCCATCATTCATGGAAAGCCTCTGTTGGATACAGTGATGTTAATATAGCAATACTACCTCACTGGACACATGCTAAAGGTAGTGGAATTCAAAATGAGGGCTGGAATATGGATGCTCTGAAAATCCCTCCTAACCCACTTCCACACTGACTGCTTGCTCCAGTCCCACCTGGAAGCCTTTTTTTTTTTTTTTTTTTTTTTTTTTTTTTTTTTTTTTTGAGATGGAGTCTCCTCTGTTGTGCAGGCTGGAGTGCTGTGGTATGATCTCAGCTCACTGCAACTCCACCTCCTGGGTTCAAGGAATTCTCCTGCCTAATCCTCCTGAGTAGTGGGACTATAGGCCTAGGCCACCACGCCCAACTAATTTTTGTATTTTTTTTTAGCAGAGATGGGGTTTTACCATATTGGTCGGGCTGGTCTTGAGCTCCTGACCTTAGCCTCCCAAAGTGCTGGGATTACAGGCGTGAGCCACCACACCCGGTGGAAGACTCTTGTAATAATTTTAACTTAAGAATTAAAAGTCTTGCTGTGAATCACAATGTCACCACCATTCTTGGGGATGAGCTAGTCTGCGTATGCTGGAGGATGTTTAGACGTTAACAGTGCACTTTGTGGCTTATTGCATCATTTTTTTTTTAATGTTTGTATTTTATTGCATGTTAGGTTGTGGGGTACATGTGAAGAGCACGCAGGAATGTTGCATAGGTACATACATGGCAATCTGGTTTGCTGCCTCCATCCTTATCATCTATATCTGGCATTTCTCCCTATGTTATCCCTCCCCTGCTACCCACCCCTCACTGTCACTCCCCTAGTCCCCCCCAACAGACTCCACTGTGTAATGCTTCCCTCCCTGTGTCCATGTGTTATCATTGTTTGACACCTGCCTATGAATGAGAACATGCGGTGTTTGATTTTCTGTTCTTGTGTCAGTTTGCTGAGAATGATGGTTTCCAGGTTCATCCATGTCCCTACAAAGGACACAAACTCATCTTTTTTTATGGCTACATAGTATTCCATGGTGTATATGTGCCACATTTTCCCTGTTCAGTCTATCATAGATGGGCATTTGTGTTGGTTCCAGGTCTTTACTATTGTAAACAGTGCCGAAATGAACATACGTGTGCATGTGTCTTTATATAGAACGATTTATAATCCTTTGGATATATGCCCAGTAATGGGATTGCTGAGTCAAATGGAATTTCTGTTTCTAGGTCCTTGAGGAATTGCCACACTGTTTTCCACAATGCTTAAACTAATTTACACTCCCACCAACAGTGTAAAAGTGTCCCTATTTCTCTACATCCTCTCCAACATCTGTTGTCTCCAGATTTTTTAATGATTGCCCTTCTAACTGGCGTGAGATGGTATCTCAATATGGTTTTGATTTGCGTTTCGCTAATGACCAGTGATGATGAGCATTTTTTTCATGTTTGCTGGCCTCATATATGTCTTCTTTTGAAAAGGGTCTGTTCATATCCTTCACCCACTTTTGAATGAGTTTGTTTGTTTTTTTTCTTGTAAATCTGCTTTAGTTCTTTGTAGATTCTGGATATTAGCCCTTTGTCAGATGGGTAGATTGCAAAAATTTTTTCCCATTCTGTTGGTTGCCGGTTCACTCTAATGATTGCTTCTTTTGCTGTGCAGAAGCTCTGGAGTTTAATTAGGTCCCATTTGTCTATTATGGCTTTTGTTGCCAATGCTTTTGGTGTTTTAGTCATGAAGTCCTTGCCAATGCCTATGTCCTGAATGGTTTTGCCTAGGTTTTCTTCTAGGGTTTTTATGGTGTTAGGTGTTATGTTTAAGTCTTTAATCCATCTGGAGTTAATTTTAGTTTAAGGTGTCAGGAAGGGGTCCAGTTTCTGCTTTCTGCACATGGCTAGCCAGTTTCCCCAACATCATTTATTAAACAAGGAATCCTTTCCTGTTTAAATTACACTTCCTGTTTAAAACGTTGCTTGTTTTTGTCAGGTTTGTCAAAGATCAAATGGATGTAGATGTGTGGTGTTGCCTCTGAGGCCTCTGTTCTGTTCCATTGTTCTATGTCTCTGTTTTGGTACCAGTACCATGCTGTTTTGATTACTGTAGCCTTGTAGTATAGTTTGAAGTCAGGTAGCATGATGCCTCCAGCTTTGTTCTTTTTGCTTAGAATTGACTTGGCTATGTGGGCTCTCTTTTGGTTCTATATGAAGTTTAAGATGTTTTTATCCAGTACTGTGAAGAGGGTCATAGATAGCTTGATGGGATAGCATTGAATCTATAAATTACTTTGGGCAGTATGGCCATTTTCACAATATTGATTCTTCCTAACCATGAGTATGGAATGTTTTTCCGTTTGTGTCTTCTCTTATTTCTTTGAGCAGTGGTTTGTAGTTCTCCTTGAAGAGGTCCTTTACATCCTTTGTTAGTTGTATTCCTAGGTATTTTATTTTCTTTGCAGCAACTGTGAAAAGCAGTTCGTTCTTGTTTTGGCTCTCTTTAAGTCTGTTACTGGTGTATAGGAATGCTTGTGATTTCTGCACATTGATTGTATCCTGGGACTTTGCTGAAGTTGCTTATCAGTTTCAGGAGATTTTGGGCTGAGATGATGGGGTCTTCTAAATATACAGTCATTTTGTCTGCAAATAGAGACAATTTGACTTCCTCCTTTCCTAATTGAATAACGTTTATTTCTTTTTCTTGCCTGATTGCTCTAGCTAAAACTTCCATTGCTATATGGAATAGGAGTGGTGTGAGAATGCATCCTTGTCTAGTACCAGATTTCAAAGGGAATGCTTCCAGTTCTTGCCCGTTCAGTATGATATTGGCTGTTGGTTTGTTGTAAATAGCTTTTATTATTTTGAAATATGTTCCATCAATACCTAGTTTATTGAGAATTTTTAGCATAAATGGCCGTTGAATTTTGTCAAAGGCTTTATCTGCATCTATTGAGATAATCATGTGTTTTTTGTCTTTGGTTCTGTTTATGTGGTGAATTATGTTTATAGACTTGCATATGTTGAACCAGTGTTGCATCCCTGGGATGAAGCCTACTTGATCATGGTGGATAAGCTTTTTGATGTGTTGTTGCAATCGTTTGCCAGTATTTTACTGAAGATTTTTGCATCTATGTTCTTCATGGATATTGGCCTGAAGTTTTCTTTTCTTGTTGAGTCTCTGCTGGGTTTTGGTATCAGGATGCTGTTGGCCTCATAAAATGATTTGGGAAGGATTCTTTTTTTTTTTTGGATTGTTTGGAATAGTTTCAGAAGAAATGGTACCAGCTCCTCTTTGTATGTCTGGTAGAATTCAGCTGTGAACCCATCTGGACCTGGGCTTTTTTCGTTGGTAGGTTACTAATTACTGCCTCAACTTCAGCCCTTGTTATCGATCTATTCAGTGTTTCTACTGCTTCCTGGTTTATCCTTGAGAGGATGCAAGTGTCCAGGAATGTATCCATTTCTTTCAGGTTTACTGGTTTCTGTGCATAGAGTTGTTTGTAGTAATCTCTGATGATAGTTTGTGTTTCTGTGGAATCAGTGGTGATATCTCCTTTATCGTTTTTTATTGCACCTATTTGAGTCTTCTCTCTTCTTTTTTATTAATCTGGCTAGTAGTTCGTCTATTTTGTTGATCTTTTCAAAAAACCAGCTCCTGGATTTATTAATTTTTCGAAGGTTTTTTTGTGTCTATGTCTCCTTCAGTTCTGCTCTGATCTTAGTTATCTTTTGTCTTCTGCTAGCTTTTGAGTTTTTTTGATCTTGCTCCTCTAGCTCTTTCAATTTTGGTGATAGGGTGTCGATTTTAGATCTCTCCTTGCTTCTCATGTAGGCATTTATTGCTATAAATTTTCCTCTAGACGCCACTTAAAAGTGTCCCAGTGATTCTGGTATGTTGTGTTTTCGTTCTTGTTGGTTTTGAAGAAGATCTTTATGTCTGCCTTCATTTATTTGTTTATCCAGTCAGCACTCAAAAGCCAGTTGTTCATTTTCCATGAAGCTGTGCAGTTCTGAGTTAGTTTCTTTAACACATATTTGGCATTTAATTATATCTTATCTATGCTTCCTGTGTCTCTCCTACTTCGTCTATGGCCAGGTAAATTGCTCAATAACTGCTGATAATGTATTGCTTTCTTCTCTACATCAAATTACTATATAGACAAAGGGAACAATTGAAAAAAGATGCTTTGGGCACATGCCACTGGAAAAAAGGCAGTTAAAATTTTGAAATCTGGTAAGAATAGCCTGATCTGTAACAGAAAAGAAAAGAAAATAGCTTAACTGTCAAAGCAAAATAACAAAGGCTCTATGAACTCTATAGTTCTGTAAAAAAAAAGATGTAATTTGATTTAAAAATTCTACATTTGTATCTGAACTGTATTTAGTGTAGTTGCAGTCTTTGTATTTGAACGTTGACAGTATCTCTCAATCTTACTCTTTGTTTCTGACTCTTACTATATGCCTGCTTCATGCAAATGTGTTTTCCGTGTCTGAAGCAATAACAAGATATTTTAAAAAAGGATACCCCTGCCCAAAGAATTCTGGTTAGCTGTCTATCATATACATTTATTCCTCTGGAAAATAAGGCCATTTTCTCACTTGTTTAATCATGCTCAGAGCAAGTAGCTGTATTTTTGGGGGGGGAGGTGGGCTGGGTCTTATACTTATTAGCCCTCTTAGTGTTTATTTTGTTAAGGACCATTAATGAGTGGGGTTGATAATGTTCCATCATTATGCAATCATGCAGAGAATGAATTTCTCCTCTAGACAAATGAAGTCAAAAGATTATTATTTTTTCTGTATTTTTTCAAACTAATGGATCATTTAAAAGCCACTGGGCTGGAGAATCTTAAAAAACTTCAAGAAATGGTTTCAGCAGCAAGAGTATCATCTTATCTAATTTCTAACAAAAATAAAAAAAAATAAAAGATTTTGTGAGAAAATTTACAGCCGTCAGTGATTCATTCTTTGTATCTTCACAGAGTATAGTTTGGCCATAGCTTTCAATAGCACCTACACAGAAACTTACTTCCAGTTTTAGGATAAGACTATTGCAATCTTCTAATTAGATATTACAATAATTAAGTCCATAGAGATGAACCAAACTACCTCGGTGAGGATGAATAAGTTACTGCAATTGTTGGCGTTGTTTATTTGTATTTAAAACAACTGTGTAGTAGCGAACTAGAAGAAGTTTAAAATGCTAAAACTGAGAAAGATGATTTGGTCATTTCAATATTTTCTAAATGAAATAGATCTGTTTTAGAACAATACATATCATTTATATTCAATGGTTTTGACCTTTGCGTATTTTAACAGAAGTTAGAAATAGCACTTTCATAATGCCTTGCCCATATCACACATTAGGTGCTTTATGTTTTACAGAAAAATAGCACGCATTTTTCTAACTCAAAAATATTTTTACTAATGAACACACAGCTTGTCAGAGAGCAGGTAAATAGTGAAGTGATTAAGAGCATGTTCCTTGCAGTCAGTCATTAAGAATTTGACCCTTACTATCTGTGTGGGTTTGGGGATGTGGTTCAACCTCTGTAATGGCTTGATGGTGGCCCCCAATAAGGTATGTCCATGCCTATACACCCAGAATCTATGAACATGATCTTATTTGGAAAACAGTCTTTGTGGACATAAGTAAGTAAAAAATCTCATGATAAAATTGTCCTGAATGTTTGCATGGGGTGTAAATCCAATGACAAGTGTATTTTTATATGAGAAAGGCCAAGGGAGAGTTGAGACAGAAACTCAAAGGAGAAGACAATATGAAGACAAGGCAGAGATTAGAGTTATGCATACACAGGCCAGGAAATACCCAGAACCAGCAGAAGCCGAAAGAAGTAACTAAGAATCCACCCTCGAGTCTCTGTGGGGAGCAGGGCCTTGCCAACACCTTGACTTTGAACCTCTGTCTACCGATCTGTGAGATAATACATTTCTGTTGTTTTAAGCCACCAAGTGTGTATTAATTTTTTACAACAGTATTGGGAACCTAAGACAACCTCCTTAAAGTGGAATTTTCTTAACTACAAATGGGGATAATAACAACTTCAAAGAGTTGCAGTGAGAAGTGAGAGAGATGCTTAGTGCATATAAACAGCTTAGCATAGCGTGGGGAACGTGGTAAGTATTCAAGTTTTTGAAAGTGTTAATATGCTTGTTTGGCTAATTTCACAGTAACAACAATGAATGATGACTGAAAATATACATACTTGATACTAAAAATACAATGATGACTCAAAGTAGTGTTAATATTATTCTCCCTTTACAAAATATTTGGAACTGGTTGGCTTGTCATTTTCTGTAGAAGATATCCCTCCATTTCTGCCTGCAGTATACAAATATGTAGCATCATTATTCCTCATTGCTGGTCCTCTATTAATTATCAGAGGTTCAGAGTTAGAAGAAAAATGTGTCTTTAAGGTCTCCTAATTCACCTCAGCCTTTGTATTCTATACATTTTGTGATAATCAGGCTTAGTGAGGGTTCTATTTCCCCCACCCCATGTCTCATTTCTCCTCTCACTTCCTTCCTTGGAGCAACTGCAAGTTTTTATGTCTGTGGGAATAACCGGTATAAAACACATACACACACACGCACGCACACACACGCGCATGCGTGCGCGCGCGCACACACACACACACACACACACACACACGTAATTTTTTAACCCACCACCCAGAAGTAACGCTGACTGAGGAGCTCTGACCCCACACGCCATCAGACAGTACATTTGTTAGTATTCAATTACTGACCAGGAACCCATTATTCATTTTTCTCATCTGCTCTTTCCATTTGAGTTTCTAGTTACGAACGCTAATACCTGATATCCCAATATTGAGAAATAAGCCACCCTTGTGTTATATATCTCACACCTATAATATGTGGCAGGTGTTTGCCATGTTGGTTGGCCACTTGATAAGGATGGAAATATTTAGGAAGACACTGGTCTAGCAAAAGAGACAATTCTTTTTTTTTATTTCACTATTTTTGTCTCCGGGATAAAAACATGAATGGTTTTCCTCATGTCGTTGCTGCTTGTGAATCGTGACTAATATACACATCTTCTTTGGCAAAATGAGAACATATGTGATCTGGAAGTCAGGAGAACTGGCAGCGAGGTATAACTCTTACAAGTCTTTGGTAGCCTCTTTCTACATGCGTGGAAGAGAGGATTTCTTCTAAGGGTCTGCTGACTTGAGGGCCTCAGAAATGAATTATGCTGGCTTTAAATATGAGGAGTGAAGCGTGAAAGAGCTCATGTCTGAGGGTATTTTGGAGGAGATAGGAGACAGAGAGAGGCAGAAGTCTGTCCGTGTGGGCAAATGAGCCTTTTTCTTGGTGGTGCCTGGGGCTATGATTTCTCTACTGCTCTTCTAATCTAGCAGAAGTACAGAAGACAACATGGAAAAGTCATCTCTTCTGCCTTGAGATACATACAAATGGCACTCAGATGAATAAAAGGGACAATCCAATATAATGTAGGCAAAGAGAGATGATATTAAATGAGGAAAGTTACATTTATAAGGTTTAAACCATGCTGCATTTGTGGAACATGATCTAAAACTCTGGGAGTCTGTAGAAACAGACAAAGCATCGGTATCGCATACTAGAAACGTTGTAAATATTAACCTAGAGTTTAAAATTAATAGAAACAAACAAGATGTCCTTCAACAGGTGAAAAGTTAAACAAATGTGATGTGTTACAGAATACTACTCAGCTATAAAAAGGAACAGATTATTTATTGCATTACTACAATAGCCAAGATATGGTATCAACCTAAGTATGTAGGTTATTGGGATATACTTGGCTATTGGGATGGGATGAATGGATAAAGAAAATATTGTATATAATACATAATGCAATATACTTGGCCATAAAAAGGAATAAAATTCTCTCATTTGCAGCAACATGAAGGGAACCAGAGGCCATTATGTTAAGTGAAATAAGCCAGAAACAGAAAGGCAAATATCGCATGTTCTAACCCATCTGTGGGAGCTAAAAAAATTGATCTCATAGATGTAGAAAGTAGAACGGTGGTTACCAGAGGATTGGAAGGATTGTGGTAGGGGGAATGAAGAGAAATTGGCTAATGGGCACAAAAATACAATTAGATAGATAGAACAAATTCTAGTGTTTAATGGCATGATAGGGTAATTCATTAGTCAGGGTTTTCTAGAGGGACAGAACTAATGGGAGATATATATATATTTCATATATATATTATAAATATATAATATATATTATAACATAAAAATATATATTTTCATATATAAATATATATTTTGTGTATATATAAAATATATATATATAATATATATCTTATATATATAATATATATACAGACACACAGAGAGAGAGAGAGAGAGAGAGAGAGAGAGTGTAGTTTATTAAGTCTTAACTCACATTATCACATGGTTCCATAATTGACCATCTGCAAGCTGAGAGGAAAAGAGAACCAGTCTGAGTCCCCAACCTGAAGAGCTTGGAGTCTGATGCTCAAGGGCAGGCAGGATCCAGCAGAGGAGAAAGATGTAGGCTGGGAGGCTAGGCCCATCTGACCTCTTCACATTTTTCTGCCTGCTTTATCCTGGCCCTGCTGGCAGCTGATTAGATGGTGCCCACCCAGATTCAGGGTGGGTCTGCCTCCCCAAACCCACTGACTCAAATGTTAATCTCCTTTGGCAGCACCTTCACAGACACATCCAGGATCAATACTTTGTATTCTTCAAACTAATCAAGTTGATACTCAGTATTAACCATCACAAGTCCACCCTTTGTCAAATTGAACCCATACACATCTCCTGATATCACACATAATTTTCAAATAAAGACAATGATAAAGTCATAATTACACCTAACATAATACAACTATCCTTCATACAACTGTAAACACACCAATCCCCAATCCAAATGCTATTACATAAAATTAACAATACTTAAAAGCTGATATGAAATCTTATGCCACATGATAAAGGCAAAAAAGAAATGAAACAAAGATATTTTCTTAGCACAAGTGTATACATGCACAAATATGTTTTTAACAAAGAAGGAGGAAATACTCATGACGATTACAATCCTAGTTTCTGAAGCTGGTCACATGGTCATACCTGGTATTGATGGCTACCTTCTTCTACTACTCATTCCCTTTGCCTTCAGCAAGCACCTCATCAATTTGTGTTTGTTTGTTTGTTTGTTTGTTTCTGGTGGAGTAATCCAAACCTTCATTTCTTAGGGGTCTGGGTGATTTGTAGTCTTGCCTGGATTGGGCTGTTGTAGTTTCCCATTGACCTTAATCACAGGGCATAGTAATACTAAGAGATGCCCTAATGGATCTCCTATATTTCATGCATACTCTTTCTTACCTCCATTGTGGAATAGTAGGCTGATTTAATCTTGATTGTCCAGGTCTGTCACCCCAGCCAACGCTTTTACTCTCCTCTTAGTCTATTGACTTAAAGGTAGCAGAAGTACAAAGTGTCCAGGTGGCAATCTTAACTTCCAGTTTAATGGAATCATTGTTGTGTCTCCTGATGGCAGCGTTCTTCCCTCTGGGACAAAGACCTCTAGGCCAGCAAATCATAATGTCGCAGGAACAGGAAGCAGAACTTTTGCTGTGCCACTTAACTTACAGCCCTTGATTCCTGGACCCGAGAAGCCTACCTATGGGAAAAATGGTACCATATATTGGATGCTGAATCAGAGCATACACAGCCTTCTGGAGAACTTTGCCCCAGCCCTGCAAAGTATTGTCACCTGATTGGTTTTTTTTAAATTGTGACTTCAAAAGGCCATTCCACCTTTCTATCAATCCAGCTGCTTCAGGATGATGGGGAACATAGTAAGATCAGTGAATTCCATGAGCGTGAGCCCACTGCTGCCCTTCTTTAGCCATAAAGTGAGTGCCTCCTCAGAGGCAATGCTGTGTGGAATATCATGATGGCGGAGCCATTCCATGAGTCCATGGTTGGTAGTCTTGGCAGAAGCATTGCATGCAGGACAGGCAAACCCATATCCGGAGTGTCTCTTCCAGAGAGGATAAACCTCTGCCCTGTCCATGGTGGGGTCATCTGCCCTTTCCATGATGGAAGAGGTGAAATATAATCAACCTGCTACCAGGTAGCTGGCTGATCACCCCAAGGAATGGTGCTATACTGAGGGCTCAGTGTTGGTCTCTGCTGCTGGCAAATTGAGCACTCAGCAGTGGCTGTAGCCAGGTCATCCTTGGTGAGTGGAAGTCCATGTTGCAGAGCCCATGAATAACTTCCATCCCTGATGCCATGGCCACTTTGTTCTTGGGCCCATTGATTGATGACAAGAATGGCTGAGGAAAGAGGCTGAGTGGTGTCTACAGAAGGGGTCATCCTTTCCACTTGATTATTAAACTCCTTTTCTGCTGAGGCCAGCCATTTGTGAGCACTCATATGGGACACAAATATCTTCACAGTTTTTGACCACTCAGAGAAGTCCATCCACCTACCTCTTCCCAAAATTTCGTTGTCACCAATTTTCCAATCATGCTTCTTTCAAGTCCCTGACCATCCAGCCAAACCATGGGTTATAGCCCATGAACCAGTATATAATCGGACATCAAAAGGAGAGTAGTTATCTGCAGGAGATGGCAGGACCTTGCTCCAAAATCCTAGAGGCCTCTGCTGTGATTCACCTATAAAGGGCTGCCAAAGGTTCCAAACAGTATCCCTATTTGCCACTGACACCTCAAGCACCATTGGATCTCCTGGGCCATGTGGCCCAAGTGGCAGAGCAGCTTTCATAGCAGTCTGGAGCTGTTGCAGAAATTTCTCTTGTTCTGGATCCCACTCAAAACTGGCAACCTTTTGGTTTACTCAATAAATGGGCCAGAGTAACACACCCAAATGAGTAATGTGTTGCCTCTAAAATCAAAATAAGCCCACTAGGCATTGTGCCTCTTTCTTGGTTGTAGGAGGTGCAAAATGCAGCAACTTATCCTTCACCCTAGAATGAATATTGTGACAGGCCCCGCACTACTGAACCCTTAGAAATTTTACTGTGGTAGAAGTTCCCTGAATTTTAGTCAGATTTACTTACCATCCTCTTGTATGCAAATGTCTCACGAATAAGTCCAGTGTGTTTGCTACTTCTTGCTCACTGGATCCACTCAGCATAATGTCATCAATGTAATGGGCCAGTGTGATATCTTGCAGAAGTGAAAAGTGATCAAAGTCTTTCTAAATAAGATTATGAAACAAAGCTGGAGAGTTGATGTACCATGAGGTAAGACAATAAAAGCATATTGCTGACTTTGCCAGCTGAAGGCAAATTTCTTCTGATGGGCCTTATGGACCGGAATAGAGAAAAAGGCATTTGCCAAGTCAGGGGATGTGTTAATTTGCTCAAGCAATAAAATCACATCTGGTACAGCCCCTGTAATTGAAGTCATCACTTGGTTAAGCCTACAATAATCCGCTGTCATTCTCCAAGATCCATCTGTCTTCTTCATAGGCCAAATGGAAGAGTTGAATGGTGATGTGGTGGGAATCACCACCTCTGCATCTTTCCAGTCATTGATGGCACTAATCTCCACAATATTTCCAGGGATGTGATATTGTCTTTGATTTATGATTTTTCTATGTGGAGGCAGCTCTAATGGCTTCCATTTGGCCTTTTCCATCATAGTAGCCCTCACCTTACCAGTCAGGGAGCCAATGTGGGGGTTCTGCCAGCTTCTAAGTATGTCTATGCTAAATATACATTCTGGCATTGGAGAAATGACTACAGGATGAGTTCAGGGACCCACTAGACCCACTGTAAATGAGACCTGAGCTAAAACTCCATTAATTAGCTGACCTCTACAAGCCCCTACTTTATTTAACTGGAGGACCAAAAGTGACATTTTGGGTCTTCTGCGATCAACATCAGCTCTGAGCCAGTATCCAGTAGTTTCTAAAATGTCTGATCATTTCCTTTTCCCCAATACAGTTACTCTGGTAAAAGGCCAAAAGTCTCCTTGGAGAATGATGGAAGATTCACTGCATAAAATGTTGGTAATGTAGTGGGGTCCTTCCTTAAGGGGATCTGACCTCTGCCTCATGCAAGGAGTTATTGTCCTAGAAACTGGATCAAGTCTGGAGATTGGTTGAGGGGCCATGATTCTCTGTTTCTATAATTCAAATTAGTCTTTTGTCCATTCAACCTAGAAGTTTTCTGCTTGTATAAATTAATTAGAAATGCAGTAGGCTTCCTATCAATTTCACTTCTGTAAACACTGTGATTAATTAGCCAGTGCCAGAGCTCTATACAAGTCAGACTATTCTGATTGCCACTTTGCCTTTGCTGTCCATTATGATAGTTATGCCCACCTTGCCTTTGACAGTTGAGTGCCATCACTTGGCTCCTGCCACCTCAGATACAATTATTCCCATTGTAATTAAAATTTTTAGTTGAGTGACTGTGGCTCCCACTGTTAAATCTGACTTACAGAGAAGAACAATTACAGGGCTCTTTAAAGATGCAGTTGCTGCCCTCACAAATCTATTTTACAAGGCATTGGTCAAAGTTATATCTTTTGGACCCTCCCAGCTAGGATGAGTAAGTCTAAAGTGACTAATCCCCTCCACCATTCCAATCCCCCTAAGCCTTAGAATCTATTCATCTACATTAAACCAAGGGAAATCAGGCATTTCCAGCTCTCTCACTGTGAGCCATCTTTTAATCCATATTTCAGCTAATCAAGCAAATAAACTATTAGAACCTTTTTTTTTTTTTAACTCTCCAAGCTAAAATTAAATGCAGAGTCCCTACTTAGTGGGCCCAAATCAATAAGTTCCACCTGATCCAACTCTATGTTCCTTCTACCATTATCTCACCCCCTTAATATCCATTTCCATGCCTGTTCTCCAGATTTCCGTTTATGTAAATTAGAAAACTGAAGCAGTTTTTTTTGAGTGTAGTGAACCTCACCATGGGTCACACTCTCAACCTCACCTCTAGGGTTTAGTCTAGCGTAGGTCTGGAAACAAACAGTGGTGTTGGGGATAGCTCCTGAAGAGAATCTACATTATCTTGCCTGGCAACTGCCTCAGGGGAGGCCAACATTGTTGCCTCAGGCAGCTCAGAATTTATCTTCTCAGACAAAAATGGAAAGGCTGATGGAAGCATGGGTCAGGGAGGGGATATTGCCACTACTACTGGTGATGAGGAAGCTGTTTCTTTTTTTCTTTTTTAAAATTTCTGTCTTTTGCAGCTCATATTATCTTTTAAAAAATTATTATTATTTAAGTTCTGGGATACATGTGCAGATCACTCAGGATTGTTACGTAGGTATACACATGCCACGGTGGTTTGCTGCATCCATCCCTCTGTCATCTACATTAGGTATTTCTTCTAATATTATCCGTCCCCAATTCCCTCGCCCCCTGCTATCCCTCTCCTAGCGCCCCCACCCCCAACTGGCACCAGTGTGTGATGTTCCCCTCCCTATGTCCATGGGTTCTCATTGTTGAACACCCACTTATGAGTGAGAACATGCCATGTTTGGTTTTCTGTTTTTGTGTCAGTTTGCTGAGAATGATGATTTCCAGCTGAGGAAGCTGTTTCTTCTGGCAAAAAAAGTTTCATTAGAGTTCACAAACTCAGTGTCCCCAACTTAATCAAGATCCTCCCGCACAACCCCATTCCAAGTTACAGGATTCCATTATTTTCCAATCAATGCCCTCACTTTAACAGCAGACACCTGGTGAGGCTGTGCATGTACCTTTCTTTGCAGGCCATTCACTCATGATAACAACTTGTGTCTGTTTTTCCACAATTTCAGCATTTTCTTTACAGGAGATAAGATTCTCATTCAGGACAGTTTTAGTAGGTTTGAGACTTAGTATCTACTTCTGAAGCTGGGAGACAGAATTGCTAAGTTAGTTATTTTCTTTCATCACTTTGTTCAGTGAACTTAGGAGCAACTAGCCAGCTTCATTATGTTCCTTGGTTCTCCATGTATGGTCAAATTTATTATGTATAGAGTCACTAAACTCCTTGCCTCTCGTGAGTGGTGAATTAGGAGTGTCAAATGCATTTATTTTGCATAACTCTCTAAAGAGTTCATGCCAAGGACTATCATTGTTCTCCGTACAATTAGAAGTTACAGTCCTTAGCATTTTGAGTCTAATCATGTTAAATAGCCAACTCCAGAATCCCCAAAACCAACAAAAGAACTCCATCTTTAATATTCTGTCCTCTAGAACCTGGAGGAATAGAGAAGTTGGCTAATGGGTGTAAAAATACAATTAGATAAATGAAATAAGTTCTAGTGTTTAATAACATGGTATGGTAACTATAGTTAATAATTATTGTATATTTCAGAATATCTAGAAGAGAAGATTTGGAAGTTGGCAACACAGTGTGATTAATGTTTGAGGTGGTGGATATCTTAGTTACCCTGATTTGATCATTACTTATTGTATGAATGCATAAAAATATCACATGTGTCTCATAAATGTGTACAACTATTATGCTTCAATATTTTTTTAAAAAAAGGAATAGATTGGTGGTGCAGACAATAACTTGGATGAATCTCCAGGGAATTTTGTTGAGTAGAAAAAGTCAACTACCAAAGTTGCATACTATAAGATTCTATTTTTATAACATTCTTGAAATGACAAAATTATAGAAATGGAGAACAAATGGTTAGCTATTGGGCTTAAGTAGAGGACAGGAGTGGAAGAGCAGTGGGTGTGATTATAGAAGGAAACATGAGGGGTCCCTGTGGAGATAGAAATGTTCTGGGTCTTCATATGTCGATGTCAATATCCCAGTTATGATATTGTACTATGATTTTGCACAATGTTATTGTTGGGAAAAATTGGAAAAGGGTATATGGAATGTCTCTGTATTATTTCTTAAAAATTATGTAAGAAATGAACTCAAAATAAAATGTTTAATTAATTATATTGGAAGAACGTGAAGAAAGAGGAAGCATCAGTAAGCAGAGTGAGTTTCTTGAAGATGGCCCCTTACTTTTTGGCTATAAATAGAGAGAACAATGGTGTTAAATGTTGCCTACAGTTAAAGCAATGTGTATGAGAAAATACAGGATGGGAAACTCAGGCATTTAACAATATTGACTCTGGCAGAGATAGTAGCTTTATATACATAATTTCATCTGCAACTAAACTCTAGCATGATTGAATAACATGTTATGCCTTATTTCTAAATTAGAGGTGCTTTCAGTTGGATAATTCTCTGTCATTTTTATTCTTCACTTTATTTAGATCAAAAACACTAGTAGTGTTATTGTATGTGAGAAAATCTTACTTTAAGGTATATTTATAATAGTGCTAAGATACAAATTTGAAGGATACAAAACTGAGGATTATTTCTAAGAGACTGCTTTAAGATAGAGGGAAAATGCAGTTCTAGCATTATATTTATTCCAAAATCAAAGTGATATAGAGCGATTTGAATGAAGAAGGTGGACAGTAACCTATGTACATTTTAGTCACTATATAGTACACAAATATGTACTCGACACAGAAACAGTCAACCTTACGAAACTCTTAGATCAGGAAGAGATTTTTTAAATTTATAAAATATTTCATTTTTCTTAAAATTCATTTTGATTTGATTGCTTATGATGCAGCACAAGCAAATGTAAGAACATACCAATGTCTGAACTAGAATATACATTTTCTTAGATTTCTGCAGCGGTTGTACTCATTTTTGTTTCTTTTCAGTGGGTAAAATTAGCTTGTATTTCTTTCAGGTGACAATTTTATGTGTCACATATGTTCTACTCAGCTGCATAGAGACATCAAACCAAAATAACAGGTCAAAATAGCAGGGCATATTTATGGCTGGGCACTGTACTTAGCATTTATATGAATTATCTCATTTAACCCTCACAATTCCCCTAGGAATAAGACATCTTTATTATCCCCACCCCCCTTGCAGCTAAATAAATGATGGAGCTTTTGGCTTTGAGAGCTCGAACAAAGCCACACAGCCTCGTTGCCTATCAATGCGATCTGTGACTTATGTGACAATTTATTTTCTTTATACTTCTTATTTACTTGTTTATAAGAAAAGTGTTTATACTTATTGTCATCTGTGGTAATCCTGGGGTTTACAGACCTCAATTAGAACCCAAACAGATCAGCTATAGTCATCCTCTGCTTTGGACAGCACTCCTTCAAAGTTGAAAAGCATCATGGAATAATCAGTTAACATGAGAGAGCATGACTCAGGTATCTAAGGACCCTATCTGTGGTGACATTGAAGTAGGAAATCCATTTTGGGGAGAAACTGGTGAATACTTTTTACTTTATTTTTATAAAGGAAATATTTGAAGCCTTATGAAAAAATGAATCAGCAATCGCAAATTATGATTTCACTGTTATAAATGATGAAATGTGTAATTATGGGAAAGTTATTTAATAACCTAGCATGTTAGTTTCCTAAAAGTTGTAAAACCAAGGACTACAAATTGAAATTTTTTGACTACAATTTGGTGTTTAGGTCAGCAGTTTTAAGTCAACTTGGAACATTTCTGACTTCTTTTGTGGCTCTCTTACTGACATCTCGCACTCATTCAAGTCCAAGTTTTCTCACCTCCCAAGACACACTCTCCTGACATCAAAATGTAGATTTAGATTAGGGAGTCATTATTGCCTTCTCTTTGGAAGATGTGCTGGGTTTTTCACTTCTTGTTAATATCAGTGCTTCATATGCCCTGAAAATAACCCAAACTGTCAACTGACTTTCTGTTACAATCCTGCCATCTGAAATGTGGACTCTTCCATCAACACTTTCAACATTTCACACTCATATCTCCTTTCTCCAGTGCAAGTAATTCATAGACCTGTGAGTAAGTACTGCTCTGCTGTTGTATACCACGCTGTAAGATTTCAGACTTCCACCTTGTTCTTTACGCTGTTACCTTCACACTGCTCAAAATCATCCCCATTAAAAAAATTATTTTATTTTACTTTAAGTTCTGGGATACATGTGCAGAACGTGTAGGTTTTTTACACAGGTATACATGTGCCATGGTAGTTTGCTGCACCTATCAACCCATCATCGATGTTTTTTTTCATATTTATACAGTATGATTTTATTGATAAGAATTGTGTAAATCCTGCAAAAACTTTTATAGACAAAATCATTGTCTTTTTTTTTGGAAAATCCAAGTTTACTACCTCATATAAACAAAATATATATATTCTTAATTACATTTTAAGTTCTGGAGTACATGTGAAGATCTTGCAGGATTGTCGCATAGGTACATGCATGCCATGGTGGTTTGCTGCCTCCATCCCCCCATCATCTACATCAGACATTTCTTCCAATGTTATCCCTCCCCAACCTCTCCACACCCCGCTATCCCTACCCTACCCCCCACACCCCAACAGACCCCAGTGTGTGATGTTCCCATCTCTGTATCCATGCCTTCTTATTGTTCAACATGCACCTATGAGTGAGAACATGTGGTGTTTGGTTTTCGGTTCTTGTATCAATTTGCAGAGAATGATGGTTTCCAGATTCATCCATGTCCCTACAAGGGACATGCACTCATCATTTTTATGGTTGCATAGTATTCTATGGTGTATATGTGCCATATTTTCTTTATCCAGTCTATCATTGATAGGTACTGGGGGGGTTCCAGGTTTCTGCTATTGTAAACAGTGCTACAATGAATGTACGTGTGCTTGTGTCTTTATAATAGAACAATTTATAATCTTTTGTATATATACCCAGTAATGGGTTTCTAATCCTTGAGTAACAGTCACACTGTTTTCCACAGTGGTTGAACTAATTTACGCTCCCACCAACAGTGTAAAAGTGTTCCCATTTCTCCCCATCCTCTCCAGCATCTGTTGTCTCCAGATTTTTTAATGATCACCATTCTAACTGACGTGAGGTAGTATCTCACTGTGGTTTTGATTTGCATTTCTCTAATGACCAGTGATGATGAGCATTTTTCATGTTTGTTGGCTGCATAAATGTCTTCTCTTGAAAAGTGTCTGTTCATATCCTTTGCCCACTTTTGTATGGGGTTGTTTGCTTTTTTATTGTAAACCTGTTTTAGTTCTTTGTAGATTCTGGATATTAGCCCTTTGTCAATGGGTAGCTTGCATAATGTGTTTCCCAATCTGTTGGTTGCTGGTTCACTCTAAGGACTGTTTATTTTGCTGTGCAGAAGCTCTGGAGTTTAATTAGATCCCATTTGTCTCTTTTGGCTTTTGTTACCATTGCTTTTGGTGTTTTAGTCATGAAGTCCTTGCCTATGCCTATGTCCTGAATGGTATTGCCTAGGTTTTCTTCTAGGGTTTTTATGCTGTTACATCTTATGTTAAAATCTTTAATCCACCTGGAGTTAATTTTAGTGTAAGATGTAAGGAAGGGGTCTGTTTCTGCTTTCTGCACATGGCTAGCCAGTTTCCTAACACCATTTATTAAACAGGGAATCCTTTCCCCATTACTTGTTTTTGTTAGGTTTGTCAAAGATCAGATGGTTGTGGATGTGTGGTGTTACTTCTGAGGCTTCTGTTCTGTTCCATTGGTCTATATCTCTGTTTTGGTACCAGTACCATGCTGTTTTGATTAATGTAGACTTGTAGTGTAGCTTGAAGTCAGGTAGCATGATGCCCCCAGCTTTTTTTTTTTTTTTTTTTTTTTTTTTTCTTGGGATTTTTTTGGCTATGCAGGCTCTTTTTTGGTTCCATATAAAGTTTAAGGTGGTTTTTTCCAGTTCTGTGAAGAAGATCAATGGTAGCTTGATGGGGATAGCATCGAATCTATAAAGTGCTTTGGGCAGTGTGGCCCTTTTCACGATATTGATTCTTCCTATCCATGAACATGAAATGTTTTTCCATCTTTTGGGTCCTGTCTTATTTCCTTGAGCAATGGTTTGTAGTTGTCCTTGAAGAAGTCTTTCACATCCTTTGTTAGTATTTTATTCACTTTGTGGCAATTGTGAATGGAAATTCGCTCATAATTTGGTTCTGTTTTTGTCTGTTACTGGTATATAGGAATGCTTGTGATTTTTGCACATTGATTTTGCATCCTGAGACTTTGCTGAAGTTTCGTATCATCTTAATGAGATTTTGGGCTAAGATGATGCGGTCTTCTAAATATACAGTCATGTGGTCTGCAAATAGAGACAATCTGACTTCCTCTTTTCCTAATTGAATACCCTTTATTTCTTTTTCTTACCTGATTGCTCTGGCCAGAACTTCCAATACTGCGTTGAATAGGAATGGTGAGAGGAGGCATCCTTTTTCAGTGCCAGTTTTCAAAGGGAATGCTTTCAATTTTTTGCCCATTCAGTATGATATTGGCTGTGGGTTTGTTGTAAATAACTTTTATTATTTTGAGATATGTTCCATCGATACCTAGTTTATTGAGAGTTTTTAGCATAAATGGCTGTTGAATTTTGTCAAAGGCCTTCTCTGCATCTATTGAGATGATCATGTGTTTTTTGTCTTTGGTTCTGTTTATGTAATGGAGTACGTTTATTGATTTGCATATAAATTTATGTTGAACCAGCCTTGCATCCCCAGGATGAAGCCTACTTGTTCATGATGGATAAGCTTTTTGATGTGCTATTGCATTAGGTTTGTCAGTATTTCATTGAAGATTTTTGCATCTATGTTCATCATGGATATTGGCCTGACATTTTCTTTTTTAGTTGTGTCTCTGCCATGTTTTGCTATTAGGATATTATTGGTCTCATAAAATGAGACCCCTTTTTGTATTGTTCAGAATAGTTTCAGAAGTAATGGTACCAGCTCTTCATTGTGTGTCTGCTAGAATTTGGCTGTGAACACATCTGGATCTGGGCTTTTTTTTTATTTGGCAGGAAATTAATTACTGCCTCAACTTCAGAACTCGTTATTGGTCTATTCAGGGATTCAACTTCTTCCAGGTTTAGTCTTGGGAGGTTCTAAGTGTCTAGGAATTTATCCACTTCTTCTAGATTTACTTGTTTATATGCATAGAGTTGTTTGTAGTAATCTCTGATGGTAGTTTGTATTTCTGTGGAATCATGGTGGTATCCCCTTTATCATTTTTTATTGCATCTATTTGATTCTTCTCTCTTTTCTTTTTTAGTAGCCTGGCTAGCAGTCTGTCTATTTTGTTAATCTTTTCAAAAAACCAGCTCCTAAATTTATTGATTTTTTGAAGAGTTTTTCTGTCTCTCTCTCCTTCATTTCTGCTCTGATCTTAGTTATTTCTTGTCTTCTGCTAGCTTTTGAGTTTCTTTGATCTTGCTCCTCTAGCTCTTTCAATTTTGATGATGGAGTGTCAATTTTTGATCTTTCCTTACTTCTCATGTGGGCACTTATTGCTATAAATTTCCCTCTAGACACTGCTTTAAATGTGTCCCAGAGATTCTGGTACGTTGTGCCTTCATTCTCACTGGCTTCAAAGAACATCTTTATTTTTGCCTTCATTTCATTGTTTATCCAGTCATCATTCAGTGACAAGTTGTTCAGTTTCCATGTAGTTGTGCAGCTTTGAGTGAGTTTCTTAATCTTGAGTTCTAATTTGATCCTGCTGTGGTCTGAGAGACTGTTATAAATTCTGTTCTTTTGCATTTGCTGAAGAGTGACTTACTTCCAATTATGTGGTCAGTTTTAGAGTAGATGTTATGTGGTGCTGAGAAGAACGTATATTCTGTGGATTTGGGTTGGAGAATTCTGTAGGTGTCTATTAGGTCCACTTGGTCCAGATCTGCATTCAAGTCCTGGATATCCTTGTTAATTTTCTGTCTTGTTGATCTGTCTAATATTGACCATGGAGTGTTAAAGTCTCCCACCATTATTGTGTGGGAGTCTAAGTCTCTTTGTAGCTCATTAAGAACTTGCTTTATATCTCTGGGTCCTCCTGTATTGGGTGCATATATTTAGGATAGTTAGCCGTTCTTGTTGCATTGATCCTTTTACCATCATGTAATGTCCTTCTTTGTCTCTCTTGATCTTTGTTGTTTAAATTCTGTTTTATCAGAGACTAGGATTGCAACTCCTGCTTTTTTTTTTTTTTTTTGCTCTTCATTTGCTTGGTAAATATTCTTCCATTCCTTTATTTTGAGTCAATGTGTGTCTTTGCACAAGAGATGGGTCTCCTGAATACAGCACACCATTGGGTCTTGAGTTTTTATCCAACTTGCCAGTCTGTGTCTTTTGATTGGAGCATTTAGGCTTTTTACATTTAATGTTAATATTGGTATACGTTAATTTGATCCTGCCATTTTGATAGTATCTAGTTGTTTCGTCCATTAGTTGACGCAGTTTCTTCATTGTGCTGATGGTCTTTACCATTTGGTACATTTTTGCAGTGGTTGGTACTGGTTATTTCTTTTCATGTTTAATGCTTCCTTCAGGAGCTCTTGGAAGGCAGTTCTGGTGGTGATGAAATCTCTCAGCAATTGCTTGTTTGTAACGGATTTTATTTCTCCTTCACTGGTGAAACTTAGTTTGGTTAGATATGAAATTCTGGGTTGAAAGTTCTTTTCTTTAAGCATGTTAAATATTGCCCCCCACTCTCTTCTTGCTTGTAGGGTTTCTGCCAAGAGATACACTTTGAGTCTGATGGGCTTCTTTTTGTGGGGATTCAACCTATCTTTCTGGCTGCCCTCAGGATTTTTTTCCTTCACTTCAACCCTGGTGAATCTGACAATTTTGTTCCTTGGGGTTGCTCTTCTTGAGGGATATCTTTGTGGTGTTCTCTGTATTTCCTGGATTTGAGTGTTGTTGTCCTGTCTTGCTAATTTGGGGAATTTCTCCTGGATAATATCCTGAAGAGTGTTTTCCAGCTTGGATTCATTCTCCCCATCACTTTCAGGTACGCCCATCAAACATAGATTAGGTCTTTTTACATAATCCCATATTTCTTAGCGGTTTTGTTCATTTCTTTTCACTCTTTTTCCTCTAATCTTGCCTTCTTGTTTTATTTCATTGAGTTGATCTTCAATCTCTGATATCCTTTCTTCTACTTGATCAATTTGGCTATTGAAACTTGTGTATGCTTCACCAAGTTCTCATGCTATGTTTTTCAGCACAATCAGTCATTTATGTTCTTCTCTAAGCTGGTTATTCTAGTTAGAATTTCATCAAACCTTATTTCAAGGTTCTTAGTTTCTTTGCATTGGGTTCGAACATGTTCCTTTAGCTCACAGAAGTTTGTTATCACCCACCTTCTGAAGCCTGCTTCTGTCAATTCATCTAACTCAGTCTCCATTCTGTTTTGTTCCCTGGCTGGTGAAGAGTTGTGATCACTTGGATGAGGAGAGGCATTCCGTCTTTGGTGATTTCATCCTTTTTGCACTGGTTTCTTCCCATCTTTGTGGATTATCTACCTTATCTACCTTTGGTCTTGGAAGTTGGTGTTTCCTTATCAGGGTCCTTGAGTGGACATCCTTTCTGTTGATGTTGAAGCTATTTCTTTCTTTTTTCTTTTTTTTTAGTTTTCCTTCTAATAGTCAGGCCCCTCTGCTGTAGGACTGATGGAGGTCCACTCCAGACCTTGCTTGCCTGGGAATCACCCATGGGGGCTGCCGATCAGCAAGGATTGTTGCCTGTTGTTTCCTCTAGTAGCTTTGTCCCAGAAGGGTACCTGCCAGATTTCAGCCAGAGCTCTCCTGTATGAGACATCTTTTTGGTTATATGGGGGTCAGGAAGCCACTTGAGGAGGCAGTCTGTCCCTTATTGGAGCTCAAGTGCTGTATTGGGAGCTCTGTTGCTTCCTTTGGGCAACAGAGACACTTAAGTGTGCCTGCTGGGCAGGGACACTTAAGTCTGCTTCAGCAGAACTCAAAATTGCCCCATTCCCAGGTACTCTGTCCCAGGAAGCTGTGGTTTTATTTATAAGTTCCTGATGCGCTGCCACCTTCTTTTTTTTTTTTTTAAGATATGCCTTGCCCAGCAAGAAGGGAGCCTATTCACAGTCTGTCTGGAGAGGTGCTGCTGGGCTGTCAGGGACTCAGTCCAGCCACTGTGTGAGCATCCTCTGGCTTTTGTTTACTCAGGTAAGATTAGAACTGCCTTGACAATGGCAGATGCCCTTCCCCCCACTGAGCTCAATCGTCCTGGGTGGAACTCAAACTGATGTGCTGGTTGCAAAACTCTCAAGCCAGACGGCTTAAGTTTGCCGGTCTTTGTGGAGGTGGGATCCCCCAAGCCATATCACCTGGCTCCCTGCTTTCAGCTCCCTCTCTTTCTGGGGAGTGGGAAGCTCTGTCTCACGGATGCTTCAGGCACCAGCCAAAACATCTGCCCAGATTTGTGCTGACAGCCCACAGCACCGGCTGGGGCAGCCACTCAGATATGTGCTGGTAACTGAGATCTGTGCTTGTCAGTCTGGTGGAGACCTCCTGGTCTGTGGGTTGTAAAGACCTAGGGAGAGGCTGGACGTGGTGGCTCATGCTTGCAATCCCAGCACTTTGGGAGGCTGAGGTGAGTGGATCACTAGGTCAAGAGATTGAGACCATCCTGGTCAACATGGTGAAATCCCATCTCTACTAAAAATACAAAAAATTAGCCGGAAGTGGTGGCACATGCCTGTAATCCCAGCTACTTGGGAGGCTGAGACAGGGAATCACTTGAACCCAGAAGGCAGAGGTTGCGGTGAGCCAAGAATGAGCCATTGCACTCCAGCCTGGGCAACAGTAGCAAAACTCTGTCTCAAAAAAAAAAAAAAAAAAAAAACAAGGCAGAAGCACAGTATCTGAACCAGAGTGCTGGAGGGGAAAAGTCCCCAATGGCCTCTGTTCAGTAGGAGGGGAGTCCTCTGGCCGGTTGTACTTCCCAGGTGAGGCAGTGCCCCTCTCTGCCTTGGTTTGCCTTCCTTGGGCTACACCCACTGTTCAAGCAGTCCCACTGAGATGAATCTGGTACCTTGGTTGGAAGTGTGAAGATCACTTGCCTCCTGGGAACTGTGCTCCAGAGCTGTTCCTATTCAGCCATCTTGGCAGAAGTTCCCCCATCATCTAGGTTTTAAGTCCCTCATGCAAGAGGTATTTGTTCTAATGTTCTTCATCCCCCTGCTTTCTAACCAATTATGCTCATTTTTAAGAGACCAATTCCAAATGCTACATTTTCTTTTCCCAAACATTTTCTAATCTTCTAAATTTCATGCAATGTCTTTTTCCAGGAAACATCATAGTGCATAAATTGATTAACTCTAATTATAGTAATAGCTAACATGAATTGAGTGTTTCTCATGTACCAGTCATTGTATTAGGAACTTGCCTGTATTCATTAATTTGATCCTCAGACAAAACCTGTGTTCTACTAATTCTTGTTGTCCCATTTCCAGATGAAGACAAGGAGACACTGCAAGATCCTGTAACCTGCCCAACCTTACAGGGTTGGTGAATTGCAGGTCAGGAACGAGAACCTTTGGAAACGGGACTCCACACACTTTCTTCTGCCTACCTTGTAGTACAACGACTCTTCAACATTCCTCACCTGCTTGTTGATTATAAACTCTTTGACAAATAAATGTCCCTTACCCATCTCTGTCTCCTATGGTGCTTAATGTACTAAGGAATGACCATATCAAATTAAATTGAAATTCCTTCAATGGCAATTGTAATAGATCTGTGCATGTAGAATGAATAAAAAATCTAGGTGTTTGTAACAAGCAAAAATTTGTCTGGAGGCATAATTCATATTGTACAAAAGGAATTATTTCTTCCATATAATGTTCTTATCTTTTCTGTCACTTTCCCATTCCAATATACATGCAAATAAATGCCACATTAATCTTTGGAAGAATGAGTGACCCCCTACATATCTGAATGAAGTGAAATAGCATTTTGAGAGGTAATGTTGTCTAGTCTTCCTTCACGGTACATTGTTTTCTTTGAAAGCTGAAGCAATTACCTAGCTTTGGTCCTCCCCAATTTCTCAGCATGATTGTCCTTATCAAACATGAATGTGTTTTGTATAAAAGAAAGTCAAAGAGTTGTTTCTTATTCTTATGTAATAAGCAGAGTTGATCTCTGGCAGGTGTTTGCTTCCCTCCCAAATTTTGAATGATCACCTAATAAGGGGAGGGATGAGCTTAGCTTAGCTGCCTTAAATTCTCTGTGGGTCCTCACCATCTGGCACATTTTCTTGGAGCTTGTGACATAAATTTTTGAATGTCAGGGTAGGAAAACTTTTTGCTAGAGAGGCACTTTAGATGTCAATCATCATTAAAATAAAGATCTCGAGTGACTTAAATCAATTCCCAGAAATGGAAGAACTCCTGCCAATCAGTGACGAAGTGTGCTATTGGTATAGTGAAAGGCAGTAACATCTTATAATGCTTGTCCACCTGCGTGGGCATTAGTACCTGTCAAACTCTCATTTTCTCTGCGACCTTTAACTTTGGACTTGTGCCATTTAAGAAGTCTTATTAAGTTCCGGTATTGGAAGACTACTTATAAATTCATAGTTAAATTTCCAGTGCTGATGTTATTATCAGAGCAATAGTTCAAACACATAGCATATCTAAAAGTCTATAATGGTGTTTTGATTCTAACAATTTTCCAACAGAAGACTAATCATGAAGGAAATCATCTTCATATCTAACGGAGTATGACTAAAGGGTATACTCAAAGAGTAGCTCCAATCTTCCTTCTTACTTTTTATGGAAAATCTCCTAAATGCAAGACTCTTCACTCAATGACACAAGAGTGTCATCAGCACACTTCGTGCAGGGGCTCTGCCCTCCAGGGAATGTAACCTTGTTGAGGAGTTAAGATGCATATGAGAAGATATCTATAATACAAGGCTGACTGATAGTATGATAATTTTGGAGGTTTGAAGTGATAGATTTTTTTGTTTTTTTGGTTTCCAATTGTTTTTGACTCTTATTGGGACAAAATTCTTTATCTCCCACAGAGAGCAATGATTGCCACTTTCCAAAAGAAAGAGAAATATTTTAAAAAACAAAACAAAACAAGAAAGAACTAGATAAAATCTTTTGGTAGCAAAATATGTAAATTATTCATTATTATTTATATTGAAGAGAAAATAAGTCATGCCTTTATATTTAAAAAAACAATTTTATATAAAATAAAAATGAAATGGGTTTTATTGAATTCCATTTGGAAATATGTTACAAAGTATTATATGGTACAAATTCACAGATAGACCACATTTATGATGTATCAGTGTACAAGCAAATTTTAAGAGGATTATAAAATCATCTGTTTAATGGTGGTGTAATGGATGATTAAAAATACAGGTCTTAAATTCCAGTTAGTAGACAATGAAAGACCAAACTATTTATGCAAATATGCATTACTATAGACTATGGATCAAATAATCTCACCAAACTAAGTTAAAATAATAACTAATAGTTATTAAGAAACCATTATGTTCCAGCCCCTACTCTAAAGTGCCTGATATGTACTTCCTTTAATTCTGTGAGACATAATCCTATAAGGAAACTGGGAAATAAAAATGTTGAGCCAGTTGGCCAAAGGCACAGCAAAGGTCATCGGATTCCAGAGTTAATATCCTAGCCTCTGTTGCTAAGATGATTAAGAGTTTATAAGTTAAAATAACAGCAGCTAGGCATCACGCTAGGCATCACACTCATATGAAAACTACTCAGATATGTGTCAATAAACTAAGAACATAAAATGGTGGGAATTCTCCCTGTTTTTGTGTGGGCATGCATGAAGGAGCTTGGTATAGACTACTTTACCTTTAGTAGAACCCTGAATTAGAGCACCCTGCAAACTGTAGTAATGTATTTACTTTATAAATATTAAATTTTAGTAAACTTAACAATTCAAGAAGTGTCTGTATTTTATTTGTGCATGAAAATAAATCTTTTGGAGAAAGGCCTTATGCTTTTGGACCAGTGAGTCTGTTACGGTTAGGTAGATAGGCAAGAGAGACAGAAGAGGGCGCTTTTCACCCACCCAGTAGGAATGTCAGGTGATGGTTTGACAATTACCACATTGCCTCTCTAAAAATGCTAATTCCAGTAGGGGGACTAGGGAGAGACAATGTCCTGATGGTCCGCAGCTGTTAACATTAAAGTGTTAATTGAATGTGGGCACAGAGGAGAAGCAACTTGCTGGGCATGCGTGTTAAGAGACAAAATTGTAGAGCACGACCTTCCGGAGGCACACTGCCGGATGAGGGAAGAAAGCCTTAGATGGGCATGCATATAACTTCCTAAACACATTGCACGTGCTCACTTTCTAAGGGTAAGGAGGGCTCTGCGTATGTGTACACCCCACTCAAAGGGAAGAATCATGGGCAAAGGGCATAAGATGGCAGCCTATGAAGTCCTAGGATCACGGTTAAACACCACACTTGTTCTCCAAGTCACCCACTTGGATCGCTTCCATGCATTCTTTCCTTTCTTTCCTGTTCTAAAGCATTTTTTTTTTTTTTTTTTTTTTTTGAGACGGGGTTTCGCTCTTGTTACCCAGGCTGGAGTGCAATGGCGCGATCTCGGCTCACTGCAACCTCCGCCTCCCGGGTTCAGGCAATTCTCCTGCCTCAGCCTCCTGAGTAGCTGGGATTCCAGGCACGCGCTACCATGCTCAGCTAATTTTTTGAATTTTTAGTAGAGATGGGGTTTCACCATGTTGACCAGGTTGTTCTCTATCTCTTGACCTCGTGATCCACCCGCCCGGGCCCCCCAAAGTGCTGGGATTACAGGTGTGAGTCTAAAGGCTTTTTAATAAGCTCCCACTCCTGCTCTGAAGCTTGCCTCGGTCTCCTTTTCTGCTTTAGGCACCTCATTTGAATTCTTTCTTCTGAGGAGGCAAGAATTGAGGTTACTGCAGACCTGTATGCGTAGGAGGCCAGTAACTCAGATATCTGCCACTGGTAAGAAGTGGTGCGGTAGAAGAGTTTAATAGTAACTGTGGACATTAAAATTTTATTTTGTTTTGTTTTAGCTCAGAGGTAAGGGATTACTTTTTGCTTTGAGACAGAGCTGGATTCTAACAGAAATTATGCCATTTATAATGTGTATTACTTTGAGAAGTTACTATATCTATTTTCTTAATTACTATTCTTAGTTTCTTTTCGGTAATACAGGAGTAATAATATTTCACTTACAGGATTCTTGTAAAAATTAAGTGAAAGAGTACACAAAATTTACCTGGAAAGATTGTACACATGTAGCTGGGGCTCAATAAATCC
Source organism: Sapajus apella (assembly GCF_009761245.1). Classification (NCBI taxonomy): domain Eukaryota; kingdom Metazoa; phylum Chordata; class Mammalia; order Primates; family Cebidae; genus Sapajus; species Sapajus apella. The sequence goes on from NW_022437007.1 coordinate 189,470, forward strand.
TAGTTTTCTATTTTTTAAATATTAGTTTTCCTTACTGCTTATATTTTATGAGAAAAATCTATACTGATCCACAAATAGTTACAAAATCTGCAAGCTAATTCTTTGGTAGGCTATTTTTTCCCATATTCTCAAATGAGAAGCAGCTAGGCAGACTGGGAGGCCACTATATTGCGAGTCAAGAGATCTTATTCAGGCACTGAAATGAAATATACTCTGTGATCTGGGGCAAGTAACCCTGCCTTTCAGCTGCCTTTGCTGTTTGTAAAATTAGGTGGTAGGCCTATTACTCTGGAGGCCTTTCTGGCTTTAACAGCCCATAAAGGGGACACAATTTGGATCCCTTCCATTAATGGCAACAGAAAAGGACTGTGTGCTTGAAAATTGAATGTCAGTATTGCTTCTAGGAAAAGACTTATTTGTATTTATGAAATTTTGAACAAATAAGGAGAGTTGTAACACTCCAAGGATATTGCATTTCGGTAAAAAATGATCAGTGTTTTTTTAGAATATGACACCAAAAGCACAGGTAACATAAGCAAAAGTAGACAAATGAGATTCCATCAAACAAGAAATCTTTAACATAGGCAAAGGTAACAATCTACAGAGTGAAAAGACAACCTGCGGAATAGAAGATAGTATTTGCAAACCGTATATCAGATAAAAGGTTAATATCCAAAATATATAAGGCACTTAGAAAAGAAAAAAAATCCCAATTAAAAATGAGTACAAGATCTGAATAGACATTTTTTTCAGAGAAGACATACAAATGGCCAACAGGCATATGAAAAGGTGCTCAACATCACCAATCATCAGGAAAATGCAAATCATAACCATAAATATCACCTCGTATCTGTTAGGATGGCCATTATTAAAAAAAAAAAAAGACATACCACGTATTGGCAAAGGTGTAGAAAAAGGAAACCCTTGTACATTATTGATGGGAATTTAAATTTATACAATTTTTATGGAAAACAGCATGGAAGTTTCTCAAAAAGTTAAAACTAGAACCACTTTATGATGTAGCAATTCCAATTCTGGGTCTATATGCAAATAACATGAAATGAGGATCTTGAAGAAATATCTGCATTCCTATGTTCATTGCATTATTCAAAATAGCCAAGCTACGGAAACAAAAATGTGGGCATATATACATACACACACACATATATACACACACATACATATATAAATGACTGGGGGACATTATGCTAAGTAAAATAAAGCAGATGCAGAAAGACAAATACTTGACTTCACTTAAATGTGGAATAGAAAACAATCAATTTTTCAGAAGGAGAAGTCTAAAAATGAGCAGGAAATAATTCGGGAAAAAAGACTGGAAAGAGTGTTTCTGTTGGAGAGATTGGTACAAATGAAGGGCCAAAGGTGTTACATTAGGAATGGCAGGTTTGAGGATTTGAAAGCCGTGGGAGGAAGGGAGGGGCTGTGCAGTAAGCCTGGGAAAGTAGATGTCTCCAGATCCCTGGAAACACGGTGTGGGAGTGGGGCCTCATAAGCCACCTGGAGGAATGTGTCCTGCAAAAGCCATTAAAAGAGGTAAAGCACCATGATGTATTAGCAGGATCTCTCCAGCTTGGAACTGTGGAGGATGATTCAGAATAGCAGCAAAGTTGGAAACAAGACTAGATAGAATGCTTTTGTGAGAAAATGGGGATCTAGGATGGGATAGCAGCAGTGAAGGGAGGGAAGGAGGGAAGAAGGGAAGGGGAGAGGATGAAAGGCTACTTGAAGTGAGGCAGTAAGGGAAAGAGAGACAGCATAGATGACAGGCTGCTAGCACAAGCATCTGAACTTTGTAGAGCCATTTGCTGAAAGAGCACTGGAGGAGGAGAAGATTGAGAGTAGGGGAGGTTGAGGGTGGAAATCGAGTGTTCATGTTTAAACATGGTAGCAAATTTTAAGTCTATGTGAGTGTTGTGAGTTGAATGGTGGCCGCACAAAACATATGTCCACACCCTAATCCCTAGAATCTGTGACTGTGACTTCATTTGGAGAAAGAATCTTTTCAGATGTAATTGACATCAGGATCTGAGACTCCTTAAGCCTGGATTATCTTGACAAGCCTTAAATCCAATGACGGGTGTTCTTATAAAAGGACAGAAGAGGAAAGATACAGAAACAGAAGACAAAGTAATGTGCAGATGGAGACAGACCATGAATTTACGTGGACACAAGCCAATGAATACCTGGAGTTACCAGAAACTAGAAAAGGCAAAGAATAGATTTTCTGCTAGAGCTTCAGAGAGCGTGCAGCCTCCCAAACTCTTAATTTTGGACTTTTGGCTTCCAGAATGGTGAGATAATGCATTTCTGTTGCTTTAAGCCACTCATTTTTGATAATTTGTTACGGAAGTGACAGGACACCAATACAGAAAGGGACATCCAAATTGAGATGGGAGTTTGGTGGCAGAGATGTAGATCTGAAGCTCAGAAGAGAAGTCAGGGCTGGAGATGTATATTTTAAAGTATCAGCATTTAGGTGATATGTAAACCATGATAACGGAAGAAAGAACATAAAGAATAAAAAGAGGAATTTCTTTTGTCTGGAACTCTTTATTTCTGGTTCTCCATGTGGCTCACTCCTCATGACTTTCAGAGCCTTGCTCAATTATTTCTCAATGGGCCTTCCTGGAACACCTCATTTAAATGTTTTTCTCATACCATTCCTTTTCTCCTACTCCTACTTAACTTTCTCCACCTACTGTTATCTGCTAATCTATATGATTGCTTTTTTTTTTTTTTTTTTTTTATCTTGAGTTGGAGTCTTACTCTGTCGCCCAAGCTGGAGTACAGTGGCATGATCTCAGCTCACAGCAACCTCCACCTCCTGGATTAAAGCAATTCTTTTGCCTCAGCTTTCAGAGTAGCTGAGATTATAGGCACGCACCACCACACCTGGCTAATTTTTTATATTTTTGGTAAAGACAGGGTTTCACTGTGTTGGCCAGGCTGGTCCTAAACTCTTGATCTCAAGAGATGTACCTGCCCTGGCCTCCCAAAGTGCTGGCACTATAGGTGTGAGTCACTGCACGTGGCCTTTTTGCTTATTTTATTCAAGAACACTGGATATCTCTCTGCCTGCTGACATCCATGTAAGACATGACTTTCTCTTCCTTGTCTTCCACCATGATTATGAGGCTTCCCCAGCCACATGGAACTATCCTTAAAAGATGAATTACTGGATCCAAGATGGCTGAATAGAAACAACTCTGGAGTGCAGTTCCCAGTGAGAACACAGAGGTTGAGTGATTACCGCATTTCCAAACAAGTTTTTACTTCCCACAGACCAGGAGATTCCCAGGTGGAAAAGCGCCATGAGTCTCCAGCATGGCTGTTTCAGCCAGCGCAGCAGGTCTCCACATAAAAACTCAAACAAACCTGGGCAGCCATTTCAACTGGTGCCTGGGAGACAGAGTCGCCCACTCAAATGAAAAAAAGAGGCTAGGTGCTCTAACTTGGCGGGTCCCACCCCTACAAAGACCAGCAATTTGAAATGCTCTGGATTGAAAGTTTCACAGCAAGCACAGCTGGACCTGGGATAGTCCAGCTCTGCTGGAGGGAAAGTCATCTGCATTTACCAAGGCAGTCCACCACTACTGAGGCTGTCTGCCATTACTGAGGCAGTCCACCATTACCGAGGTAGTCCACCATTATCGAGGAAATCTGCCATTACCAAGGCAATCTGCCATTGCTGAGGCAGTCCACCATTACCAAGACAGTTCGCCATTAGTGAGGCAGACTGCCATTACTGAGGCAGTTCTAACTATACCTCTATAAACAAAACCACAAGGAAGTTCACACAGCAGCTGGGCAGAGCCCACAGCAGCTCAGCAACGCCTCTGCTGGCAGACTGTGGCTAGGCTACCTCCTTGCTGGGCAGAGAAGCTATGAAAAAAGGCAGCAGAACATCAGGAACTTATAAATAAGGCCCCACCTTCCCAGGACAGAGAGCCGGGGGTTATGAGTTCTGCTGCAGCAGACTTAAGCATACCTTCCCAGCAGCTCTGAATGGAACAACAGAGCTCACAGCTAAGCACTTGAGCTCCTATAAGGGACAGACTTTCTCCCCAGACAGCTCCCTGACCCCCATATATCCAAAGGGACACCTCATAAAGGAGAGCTCATGCTGACATCTGGCGGGTATCCTTCTGGGACAAAGATAACAGAAGAAGAAACTGGCAGCAACCCTTACTGTTCTGCAGCTGCCACAAGTGATCCCCAGGCAAGCAGGGTCTGGAGTGGACCTCCAGCAGTCCTACAGCAGAGGGGCCTGACTGTTAGAAGGGAAACTAAAAAACAGAAAGAAATAACTTCATCATCAACAAAAAGAATGTCCACTCAGAGACCCCATCCAAAAGTCACCCACTGCAGAGACCACAGATAGATAAATCCACAAAGATGGGAAGAAACCAGCAAAAAAAGGATGAAAACACCCAAAACCAGAACACTTTTCCTCCTCCAAGGGATCACAACTCCTCACCAGCAAGGGAACAAGGCTGGATGGAGAAGGAGTCTGATGAATTGACAGAAACAGGCTTCAGAAAGTGGGTAATAACAAACTTCTCTGAGCTAAAAGAACATGTTCTAACCCAATACAAAGAAACTAATAACCTTGAAAAAAGATTTGACAAAATGCTAAGTAGAATAAACAGCTTAGAGAAGAATATAAATGAATTGATGGAGCTGAAAAACACAACATGAGAACTTCATGAAGCATACACGAGTTTCAACAGCTGAATTGACCAAGCAGAAGAAAGGATATCAGAGATCGAAGATCAACTCAATGAAATAAAATGAGAAGGCAAGGTTAGAGAAAAAAGAGTGAAAAGAAATGAACAAAACTTCCAAGAAATATGGGATTATGTGAAAAGACCTAATCTATGTTGGATAGGTGTACCTGAATGTGATGGAGAGAATGAATCCAAGCTGGAAAACATTATTCAGGATATTATCCAGGAGAACTTCCCCAACCTAGCAATGCAGGCCAACATTCAAGTCCAGGAAATACGGAGAACACCACAAAGATATTCCTCAAGAAGAGCAACCACAAGGCACATAATTGTCAGATTCACCAGGGTTGAAATGAAGAAAAAAATGCTAAGCACAGCCAGAGAGAAAGATCAGGTTATGCACAAAGTGATGCCAATCAGACTCACAGTGGATCTCTCTGCAGAAACCCTACAAGCCTGAAGAGAGTGGAGGCCAATATTCAACATCCTTAAAGAAAAGAACTTTCAACCCAGAATTTCATATCCAGCCAAACTAAGCTTCAAGAGTGAAGGAGAAATAAAATCCTTTACGAAGAAATTGCTCAGAGATTTCATCATCACCAGGCCTGCCTTACAAGGTCCCTGAAAGAAGCACTAAATGTAGAAAGGAACAACCAGTACTAGCCACTCCAAAACCATACAAATGGTAAAGAGCATTGACACAATGAAGAACTGTGTCAATTAATAGGCAAAAAAACCAGTTAGCATCAAAATGGCAGGATCAAATTCTTACATAACAATATTAACCTTAATTGTAAATGAGCTAAATGCCCTAATCAAAAGACACAACTGGCAAATTGGATAAAAAGTCAAAACACATCGATGTGCTGTATCCAGAAAACCCATCTCACATGGAAGGATACACATAGGCTCAAAATAAAGAGATGGAGGAAGATTTACCAATCAAATGGAGAAAAAATAAAAATAAAAAAAGGCAGGAGTAGCAATCCTAGCCTCTGATAAAATAGACTTTAAACCAACAAAGATCAAGAGACAAAGAAGGGCATTACATAATGGTAAAAGGATCAATGCAACAAGAAGAGCTAACAATCCTAAATATATATGCATCCAATACAGGAGCATCCAGATACATAAAGCAAGTTCTTAACGACCTACAAAGAGACTTAGACTCCCACACAATAATAGTGGGAGACTTTAACACTCCACTGTCAATATTAGACAGATCAATGAGACAGAAAATTAACAAGAATATCCAGGACTTGAACTCAGATCTGAACAAAGCAAACCCAATAGACATTTATAGAACCCTCCACCCCAAATCCACAGAATATACGTTCTTCTCAGCACCACATCACACCTACTCTAAAATTGATCACATAATTGGAAGTAAATCACTCCTCAGCAAATGCAAAAGAACGGAAATCATAACAAACAGTCTCTCAACCACAGTGCAATCAAATTAGAACTCAGAATTAAGAAACTAACTTAGAACCGCAGAACTTCATGGAAAATGAACAACTGGCTCTTGAATGTTGCCTGGATAAACAATGAAATGAAGGCGGAAATAAAGATGTTCTTTGAAACCAGTGAAAATGACGACACAACATACCAGAATCTCTGGGACATATTTAAAGCAGTGTCTAGAGGAAAATTTATAGCAATAAATGCCCACAGGAGAAGCAAGGAAAGATCTAAAATAGACACCCTATCATCAAAATTGAAAGAGCTAGAGGAGCAAGATAAAAAAAGAAAACTCAAAAGCTAGCAGAAGACAAGAAAGAATGAAGATCAGAGCAGAACTGAAGGAGAAAGAGACCCAAAAAACCCTTCAAAAAATTAATAAATCCAGGAACTGGTTTTTTGAAAAGATCAACAAAATAGACAGACCACTAGCCAGATTAATAAAACAGAAAAGAGAGAAGAATCAAATAGAATCAATGAAAAACAATAAAGGTATATATCACCACAGATTCCACAGAAATACAAAATACCATCAGAGATCACAACAAACAACTCAATGCACATAAACCAGTAAACCTGGAAGAAATGGATAAATTCCTGGACACTCACACTCTCCCAAGCCTAAACCACAAAGAAGTTAAAACCCTGAATAGACCACTAACAAGGGCTGAAGTTGAGGCAGCAATTAATAGCTTACCAACCAGAAAAAGCCGAGGTCACAATGGGTTCACAGCTGATTTCTACCAGACATACAAAGAGAAACTGTTACCCCTCCTGAAACTATTCCAAACAATCCAAAAAGAGCAAATGCCAACCAAATCATTCTATGAGACCAACATAATCCTGATACCAAAATCCGGCATAGACTTAACAAGAAAAGAAAACTTCAGGCCAATATCCATGAAGAACATAGATGCAAAAATCTTCAATAAAATACTGGCAAACTGACTGCAACAGCACATCGAAAAGCTTATCCATTATGATCAAGTAGACTTCATCCTGGGTATGCAAGGCTGGTTCAACATATCGAAGTCTATAAATGTAATTCACCACATAAACAGAACCAAAGACAAAAACCACATGATTATCTCAATAGATGCAGAGAAGGCCTTCAACAAAATTCAACAGGACTTTATGCTAAAAACTCTCAAGAAACTAGATGTCAATGGAACGTATCTCAAAATAATAAAAGTTATTTATGACAAACCCACAGCCAATACCATACTGAATGGGCAAAAACTGGAAGCATTCCCTTTGAAATCTGGCACTAGACAAGGATGCCCTCTCTCACCACTCCTATTCAATATAGTATTGGAAGTTCTCGCCAGAGCAATCAGGCAAAAACAAGATATAAAGGGTATTCAATTAGGAAAGGAGGAAGTCAAACTGTCTCTATTTGCAGATGACATGATTGTATATTTAGAAGACCCCATCGTCTCAGCCCAAAATCTCCTGAAACTGATAAGCAACTTCAGCAATGTCTCTGGATACAAAATCACAAGCATTCCTGGACACAAATAACAGACTTAAAGAGAGCCAAATCAAGAATGAACTGCCATTCACAATTGCTACAAGGAGAATAAAATACCTAGGAATACAACTAACAAAGGATGTAAAGGGCCTCTTCAAAAAGAAATACAAACCACTGCTGAAGGAACTAAGAGAGGACAAAAACAGATGGAAAAACATTCCATGCTCATGGTTAGGAAGAATCAATATTGTGAAAATGGCCATACTGCCCAAAGTAATTTATAGATTCAATGCTATCTCCATCAAGCTACCTATGACCCTCTTCACAGATTTGGAAAAAAAAAAACCTTAAACTCCATGTGGAACCAAAGGAGAGCCCACATAGCCAAGCCAATTCTAAGCAAAAAGAACAAAGCTGGAGGCATCACACTACCAGACTTCAAACTATACTACAAGGCTACAGTAATCAAAAACAGCATGGTACTGGTACCAAAACAGAGATATAGACCAATGGAACAGAACAGGGGCCTCGGAGGCAACACCACAAATCTACAACCATTTGATTTTTGACAAACCTGACAAAAACAAGCAATGGGGAAAAGATTCCCTGTTTAATAAATGGTGTTGGGAAAACTGTCTAGCCATGTACAGAAAGCAGAAGCTGGAGCCCTTCCTGACACTTTACACTAAAAATAACTCCAAATGGAGTAAAGACTTAAACATAAGATCTAACACCATAAAAACCCTAGAAGAAAACCTAGGCAAAGTCATTCAGGACAGTGGCATAGACAAGGACTTCATGACCAAAACACCGAAAGCATTGGCATCTGCATAGCAAAAGAAACAATCATTAGAGTGAACTGGCAACCAACAGAATGGGAAAAAAGTTTTGTAATCTACCCATCTGACGAAGGGCTACAGAATCTACAAAGAACTAAAACAGATTTACAAGGAAAAAAAACAAGCAAACCCATCAAAAAGTGGGTTAAGGATATGAACAGACACTTTTCAAAAGCAGACATATATGAGGCCAACAAACATATGAAAAAATGCTCATCATAACTGATCATTAGAGAAATGTAAATCAAAACCACGTTTAGATACCATCTCACACCAGTTAGAATGGCAATCATTAAAAAATCTGGAGACAACAGATGCTGGAGAGGGTGTGGAGACACAATAACACTTTTACACTGTTGGTGGGAGTATAAATTAGTTCAACCATTGTGGAAGACAGTGTGATGATTCCTCAAGGACCTATAAATAGAAATTCCATTTGACCCAGCAATCCCATTACTGGGTATATATCTAAAGAATTATAAATCATTCTATTATAAAGACACATGCACACATATGTTCATTGTGACACTGTTTACAATAGCAAAGACCTGGAATCAACCCAAATGCCCATCAATGATAGACTGAACAGGGAAAATGTGGCACATATACACTGTGGAATACTATGCAGCCATAAAAAAACAATGAGTTCGTGTCCTTTGTATCGGGAAACCATCATTCTCAGCAAACTGACAGCAGAACAGAAAACCAAACACTGCATGTTCTCGCTCATAGGTGGGTGTTGAACAATGAGAACACATGGACACAGGGAGGGGAGCATCACACACTGAGGTCTGTTGGGGGGGACTAGGAGAGAAACAGCAGGGAGTAGGGAGTTGGGGAGGGATAAAATGGTGAGAAATGCCAGATATAGGTGTTGGGGATGGAGGCAGCAAACCACATTGCCATGTATGTACCTATGCAACAATCCTGCATGTTCTGCACATGTACCCCAGAGCCTAAAGTGCAATAAAATATATTAAAAAAACAACAACAACCCTGAACAGAGAGAAAGCAATGCTGAAACAAATAAGGTAAGTGGTACTTCACTACCTTACTGAACTGGCAGGGGCAGGATGACAATTTTCAATAATACTTTGTGGTTAATAAAGCACAATAAATAGAGATGAACCCTGGGTTTACCTTTTTTTTTCTGTATCTATCATCATTACTTGATATATTCCCATTTGTAGAGGAGATTTTAAGATATTTGCATCCATGTGCTACAGATAAATCCTAATGTTTCAAATTTTCATAGAAAATATTTAACATCTAACTGAGTAAAGCACCATGCTGGCCGTAATGTCAAGAAAAGAAAAAGTGTATATGGCGTAGAAGAAGAATTGTGGGAACAATTTTGCATTTATTTTTATAATATAATCTTACCCCAGTTTTAAAATATGCATTAGGGTTTTAAAACATGGAACATTTGTTGCCCTGTTTTGAATAAAGACAGAGCTTAAGAAATTCAATTTATTAAAAGTCTTCCTTTTAACGCATCTTGTGTACTGTGCTCTTCAATCTTAATATGTTAATGAGTAACACAAATAAACAAATGTAAAAGCTGCATATTACACTCACATAAGTGTGACTTTATTTATTATAATAGAATATAATATTCTGGAGGAAGCAGTTCTGTTAATATTTTTTATGTTCTTAGTGTGCATCATCTACTGAGTGGCAATATTTCTTACTCTTAAGTATTAGTAGTTGCCTCATGTAAATAAGTTATTTAATTTTCTTTTAAGTTTGGCTTTAAAGTTGCTACATAAACATGGAATTATGTTAATGTGAAAATATTTCATGATTTATTTTATTAATTTATTTACTTTGAGACAGAGTGTCACTGGGTAGCCTAGGCTGGAGTGCAGTGGCACAATATCAGCTCACTGCAGCCTCAACTCCACAGACTCAGGTGATCCTCCCACTTCAACATCCCAAGTAGCTGGGACAGCAGGTGGCGTGCGCCACCAGGCCTGGGTACTTAATTATTATTATTTTTTTTGTAGAGACAATGTCTCACCATGTTGCCCAGTTTGATCTCAAACTCCTGGGCCCAAGGGATCCACCCGCCTTGGCCTCCCAAAGTGCTGGGATTACAGGCGTGGCCCCCTGTGTTGGGCCAATATTTCACGGATTAAAGTGGTATCCCATTCTCCCTGAGTTTTCTGTTTTCCAGCCTAAAGATTGCCAGGTCTTCCAACTATATCTTTATATGGCACAGCTTTGAGCATCTTGCTTGTTTTTGTCTGAAGAAATGTGCTTGTTAAGACTCAGACTCATGTATAATTCTCTTAGTAGGGCCTGATTAATGAAAAGGAGAGATTTTACTTGCTACCTTTGTTTTACCCTATTGCTATTACACTCTACTATGGTAGTATAATTTATATTAGTGGGTTTATTTTGTCAATACGTTATCACTTATTTATATGTTGTTTACTGTCAACTAGCGCTCTTATGGTTTTTAAAACTTCGATAATAAGAAATAATCATAACATTGATAGCTGATGGAGTACTTAACAGCTGCCATGTGCTTCTTTATATACTTTGCATCATTAACTCTTTTAATCTTTATGAATTAAGAATTATAAATTATTTTTTCTTAAAGATGAGTACATTTAGACCCGGCCTAAAGTTGTGAAGTTAGCAGGTAGCAGAACGGGGATTCAAAGTTGGCAGTTTGGATTCAGATTCATGCTCTTATCTTGTAGTTGCCCTTTTATATGACCTGAATTTTATACCCAGAAGTTGTAGATGCAATTATTGATATTTTTAATTAAACATTTTATTTAAGAATAGTTTCAGATTTGTAGAAAACTTACAAAGAAGTACAGAGTTCTCATATGCTCCACGCCTTGTTTCCCCTATTTTAACATCCTACATAACCATTTGCAAAAACTAGAAGCCAACATTGGTACATCACTATTAACTAAATTCCAGGCTTTGTTTGGATTTTACTAGTTTTTCCCCAGTGTTTTTTTCTGTGCCAGTATGCCAACCATAATGCCACCTTACATTTAGTCAGCCTGCCTCCTTAGTCTTTTTCGATCTATGAGAGCTCAGTCTTTCCTTATTTTTCATGATGACAGTTTGAGGCATACCTGTCAAGTATTTTGTGAAATGTCTCTCAATCTGGGTTTGCCAACTTTCTTTCTCATGATTAGACTGGGGTTATGAATTTTGGAGGAGAGTAGTACAGAGGTGAGGTGCTCTCATCACCTCGTACCGGGAGTCCATGATAGCAACCTGACTTATTACCGACATTATTAACCTGGATCACCTGGCTGAAGTTTCTCGACTGTAAAGGTACTTTACCCCACTTTCCATATTCTTGTTATTAGTGACTTGTTATTAGGAAACAAGTCACTAAGCCTAATGTATGTTCCAGAGGGTAAAAATGAAATTATTTTTCATTTACAATTTTTCGATCATAATCTTTTTTTCCCTGAAGAATTTCATATATCCTCCAAGAGTACCAGTGATTTGTTGTGGTCAAAGGGAGGTGTGATTATTATGCCTTTGACAGATGACACGAATCTGACAGGGATGAGAAATGTATGAGATGAAGGGGAAAATGTTTATTTAGTTTCTTATAGGGAGCTGTTTAAACAGGTATTTTTTAAATTAGAGATTCTGAGCCAGTGTTTCCCAAAGTGTGTTATATAAAATACTAGCTTTATGGGAAGTCAACTGCTATTACTTGAATTCAGGAAATTTTTACCAAATAAATCTGCAAAATATTAGTGAAACAAAGATAACAGTGTTTTTTATTGCAGTACTTCCCAGAGTCTTTAGAAATGCCTATATGCACTGTATTTCTCCAAGAGTAAAATATAATAGGCAGTGTTTCCAAATTTTCTATGCCATTACAATGCTTACAGCATTATAATATCTCAAGGAACTAGCATTCTGTTAAAGAAATTTAGGAATAGCTGCTCTATTTTGGATTTTATGATGCCTTATGTGTCCATATGCAGCTCACTGGTACGTTAGAAGACAATATGACAGAGAATCACCAGCAAAAAGCCAATCCAATAAGTAGAATTTATTTTACTATTGTTTAATAAGTTAAGTTATTGAAAAGATGTAATATTACTTTATTTTAATAATTATTATTTTTATTAACAGCCTAGTTGGGTGCGTTTTTCTACAAAGTTTTTTTTTTTTTTTTTTTTTTTTAGACAGAGTCTTGCTCTGTCTCCCAGGCTGGAGTGCAATGGCACAATCTCAGTTCACTGCAACCTCCACCTCCTGGGTTCAAGAGATTCTTCCATCTTAGCCCTCCCACAGTAGCTGGGATTACAGGCATCCGCCATCATTGCAGGCTAATTTTTGTATTTTTGTAGAGATGAGGTTTCATCATGTTGGTCAGGCTGGTCTTGAACTCCTGACCTCAGGTGATCTGCCTGCCTGGGCGTCCCAAAGTGCTGGGATTATGGGCATGAGCCACTGCGTCTGGCCCCAAAGTTGTATTCTTTATAGGCTATATAATGTTACAATAGTGTAGTCATTTTTGTCTTTATTTTTTACTTTAATTAATTATTATTATTTTTGTTATAAAACAGAGTCTTGCTCTATTACCCAGGCTGAAGTGCAGTGGCACAATCATGGCTTACTGCAGCCTGGACCTCCCAAGCCCAAGTGATCCTACCACCTCAGCCTTCCAAGCAGCTAGGACTACAGGTGTGAACCACCATGCCTGACAATGTTGTCGTTATTTAAAATATATTTTGGAACGAGTATTTTGAGTTGTTGTGAAAGGTTGCAAAATACTTTTTGTAAGCTAACTGGTGGCAAATTTTAATTTATTGTTTTATAAATAGCAAGGTGGATGAAAAAGTCAGTGATCAAGCTAGGTAATACAAACATAGTAAAAAAAAAAAGACGTGACTTTAAAGTAAAAACGTAATTTTTTTTGTGACTCAAAAGTTATTTTTGATGGTCATTTCAGAAAGGGATGTCCGAACAATTTTTGACAGAATTATAGGAGTGGTAACATGACCTATTAGGTTTGAGAAGTCTTTGAACTGGCATTTGAATAATGCCATGATAAACACAGTCATTTCAGATCAGACAGGGATTTTATCCAACAGGTGAGGCATAAGCCATAAAACAGCTACCAGTTTAAAATGTAGTCATCAGATATTGTCTTGGCCTGGTCCCAGTGATACCCAGAGCTTTGCCATAGTGGAGTCTTCCCCTGGCATCTCTGCATGGTTTGCACTCTTGTTCTATTTTGCCCTTTGCCTCAGCTCCTTCCTTTGACTAAATGACTCCTAAAGACATGCCAATTAGAATACATAAGTATTAGCGAATGTGTGTGTGTGTGCATGTGCCTGTGTGCACAAGTGTATATGTTTTGTCTTTTTGCAATAGCTGGCTGTAAAGTCTTCTGAACAATTAAGATAAAGAACAATCCCAAATGTATTTAATACACCCTTTAAAGAACAAAACAATAGAACATCAATATCCTTCATTCAGGGAAGCCAAAACAATCAGCGTTGAAGTTAGTGATCTTGAATCATGACACATCTCCTTGCAACTCTAGGAGAACAGGTCATTTGTCACACTTGTTGGATGGTCAACGCTGTTGACTAAAGGGAGGGCATTTTTATTACAGTCTCGTTGTAAACTGATAAAGAATTAAGGACTTAGAAAATGTTGCATTCCCTTTGAAGAACCTGATGATATTGAGAACTTTCAGAATAGAAATACAAGCGATTCTCAAGTGGGGGTGATGCTTTGAATGTTAATAATGACATTAATGATGATGATTGGCTGGGTATGATGGCACATGCCTGTAATCTCAGCACTTTGAGAGGCTGAGGCAGGAGGATCACATGAGCCCAGAAGTTCCAGGCTGCAGTGTGCTATGATCATGCTACTCGCACTCCAGCCTGGGTGATAGAGCTAGACGCTGTCTCTAAAAAATAAATAAATAAAAGTAGAAGAAGAATGATGAAAAAATCTTCTGAGCATTTACTATATGCCAGACATTAGGCTGAATGTATCATCTTTAATTTGTAGCCAAACATTGAGAACTGGGTATTTGATGATACTATTTTAAAATTTATTTGATTTCATTTTACCACAATTACTTCTAAATTTTATTTAGATAAGTTTAAATAATACATATATATATATAAATAGGAAGTGAAGTTTCTAGTTTCTGCCACATAGTGTTAGTAACTCTTCACATTTTAATACTTGAACTACTAGGCAATTTTCTATGTTTATACAAATACACATACACGGGTAGTTTGAAAAACTGGTATTATATTAAATAAAGTATTTTGCAACTTTTTTCTGCTTAATACATTGTGTGTATAATTCCTTGTCGGTATACACATAGATTTTAAATGCTGTATAATATTCTACTTTAGGTACAACACAGTTGACATGTCCAGCTTTATGCTGATGACAATGTACGTTTATCATATTTTTTTGCAATAGTACATTTTTAAACAATGCTGCATTGAATGCTATTGTTCTTTATTTCCATTAATAAAAATTCACTATGTATCATCTTTTTTGCTATAGTGCCTTTTAAACAATGCTACATTGAATATCTTTGTTTATTACTTCCATTATCTCTATTTTTATGGATGATAAAGCTGAAACTTGGACTGGGGTGGAAACAAGGGCAGTGCTCCAATCTCACTAGGTCTGATTCCCAAACTTATGTCAACTCCTCTATTCTACTGAATAATCTTATGTAGCACTAGTGTGATGTCTTCTTTTGGTCAATCATGGTATCCAGAGTGGGGGATGCTTCCTCTCCAGCTAATTCTCAGTGCCCTCACTTTATAAACTGGCCCTGTGGTAGCTGAAAAGCCAAGCAGACAAAGGAATTTTAGTCAGAAGGCAGCCTGTGAGAGAGGAGTTAGGTGTGGGGCAAGACTGTGCTGACAGTGAAGGTTGAGGAAATGGAACCATTTTTCTTGTGTATCTGGGAGACCGTTGCTGGAGTTATAAGATTCTTAATTTCTTGTGCATTCTTCTCTAAATTATTTTTATCTGGTTGTCCTAAACATATAGTTCAAGTGATCACAGAGGTTTTCTAAGAAAAGCAGCAACTAGATTTCACTAAATTTTAGTTATTATCTTCAAATTATTAAATAAACTCAATAAGCAGATTGCTTCTTATGTTTTTACTTTTAATATTTTCTTTGTCTACTGAGCAAGTTAGCATGGCTACAAGCAATGCCATGAAATTCACTGAAATGACATAATCTCAGTGAAACCAATGTGATTTCATTCAAAGTAAGTTCATTCTGGCAGAGAAAATTGCATTTTCTTCACAGTTTCTTTTCCTTTCTGAAGGCATTCCTTTGCCTCTGATGTAAAGTAGTCTCTTAATTTCTTTGCAGGAGTTCAGCCTTCAAGGCTCTTTTCTTTCTTAGCTTACTTTTATCCCTCTTTTTGGTATTTTATAACACTGTTCCACATCTGAAATTATTTTAAAAAATAAGTCTATTTAATTTAATATGACTTCTCAGAAATATTTTTCCCTTAGTCTTATTTTGGATTCTTCCTTTTGAATCATTAGGATGGATAAAGCAACTTGAAACCAACTAAAAAGAGGTGGGTCTGGTGTCAGGAGACTTGAACCATATCATTTCACCTGCCTGAGCCTCAGTAACCACTTCAAGATCCCATGGCTAAAGGTAAGGTGTTGTTTTAGATGATATTCACAACACATCCCACAGATTTAGAAGAGATGATTATAATTTCAGGAATTATAGCCAGGAAAATTAAATATAATTTTAAACAAATATTTCTTTGTTAACAGTAAAATAGTTTTCTTTTAAACAGGATGTAATTGTGTGTTGCTAATCAAATATATTTTCTTACATTAGTAGAGCTATGAACTTCATTGATAGACTATCATGGACTGGGTAAGTCATAATGATGAGAAATTTATTGGCTCACAGTTCTGGAGAGTGGGAAGTCCAATACCATGGTGTTGGCATTTGGTGTGGTTTCTCTTGCTGCATTACATGATGGAAGGCATCACATAGCAGAAGGGCATTTTGGTTGTACCTCACTGTTTTTGAATAAGGTTTCCTAAGGGAACTGGGAGGATTCCTGACCATTAGTGAGTAAGTTCCACTGCAGACCCTGTTTGCAGCACAAAGTTAATTGTGGGGGCAGGGTGTGGGGAGAGAAATATTGTTTAATGAATTATGGAGAAGTGCGTTACAATTGAGCTGAAGATTATCTTTTCTAGGATCTATAAAAAGCAAGAAAATAAAAAGAAATACATTTTTATCTGTTTGTTATATCTGGGCACATTTTAGTTAAAGTTGGACTTATCTAGCTAAGCAGAATCAAGTTGCCTAATTTTCCCCTAAAACATATTTCACAATAGACAGTACTATTTTCAGTGGGTTTTTGGACTCGTTGTCTTCTGTCTCATTATCCATCCCCATCTTCATAGGCCTCCCTCAACTCCCTCCAACAGCCCAGTGATCAGCTCTGTGTCAGGATTTCACATCATGAGTTAGTCTCCAATGTAGAGAATTTTAGTAACCAATGTCGCAGAAATGTGCCTGGTTTTACTCTTCACTGTATTTCACTTGTCTAACATACTAATAGAAAAAAGAAGTCAGTGCCTTTCTTTTACTATGTAGAAAATATCCTGGCTTTGTATTAACACTAAGAACTTTTTGTGCCTGGAAGAGACAAAAGGATAATTCATGTGGAATATTATGGATCAAGTGATACCTTAGTATTAAGTTTTAAGATTTTGTACATTTACTAGCATCAGTAGATAGAAGCCAAATTTCTATTTTATGTTCACATCCATAGTTACACACATTAATTGATTATCTTACTGAGTATCAAGATTTGGCTAGTATTACCTCATCTAATCTTTATTTTATATGGTATTTTTCATATGTAAATAATTTAAAAATTATATTTAATTTTTTAAAAGGCGGTTGAAAGTTCTGGAAGTTTAAAATTGAGATTTATGTAAGCTAAATAAGCACTGGTGCTTTGTAAATGGGAAAGCAAAATTAAAACTCAAGCCTTCAGATTTCAAGTCCAGTATTCTTTTGCACTCTTTAGACTGAGAAAGATCTAGGATCGTTGGTGCCCAGTAATAAATGCAGATTTGGGAACCCCAAAGAGACAACTTCATTCTGTGTACTTTCTTCTTGGAGACCAAGCCCACTACAGCAAGGAATATCTTCAAGCAAGGGTGGAATTTTGCAGGAGTAAGAACACTCTCCATCTCTTCTCACAACTCACAGCTCTCCAGTTGATACAATCTACAATTATATCTACATAGAGGGAAAATGATTCTATATTTATATAGAACTCTCCATATGTGTCATATCCTCACACCATCCTATGCAATGGGTACAATCATCTTTACATTTTTTTAAATGGGAAATTTTAGGCTTTGAGGGGTTAAGTAACTTTCCCAAGGTAATAGTTACTAAAAGGAAGAAATGAGAGTTTTACATGTCTGTCTGCGTCACTTTCGTAGCTCCTCCTGATTTTATTTGTAGCTCAGCCACCATAATATGCACAGAATAGGACAAAACCGTAAGTGATCTTTTGCTACTATCAAGTAAAACAAAAAATTAAAAATCAAGGAAACCAAAGCAAAGTCTTGTATCTATTAGCATCTTTCCCACTCACCAGCTTTCAAAACCACTTGAGCACACGTGAAGGAATCCAGTGTCAATATTTATAAATGATTTCCAAATTTTAATTGTAATTACTTACCCTGTATTTGTACAACAGAAAGATCTACCGACTGAATTATAGGTGTTTTTCATAGATTATACATTCTGGGAACTGAAAGATAACATTGGAAGAGTTTTGTTTTTTATCCCATTTTGCACTTTTTAAATACAAATTGAGGGAAAAGGATTCTATTTTGAATTACTGAGTCATGGGAGGTCAGTATTCCCAAGGTCTATTCTTGCCTCACATTAATTCATATTTTCACTGGGGACTGAAAGTTCTTATCAGGTTGGCTGAACACAATATGCTATTAATTCTTTCTCTTTTTTCAGAGCTTGATTCTTCTTTGAGATGGTAACTTAGATCAGATGCAGGAGAGTAACTTTCTTTGGAAAAAGAAGAATGTTTTTATTTATTCTAACATTGGTACTCTGAAGTCTGTCGTATCTGGAGCATTAAAATATTACGTGCTTGACCAACCAAGAATGGCAAATGTTCAGCTACACAGAAAGTCTGTATGAAAAAAGCCTTCTCCCTGTGGTTTTTATAAAGCACACAAAGTGTAGTCAGCATGACTACAGTTCAATAAGATATTTGTTTTATGCAATCAAATGAATAGCACATTTATCCAGAGTGCTAATGTAATAGTAAGATTATCAGCAAAGCAGAAGACTCTAGTGTGGAGAAAATACGTTTATATCCATGCTATAATGTAATAATGTATGTGAAATTTCAATAGTGGCTTTCTCTGTCGGGAAAGGGCGGTCATTAATTGGGTTGGTTTCCCGTCAGAGAATAATCATCACCGTTTTCCAATGGTGTTGATTTTTATTTGAACACAAAATGCCAATCTATGTTATTCTTAATGACATTTTCAGTAATAAGAGGGGTATTAATTCAAGTCCTTTTTTTATTTCCCAGATCTTTATATTTACTATTCAGTCAATCTATTTCTGCTCCAAAAGAATACGTGAGGTTCTGGAGCGAGGCAGGTGCAAGACAGACAATGCCCTGGAGGAATTTACTGTCTCTCAAAGGAGACAGATGTGTCAATAGATAAATGACATGAAATGAATCAGGTGTTGTCTGTACTTCTCACCTCCCATTTACCTCTCAGTGAACGCTATTATCTTATCCAAGCCACCAGTAATCTCCCTAAAGCTAAATTTAATTCCTTTTTTGTCTTAGTGTCTGTCCTCCTTGGTGCATTTTTCATTGTGAATCATTCCCACTTTCTCAAACATCTCTTGGCTTGGTTTTGATGACATCACTTAATTGTTTTTTTTTTTTTTTTTTCTACATCTATGGCTATTACTTTTCACTTTAAAGGCCTCTTTGACTATTTTTTAGTGATTTCCAGACCTTATTTTCATTTTACTCTGCACATTCACCATTATTTCAGTTGTCATCTTGGACGAGTGTTAAAAATCTGAACAGCCAAGGTTGTACCTGTAGAAGGAGCCATGGGAACAGCAGCCCAGTGGACAAGCGAAGACGTAGAAGTCAGGAGAGACAGCCTGAGGGCTACAGCTAATGTGCTCTTAGGAAGAAAAGATTCCTATTGAGAGCCTCAGTCTGCGATGCCATTGATGCTATAATTAATTTAGAGTCAAAGATCAGAAAGCTGCCTCCATGTTGTTTCCTCAGATGTGCTTAGATACCAGTATTTTGTCTGATGGAAACTAGCAATCATTTTCTCAAAAACTTTCTTTTGTTCATTAATGCTGTTCTAAAATAGAATATACAGTTCCTCTCTCCTATTCCTACCATAAACACAGTAACGCTATTTATTTTGAAAGAAGAAAGATCTCAATACAAATTTTTCTCTTTCAGTTGAAACGTGTGCAAAAAATGTTCCATCAAGTTGCTGTCGAATCAGCGGCCTTTGGAGGAGAGATGGCAATAGAAGTGAGGGGAGCAGTGAAACAGGTAAGGCAGGCATCTCTCACCATGGCTGAGTGGTCTGCAATAGGATGGGCCTGTGTGTGTGTGTGTGTGTGTGTGTGTGTGTGTGTGTGTGTATGTGTGTGTGAAAGAGAGAACAAATCACCAATTGGAGGGTGCTGTAATCCTATTTAGGTATCTCTAATAAGAGAAGAAAGGAGTAAACATGTAACAGAGACAATCCATAGCATTGTGCTCTTCCCACATGCCCGGGTCAAAGTTTAAAACTTCTTTGAAAAAACATGTTTTATTTTGAAAAAAGAAAAACAATATTGAAAATATCTCACTTCCTATTATAACCGTGTTTGCTTTGATGTAAAAAAAAATATTTCAAGTGGTGTGCCAGGAAGATGCCATTGCGTTAAATCTAACAATTTCAGAAAATGGTGCTGAACTGAATAAAAGTAATCTTCTCCAATAGGTTCAGAGTCCTGGTAATTTTGGGAACACAGTTTCACATGAACATAAGCCTACCAAAGGAAATATTAATACAATTTCTTTTAAAGCTTTGCTTCACTGGGGAGAGAGGTTCTGACACTGCTAACCAGGCAGAAGAGTACAATGCTTTCCGCCCCTTTCAGCAGAATTTTTGACAAGTTTATCTTGTTTGTGTCATCTGGCAGGTTAAAAAATGTCTTTGATCAGAGTCTTTTATTACCCTAGAGAAATCACATATTCATTCACCCCAACAAATATTTTTTCCATTTCTACTACATCTGTCTGAAATCATCTAGGATCTTGGTAATGAATGTTTACAAGGAAGACCAATAACTAAAGATATTATTGGTTATTATCATTTTAATACTATAGCTATAATTTTTAATCACATGTAATTGACAAGGAAAATGATTATAATTTCCACAATAAATCTTTTCATCTGATATTTAAAGTTATTGTTGTTAGAATGATTGTCTCCTGTGTATTAAAAGCATTTATTTATTCTTTGCAATCATGGACTGAGATGTGTAGTTTTAAAATAATATTCAGAGGGAGGATCCAAGATGGCCATTTAAGGAACAGCTCAGGATTGCAGCTCCCAGTGAAAGCACAGAGGGTGAGTGGATGCCGCATTTTTATTGCCCACAGACTAGGAAATTCCCAGGCGGAGGAGCTCCACGGTCGCCAGCGCGGCTGTTTCGGCCAGCGTGGCTGTGCCGGCTGGCGCCGCTGCTTTGCCCCGCACGGCTGCTTTGTCGGCACCCCGGAGCAGCGGTTCTCCGTCCGGGTGCCCTTTTGGCTGGTCACTGGAGCCACAGAGAGTCGCCCATTCATCTGTTTAAAAAGGGGACTGAGCAGGGAGCCAGGACAGTAGATTCCAGGGCAGAAAAAAAAAAAAGCTCCACAAACCTCAGTGCCGCTGTTTAAGCCAGCGCAGTGAGTGGCCGCAGTGGAAAACAAACAGACCCCGGCGCCTCTTCAACAGGCGACTGGAACACCAACTTAAAAAAGGCTCTGAGGCAGGGAGCCAGGCGATCAGGCTCGGCTGGCCCCACCCCCACAAAAGAACAGCAACCAGAAACTCTGGATTGAGAGTTTCACAGCAAGCGCAGCTGAACCCGGGATGGTCCAGCTCTGTGGGGTAGGGGCGTCCGCCATTACCGAGGCAGTCTGCCACGACTGAGGTAGTCAGCCATTGCTGAGGCAGCCCACCATTACCAAGGCAACCCACCATTGCAAAGGCAGCCTGCCGTTGCCAAGGCAACCCACCACAGCAGAGAGACTCCGCCTCAACAGAGGCTGGCCACCATCGCCAAAGCAGTTCTAACTACACCAGTATAAACAAGACTGCAGGGAAGTTCACTCGGCAGCTGGGTGGAGCCCACAGCAGCTCAGCCGAGACCACAGCAGCTCAGCTAAGCCTCAACAGGCCGACAGTCACTAGGCTGCCTCCTTGCTGGGCAGGACAGCTCTGAAGGAAAAAAAAAAAAGAGAGAGAAGGCAGCAGCATAATGGAAACTCATAAAGCCCTAAATCCCTGTGACAGAGCACCTGGGAACAAAAAGCAGTTTATGAGTTCTGCTGCAGCA
>NW_022437007.1:226655-263065 GCF_009761245.1 Sapajus apella
TGCTGCAGCAGAACTCATAAACTGCTTTTTGTTCCCAGGTGCTCTGTTACAGGGATTTAGGGCTTTATGAGTTTCCATTATGCTGCTGCCTTCTCTCTTTTTTTTTTTTTTTTTCCTTCAGAGCTGTCCTGCCCAGCAAGGAGGCAGCCTAGTGACTGTCGGCCTGTAGAGGCTTTGCTGAGGTGCTGTGGGCTCCGCCCCGCTGCCGAGTGAACTTCCCTACAGTCCCGTTTATATGGGTGTAGTTAGAACTGCTTTGGCGATGGTGGCCCGCCTCTGTTGAGGCGGAGTAACTTTGCAATGGCGGGTTGCCTTGGCAATGGTGGGCTGTCTCAGCAATGGCTGACTACCTCTGTCATGGCGGGCTGACTCGGTAATGGCGGACGCCCCTCCCCCACAGAGCTGGACCGTCCCGGGTTCAGCTGCGCTGGCTGTGAAACTCTCAATTCAGATTTTCAGGTTGCTGTTCTTTTATGGGGGTGGGACCAGCCGAGCCTGATCGCCTGGCTCCCTGCCTCAGAGCCTTTTTTAAGTTGGTGTTCCAGTCACCTGTTGAAGAGGCGCCGGGGTCTGTTTCTTTTCCCCTGCGGCCACTCACTGCGCTGGCTTAAACAGCGGCACTGAGGTTTGTGGCGCTTTTTTTTTTTTTTTTTTTTTGCCCTGAAATCTACTGTCCTGGTTCCCTACTCAGTCCCCTTTTTAAACAGATGAATGGGTGACTTCCCGTGGCTCCAATCGCCAGCCAAAAGGGCACCTGGACTGGTGTAGTTTGTATGGAGAACCGCTGCTCCTGGGCGCCAACAAAGCAGCCACGCAGGGCAAAGCAGCGGCGCTGGCTGGCACAGCCGCGCTGGCTGAAACAGCCACGCTGGTGACCTGTGGAGCTCCTCCTCCTGGGAATTTCCTAGTCTGTGGGCAATAAAAATGCCGCAACCACTCACCCTCTGCGCTTTCACTGGGAGTTGCAATCCTGAGCTGTTCCTAAATGGCCATCTTGGATCCCCCAATCCTAGTTGATTCTTTTAAAAAATTACATAGTAGTTCATTTGTTTATGTACATTTGAAGGACCTTTGGGTAGATTCCCATTTTTGCTCTTATTTATAATACTGAATGACTATCTTCACTCAGGATCTCGGCTCACTGCAACCTCCGCCTCCCAGGTGTGTGTGTCAATACAGCTGTAAGATAAAGTTCTAGAGAAGAAAATGCTAGATCAAATAATATATGCATTTTATTATTTTTAGTTTTATGTTTTCAAGACATAGTCTTGCTCTGTTGCCCAGGTTAAAAGGTAGTGGCATGAACACAGTTCACTGCAGCTTTGATCTCCTGGGCTCAATCTTCGGAGTAGCCAGGACTACAGGCATGTGTCATCACACCTGGCTAATATTTTTAATTTTTTGCAAATGTGGAGTCTTGCCATGTTGCCCAGGCTGGTCTCAAACTGCTAGTCTCAAGTGATCCTCCCATCTTGGCCACCTAAAATGTTGGGAATACAAACATGAGCCACCATGTCCAGCCATATGGAAGGCTGCATTTTAATTTTGAAAGCTACTACAAAATTTTCTCCCATGGAGCTGTTACCCATGAACACTTTCCTTAAAAATGTATGAGAAGTTGTGTACCATTACCTGCACTGTATGATATAAAATTGTTTTACCTTTATTTAATTGTATTTCAATTTGATATAGGCTAATAGTAAACACACACACACACACACACACACACACACACACACACACACACAAATAATATAGAATATGTGAAATGGTGAGTGAAAGCTCCTCTCAGGTTCCTAATTTCCAACTCCAGAGATAATCATGGGAACTCTTTTAAGCAATTTTAAATACATACATATGTAATTCTTTTATCCACAAGTATAAACAATACAGTAATACTTTGCAATGAATGTTTTCTTATTTGATGGATATCTTTCGAATCCATACCTATAAAGTTCTTTTTTTTTTTTTTTTAAGTCTACACAGAATATGTACCATGCTTTGTTTTTTTGAGGTGGAGTCACACTCTGTTGCTCAGGCTGGAGTGCAATGTTGTGAACTCAGCCCACTGCAACTTCTGCCTCCCAGGTTCAAATGATTCTCCTGCCTCAGCCCACCCAGTAGTTGGGATTATAGGCACCCACCACCACCCCTGGCTAATTTTTGTATTTTTAGTAGAAACAGCGTTTTGCCATATTGGTCAGGCTGATCTTGAACTCCTGACCTCAGGTGATCCACCAGCCTCAGCCTCCCAAAGAGCTGGGATTACAGGTGTGACCCATTGAGCCTGGTCTGTACCATACTTCGTTTAAACTATTTTGTGTTGATGGAAGTTTAAAAGGTTTCAAGGAGTTTTTATTGCAAATCATGTTGAAGTAAATGGCTATGTATCTTGTATATGCATCTTTAATTGATCTGTTATCCCATAGTGCTAGTACATTTCAAACAGAATTATGTAATCAAAAGACATATGCATCTAAAATTTGACTACTCCTTTCAAGTTACCCTCTAAAAGAGTTGAATCCTATTCTTTAAATGAAATAATTTGTTTCTCTACCTAATGTCATTCTTTATCATTATTTGTTTTGTTTGCAGAATCAGATTTGTCCAACTGATGTAGAATGGTGTGTGTTCTAATGGGATATGACTTTGGTAATAAACAACTTTTTCACTGCCATTGGGGATTCTCCACAATTCTGAGACTTCCACAAAATGCCATGTTTAGCAAACTCAGTGTATTTTAGATCTCCAGAGAGGCCTGCATTACAATTGGCTGCCTAGGAGGGAGCGACAGCGTTGCGTTTATGCTATTGAAGTTAACAGAGAATTTTGTTACTTCAAAAGTTTTGTACTCATAGGTTACTCTCTTACGGAAATTGTTTCTCATAGGTATCTTTAAATTCTTCATTGTGACTCAGAGTTGCTGTTACAGCAAATGAGTTGTCATGAATTTTGCATTATTGTGATCATTCTTAAGCATCTTTGCATGCTGCCTAAGCTCAGGAGACAGAATTATTTACATATATTTTCAATCTATTTTAGAAAGATATATACATGGCAGCCCAACAGCTCATTTATTCTATGGCCATGATAGGAAAGCCGGGCAAATGTAATGCTATAGTTTGCTTGTTTATTGCAGGTATTCAATGGAGTAAACCATAAAATGAATTACTATTTATAAAGATTTAAAAGTTGGCAGGAACAAAACCCAATCCAGTTGTTGTTTTGTTTTCTCAGAGGTGAGCAAACTATTTATTTAGTGTCTGTGCCTGATCTATTTTATTTGTCAAATGACTTTCCTTTGTTTAGTTTGGAAATTGTTTTCTTCCACCGTTTCACAAGGAATAGCTATTTAAAGAAACCCAGTTGTATCTTCTAGACTCATAGTTACTGTTCCTGACAACTTAACAGGGCAGTTAGTTACTTCAATAAGAGTCCAGAGAATGGAGACTATAAGGAGTTATAAAATATAACCATGTTGTTATGCTAAAGATTGAGCAGCAATAAGATAGAACCAGCCAGAAAGAGTGTATACCTGAAATTCAGCTAAATAAGAGGAATCTGGAAAAAACTAGTGTTCCCATGGACACAGGACGGGGAAATCACACACTGGGGCCTGGGGGTTGGGCGGCTAGAGGAGGAATAGCAGGGGGTGAGGGGATTGGGGAGGGATAGCATTAGGAGAAATACTTAAAGTAGATGACAGGGCGATGGATGCAGGAAACCACCACCATGGCATGTGTATACCTAAGTAACAAATCTGCACTATCTGCACATGCATCCCAGAACTTAAAGCATAACAATAATTAAAAAAAAAAAAAAAAACTAGTGTTCCAAGAAGGATGGGAGTGAAGAACAAATTAGATGAGGTAGGGGGACCTATAGAATAATCTAAATTAGTGGTTTCCAAGTTTAAGTGATCATAAAATTATATGATGGCATTTGTTAAAAACATAGTCCAGAATCACACTTTGAGACTCCAATCGAGATGGCCTGGCAAAACTAGGAATCTGTGTTTTAGCAAATGATCTTGCTGCAGATGGTCTATCTCCTGCATGTTGAGAGATGCTCAGCATCTGAAGAGTTCTCTCAGTCTATCGGGTCAGAGGTTTAACCAGACATCACTGTAAGCAGAGCTGTTGCACTCCAAATCTAGACAGAAGATGTTTCTTACATCTGGTTTAACCTGCTGGAAGCTTTGAATTATTCTTGCACATGAATCTGAGCTCTCATGCAGAGATAGATCTAGGACACCCCACGTCTTAAACTGAAGGTAAGATCAAATTAATAATTTTATTTTAGTGGTGCTTTCCTTTGATGTTTGTGACTTGGATACAGATTTAACCTTTAATAGCTAATGTAGTGTTCACTTTTACTCAGTTGTTCTTTTTTAGGAAGCTATGTTGGCTTTTGGTTTTAAGTCTAAATTCTCCCTACCCAAATCTTTATTTGAGATGCTTCTATGTGTATTTCTTTCTTAGACTTACCATATTCTCTGCCAAATGAAAGCTTGTTTTCTCAGTGGGAATAGAAAATCATTTTAAGTCAGACAAACTAAAGGACCACGAGTTGCCATGATTGATTGTAAGCAGGGGGATTCCAGGCGCAAATGCCTTCAGAAGCTGTGTTGGAAGAGGGTTTGTGGGGAACATGAGTGTAAATCAGAAGGGAGTGGTAGAATGTAAAAACTGGCAAGTGCACAACCTGCCTAAAAGCATTAAAAAATCAAAGGAAGTATCATGTTCCTAAAACAAGGCAGGTCTTCACAATAAATTCTGTTTGCTGGCCATCTGTCTATGTCCTTGATTTGAAGTCTTACTTGGTCAAATGGCAGCCTTATCTGAGTTCATTACAATTTCATGGTGACACTATTTAACTAACACTGCAGTAGAATTTGCTATACACATTAGGGCAAAAATGACACAACTCAGAAGCTTTGGAGGTATATTGAGAAGAGCAAGAAAGGGAGGCAGGAACAGAGGGAAAGTGAGGGAGATAGAGAGAGACGAGGGGGAGAGAGAGAGAATATGCAACTCATATCCAGTGCTTACTACCTACATGACTTTGAATAACCTACAATTATTTTTCTTTGATCCCCTGTTTCAAGTGTAAAATGAAAATAGAATATCTGTCTCAGTAACTGCCTTAAATTTTAAATGAAATAATATTTGTAAAATTTTATACAATGCTTGATACATAGTAGGCACTAAATAAAGTTTTAAAATTGATTTCATGTGGCAGAATTTACTAGGAAGTTTCTGAAAAAGACATAATTTCCTCACCACTATTATATGTACTTGGTGATATAAAATGTGATGTGGAGATGCCTTTTCCTCTGCTCTTGACACAGCTCATGATTAGCACCTTGTCCAAGGTTAAGTTGGAAGTGTCAAAAGGAAATTTCTCACATCTGAGAACAAAAGTAGATTACATTCTTTAGCTGCTAAATTCAGTCACACTCTTCCTGTTTTTCCCCCCTCTTGCCCTGCTCCTCTTTTTGTCAAATCCAGGGATGACAATCACCTCTTTTCTTGAGTTTTCTAAATGACAACTCCACCCAGAAGCTAGGAGCAATCTGCTGCTCTGGGGTCCAGAACAGGGTTGGTGGACACAGTGGAGTCTCCATACAATAGCAGGAGGCTTAGGAAGGGTGCAGATCCTCTAATGTGCCACATAAAAGTGCCAGCATCAGCTTTCTCTGAAAGAGAAAAGTTTGAGTTCCTTCAGCCTTGAAAGGTTCCTGCAGCCTTGGAGCAGCTGCATATTTAAATGAGAAGTGAACAGATCAATTTCCCCCATCTTTTTTTTAAAACTAATGCCCCATCCCCTCTCTCCTATACATGAGCTCTATGAAAGAACTGATCACTAATGAGAAGGTAAAGAGGGCTGTGAAAAGGAGGTAGTTGCTGACTTATGATCCTCTATTCTCCATCCTCCAGCTGCTGGTAATCACTATTTTACTCTCCATTTATATGACTTGGAACTTTTTTACACTCCGCATATAAGTGAGATCACGTGGTGTTTGTCTTTCTCCAGTGTTCTCCAGGTTAATCTATGTTGTTGTAAATGACAGTACTTTCTTTTTGTTCATTCATCTGATGACAAATACTTAATTCCATATCTTGTGGATAAGGTTGTAATGAAATGAACATGGCAATGCAGAGACATACCAATTTTATTTCCTTCGGGTACATATCCAGTAGTAGAATCGCTGGATCATATGGTAGTTTTATTTTCAATTTTTTGAGGAATGTTCATACTGTTTTCCATGATGTACTAATTCACATTCCCACCAACAATGTACAAAGACTCCCTTTTCTCCACATCGTCACCAAAAAGTGTTAGCATCCATCTTGTTGTTACTTGCCATGATAACAGATATGAGACATTTCATTGTGGCTTTAATTTACATTTCCCTGATAATTAGGAATGTTGAGCATTTTTTTCAAATACTTGTTGGCCATTTATATATCTTTTGAGAAATGTTTATTCAGGTCCTTAACCCATTTTCAAATCAGGTTATTTGTTTTCTTATTATTGAGTTGTTTGAGTTTCTTATACATTGTGGATGCTACAATGCCAAGAACGCACAATGTGGAACGAATAATCTCTTCGATGATGGGTATTGAGAAAACTGGATATCCACATGCAGAAAAATGAAGTTAGACTTTCTTATCACACCATATACACAAATCCACTCAAAATGGATTATGTAAGACCTGAAACTGTAAAACCATTATAAAAAACCAAAAAGAAAACCTCCATGACATTGGTCTGAACAAAGATTTGTTTTGGATAGGACCCCAAAAGCATTGACAACAAAAGCAAAATAGACAAATGAGATTACACCAAACTACAAAGCTTCTACACAGCCAAATTAAAAAAAAAAAACAAAACAAACAAACAAAAAAACCACACAAATAAAAATCAGTGTGAAGAGACACTACAGAATCAGATAATATATTTTCAAGGCATACATCTGATAAGGGGTTAATACCTAAAATGTAGAAGGAGATAAAGTTTAAAATCAAGAAAGGGGAAATATGTTGGATTTGATTGGATGTACTGCAATGGGCAGAATAAGCTTTTTAAATGATTATTATACTTTAAGTACTGGAGTACATGTGAAGAACATGCAGATTTGTTATATAGGTATACATGTGCCATGGTGGATTGCTGCACCCATCAACCCATTGTCTACGCTAGGTATTTCTCCCAGTGCTATTCTTCCCCTTTCCCCCCAACCCTTGACAGGCCCCAGTGTGTGATGTTCCCTTCCCTGTGCCCATATGATTTTATTATTCAACTCCCATTTATGAGTGAGAACACGTGGTGTTTGGTTTTCTGTTCTTGTGTCAGTTGCTAAGAATGATAGTTTCCAGCTTCATCCATATCCCTGCAAAGGATACAAACTCATTTTTTATAGCTGCATAGTATTCCATTGTGCATATGTGCTACAATTTCTTTATCCAGTCTATCACTGATGGGCATTTGGGTTGGTTCCAAGTCTTTGTTATTGTGAATAGTGCTGCAATAAACATATGTGTGCATGTGTCTTTATTGCAGAATGATTTATAATCCTTTGAGTTTATACCTCGTAATGAGATTGCTGGGTCAAATGGTATTTCTGGTTCTAGATCCCTGAGGAATTGCCACACTGTCTTCCACAATAGTTGAAGTAATTTACACCCCCATCAGCAGTGAAAAAGCGTTCCTATTTCTCCACATCCTATCCAGCATCCGTTGTTTCCTGACTTTTTAATGATTGCCATTCTAACTGGCATGGGATGTTACATCATTCACTTCTCTAATGAACAGTGATAATGAGCTGTTTTTCATGTTTCTCAGCCACATAAATGTCTTCTTTTGAAAAGTGTTCATATCTTTCACCCACTTTTTGATGGGATTGTTTGTTTTTCTTTTATAAATTTGTTTAACTTCCTTGTAGATTTTGGATATTAGCCCTTTGTCCGATGGACAGATTGCAAAAATTTTCTCCCATTCAGTTCACTCTTGATTTGACTCTCTGTTTGTCTTTTATTGGTGTATAAGAATGGTTGTGATTTTTGCACATTGATTTTTTTATCCTGAGACTTTACCG
Source organism: Sapajus apella (assembly GCF_009761245.1). Taxonomy (NCBI): domain Eukaryota; kingdom Metazoa; phylum Chordata; class Mammalia; order Primates; family Cebidae; genus Sapajus; species Sapajus apella. The sequence continues at coordinate 234,757 of NW_022437007.1, forward strand.
AAGTTGCTTATCAGTTTAAGGAGATTTTGGGCTGAGATGATGGGGTTTTCTAAATATACAATCATTGTCTGTTCACTCTGATGGCAGTTTCTTCTGCTGTGCAGAAGCTCCTATTTTAATTAGATCCCATTTGTCAATTTTGGCTTTTGTTGCAATTGCTTTTGGTGTTTTAGTCATGAAGTCTTTGTCTAAGCCTATGTCCTGAATGGTATTGCCTAGGTTTTCTTCAAGGGTTTTTACATTTTTAAGGTTTTACATTTAAGTCTTTAATCTATCTTGAATTAATATTTATATATGGTGTAAGGGAGGGGTCCAGTTTCAGTCTGCATATGGCTAGCCAGTTTTCCCAACACCATTCATTAAATAGGGCATCCTTTCCCCATTGCTTGTTTTTGTCAGGTTTGTGAAAGATCAGATGGTTGTAGACGTGTGGCATTATTTCTGAGGCCTCTGTTCTGTTCCATTGGTCTATATATCTGTTTTGGTACCAGTACCGTGTTGTTTTTGTTACTGTAGCCTTGTAGTATATATAGTTTGAAGTCAGGTAGCATGATGCCTCCAGCTTTGTTGTTTTTGCTTAGTATTGTCTTGGCTATACAGGCTCTTTTTTGGTTCCATATAAAATTTAAGGTGGTTTTTTCCAATTCTGTGAAGAAAGTCAATGGTAGCTTGATGGAGATAGCATTGAATGGTAGTATGGCCATTTTCACGATATTGATTCTTCCTGTCCATGAGCATGAAATGTTTTTCCATTTGTTTGTGCCCTCTGTTATTTCCTTGAGCAGTGGTTTGTAGTTCTTGAAGAGGTCTTTCACATCCCTTGCAAGTTGCATTCCTAAGTATTTTATTCTCTGTAGCAATTGCGAATGGGAGTTCACTCACGATTTGGCTCTGTTTGTATATTATTTGTGTATAGGAATGCTTGTGATTTTTGCACATTGATTTTGTATCCTGAGACTTTGCTGAAGTTGCTTATCAGTTTAAGGAGATTTTGGGCTGAGATGATGGGGTTTTCTAAATATACAATGTCATCTGCAAACAGAGATAATTTGACTTCCTCTCCTCCTATTTGAATACTCTTTATTTCTTTCTCTGGTCGAATTTCCCTGGCTAGAACTTCTAGTACTATGTTGAATAGGAGTGGTGAGAGAAGGCATCTTTGTTTTGTGTTGGCTTTCAAAGGGAATGCTTCCAGCTTCCGTCTGTTCATTGTGATATTGGCTGTGGGTTTGTCATAAATAGCTCTTATTATTTTGAAATATATTCCATCAATACCTACTTTATTGAGAATTTTCAGCATGAAGGCATGTTGAATTTTATCAAATGCCTTTTCTGCATGTATTGATATAATCATGTGTTTTTTTGTCATTGATTCTATTTGTGTGATGGATCACATTTGTTGATTTGTGTATGTTGAACCAGCCTTGCATCCCAGATAGAAGCTGACTTGATCACGGTTAATAAGCTTTTTAATGTACTGCTGGTTTCAGTTTGTCAGTATTTTATTGAGGATTTTCGCATTGATGTTCATCAGGAATATTGGCCTGAATTTTTCTTTTTATGTTGTGTCTGCCAGGTTTGGTATCAGGATGATGCTGGCCTCATAAAATGAGTTAGGGAGGAGTCCCACTTCTTTTATTGATTGAAATAGTTTCAGAAGAAATAGTACCAGCTCCTCTTTGTACCTCTGGTAGAATTTGGCTGTGAGTCCATCTGGTCTTTGTTTTTTTTTTGGGGGTTGGTAGGGTATTAATTACTCCCTGAATTTCAGAACTTGTTTTTGGTCTATTTAGGGATTTGACTTCTTCCTGGTTTAGTCTTGGGAGGGTGTATGTGTCCAAGAATTTATCCATTTAATCTAGATTTTCTAGCTTGTATGCATACAAGTTTTTATAGTATTCTCTGATGGTAATTTGTATTTTTGTAGGTTCAGTGGTGATAGCCCTTTTATCATTTTTTATTGTCCCTATGTAATCCTTCTCTCTTTTATTCTTTATTAGTCTGGATAGTGGTCTATCTATTTTGTTAATCTTTCCAAAAATCAATTCTTGGATTCCTTGATTTTTTGAAGGGTTTTTCATGTCTCTATCTCCTTCAGTTCTGGTCTTATGTTAGTTATTTTTTGTCTTCTGCTAGCTTTTGAATTTGTTGGCACTTGCTTCTCTAGTTCTTTTAATTGTGATGTTGGGATGTTGATTTTAGATCATTTCCACTTTCTCCTGTGGGCATTCAGTGCTATAAATTTCCCTGTAAACACTGCTTTAGCTGTGTCCCGGAGATTCTGGTACATTGTGTCTTTGTTCTCGTTGGTTTCAAAGAACTTATTTATTTCTCCCTTAATTTTGTTATTTAACCTGAAGTCATCAGGAGCAGTTTGTTCTGTTTCCATGCAGTTCTGTGGTTTTTAGTGAGTTTCTTAATCCTGAGTTCTAATTTGATTGCACTGTGGTCTGAGAGACTGTTATAATTTCCATGCTTTTGCATTTGCTGAAGAGTGTTTTACTTCCAATTATGTGGGTGATTTTAGAATAAGTGCTATGTGTTGCTGACAATAATGTAAATTCTATTGACTTGTGGTGGAGAGTTCTGTAGATATCTATTAGGTCCACTTGGTCTAGAGCTGAGTTCAAGTCTTGAATATCCTCATTAATTTTCTGTTTCGTTGATTTATCTAATATTGACTGTGGAGTGCCAAAGTCTCCCACTATTATTTTGTGGTAGTCTATATCTCTTTGTAGGTCATCAAGAACTTGCTTTGTATATCTGGGTGCTTCTGTATTGGGTGCATATATATTTGGGATACTTAGCTTTTCTTGTTGCCTATATCACTTTACTACTATGTAATGGCCTTCTTTGTCTTCCTTGATCTTTGTTGGTTTAAAGTCTGTTTCTTCAGAGACTAGGATTACAGCCCCTACTTTTTTTTTCACTTTCCATTTGCTTGGTTAATCTTCCTCCATCACTTTATTTTGAGCCTATATGTGTCTTTGCTTGTGAGATAGGTCTCCTGAATACAGCACACTGATGGATCTTGACTCTGTATCCAATTTGCCAGTCTGTGTCTTTTGATTGGGGCATTTAGCCCATTTATATTTAAGGCTAATATTGTTATGTGTGAATTTGATCCTGTCATGGTTCTAGCTGGTTGTTTCACCCATTAGTTGATGCAATTTCTTCATAGTGTTGATGGTCCTTACATTTTGGTTTGTTTCTGTAGTGGCTGATACTTGCTTTTCCTTTTTATATTTGCTGCTTTTTTCAGGAGCTCTTGTAAGGCAGGCCTGGTGGTGACAAAATCCCTTGGTATTTGCTTGTCTGTAAAGGATTGTTTTTTCTCCTTCACTTATGAAGTTTAGTTTGACTGGATATGAAATTCTGGGTTGAAAATTATTTTCTTTAAGAATGTTGAATATTGGCATCCACCCTCTTCTGGCTCATATGGTTTCTGCTGAGAGATCCATTGTTAGTGAAATGGGCTTCCCTTTGTGGGTAACCTGATCTTTCTCTCTGGCTGCCCTTAACATTTTTTCATTCATTTCAACCTTGGTGAATCTGACAATTATGTGTCTTGGGGCTGCTCTTCTCGAGCAGTATCTTTGGGATGTTCTCTGGATTTCCTGAATTTAAATGTTGGACTGTCTTGCTAGGTTGGGGAAGTTCTCCTGGATAATTTCCTCAAGTGTGTTTTCCAACTTGATTCCATTATCCCCGTCACTTTGAGGTACACCAATCAAATGTAGGATTGGTTTTTTCACATAGTCCCTTATTTCGTGAAGGCTTTGTTCATTCCTCTTCATTCTTTTTTCTCTAATCTTGTCTTTATTCTTTATTTCATTAAGTTGCTCTTCAATCTCTGATATCCTTTTTGCTGCTTGATTGATTTGGCTATTGATACTTGTGTATGCTTCATGAAGTTTTTGTGCTATATTTTTTAGCTTCATCACATCATTTATGTTTTCCTCTAAACTGGTTATTCTAGTTAACAATTCCTCTAACCTTTTATCAAGGTTCTTTGCTTCCTTGCATTGGGTTAGAACATGCTCCTTTAGCTCAGAGGAGTTCGTTATTACTCACCTTCTGAATCCTGCTTTTGTCAATTTGTCAAACTCATTCTCTGCCCAGTTTTGTTCCCTTGATGGTGAGGAGTTGTGATCCTTTGGAGGAGAAGGAGGTTTTTGGAATTTTCAGCCTTTTTGTGCTTGTTTTTCCTCATCTTCGTGGATTTATCTATTTTGGTCTTTGCCGTTGGTGACCTTTGGATGGAGTTTTTCCATGGTCGTCCTTTTTGCTGATGTTGATGCTGTTGCTTTCTGTTTGTTAGTTTCCTTCTAACATCAGGCCCCTTTACTACAGGTCTACTGGGTCTGCTGGAGTTTTCTGGAGGTCCACTCCAGACTCTGTTTTCCTGTGTATCACCAGTGGAGGCTGCAGAACAGCAAAGATTGCTGTCTGCTCCTTCTTCTGGAAGCTTTGTCCCAGATGGGCACCTGCTAGATACCAGCCAGAGGTCTCCTGTATGAGATGTCTATCAACCCCTGCTGGGTGGTGTCTCTCTGTCAGGAGGCACAAGGGTCAGGGACCCACTTGAGGAGGCAGTCTGTCTCTTAACAGAGCTTGTGTGCTGTTCTGGGAGATCCAGTGTTCTCTTCCAAGCTGGCAGGCAGAAACATTTAAGTGTGCCGAAGCTGCACCCACAGCTGCCCCTTCCTCCAGGTGCTCTGTTCCAGGGAGATGGGAGTTCTATCCATAAGCCCCTGACTGGGGCTGCTGCCTTTCTTTCAGAGATGCCTTGCTCCTGAGAGAAGGAATCTAGAAAGGCAGTCTGGCTACAGCGGCTTTTTTGGTGCTATGGTGGGCTCTGCCCTGTTGGAATTTCAGGGTGGCTTTGTTTACACTGTAAGGGGAAAACCGCCTACTCAAGCCTCAGTAATGTCCTATGCCCCTCCCCCCACCAAGCTCAAGCATCCTAGGTCTACTTCACACTGCTGTGCTGGCAGTGAGAATTTCAAGCCAGTGGATCTCAGCTTGCTGGGCTCTGTTGGGATGGGATCCACTGAGCAAGACCTGGCTTTAGCCCCATTTTCAGGGGAGTAAATTGTTCTTTCTTGCTGGGTCTAGGCGCCACTGGGGTACAAAATAAAACTCCTGCAGCTATCTTGGTTTCTGCTGAAATGGCCACCCAGTTTTGTGCTTGAAACCCAGGGCCCTGGTGGTATAGGCACAAGAGGGAGTCTCTTGGTCTGTGGGTTGTGAAGACCATGGGGAAAGCATAGTATCTAGGCTGGATAGCACTGCCGTTCATGGCAAAGCCCCTCATGGTTTCTCTTGGCTAGAGGAGGGGGTTCCTTGACTCCTTGTGCTTTCCAGATGAGGCAACACCTGACCCTGCTTCTGCTTGCCCTCTGTGAGCTGCACCCACTGCCTAATAAGTCCCAATTAGATGAACCAGGTACCTCAGTTGGAAATGCAGAAATCACACACTTTCTGCATTGGTCTCACTGGGAGCCACAGACCAGAGCTGTTTCTATTTGTCCATCTTGCCTAGGAATGGTTTTTTCAAGATCTTAGAGGTCAGTTCTAATGAAAAGTTATTTATATATTCACCAAAATGCAAATGGGAGTATTAATAACTAGAGAAGTTCTCACATCACTAGCCAAATCCTAAATTAATGAGCTGGATAATTCACTACGTTTAGTAGACTTCCATACTGTAGTGATCTAAATTGATTACTTCTAGCTTTTGGCATTGACTAATCAGTTACATTTATTTTGTAATCTCTGCAAGAGTTATTCTTAGATTCCCTTATAATTTGTTAAATGAGGAGAATAATGGTAGATTTTTTTCTTTTGTTTCCAATCAAGTAAACTTAATATATTCCCATATATACCATAAATTGAAATAAACTTACAAATAGCTGTTTTTACAAAACTCATTGTATGGAATCCTACTAAGAGTCCAGCAAAAAGACTTTTAAAGCTTAGGATTTTTTAAGCATTTTTTTTTCCCCAAGTCATATAATTTACTATAATCTAGACTTTGCCTAACCATAGTTTGAGGACTAAATCTAGTTCAACACATAATTTTGTAAATAAATAAAGACATACTGGATTTCAGCTGTGCTCATTTGTCTACCTATTGTCAGTGGCTATTTTTGCACTACAGCAAGAGTTGAGTGGTTGTGACACAAACGACATGGCCTGTAAAGTTTAAATTATTTACAACCTAGCCTTTTGAGAAAAAGTATGTCAACACTGACAAGTCACAAAAACAAGCAAGGAGAATTAATTTTTTATTTATTTGTAGAAATTTATGGAATACATGTGAAATGTTGCTACATATATGAAATGCACAGTGATCAAGCCAGGGTATTAAGGATGTTTGTCACCTGAGTACAATATGTTTTTGTTAACTATAGTTACTCTACTGTGTAATCATACATTAAATTTATTTCTTCTATCAAACTGTATATTTGTACCTTTTAACTCCCTTGCCTTCATCCTCCCTCCTCCCCCCTCACTCACCTTTCACAGATTTTGTTCTCTATCTTTCCTCTCTACCACTGTGTGATCAATTTTTTTAGCTCCCACATATAAGTGGAAACATTTGATGTTTGTCTTTTTGGGCCTGACTCATTTTGCTTAAGGTAATGACCTTCAGTTCCTTCCACATTGCTGCAAATTACATGACTTCATTCTTTTTTATGACTTAAAAGTATTCCATTACCTATATAGATACCACATTTTAAAAATCTATTCATCCACTGATTGACACTTAGGTTGATTCCATATTTTTGCTATTGTGAGTGGTGCTTCAGTAAACATGCAGGCACAGGGTATCCCATTGGTATATTAAATTCTTTTCTGGGAGCTAGATGCCAAGAGTGAGATTGCTGGATTGAGCGGTAATTCTATTTTTAGATTTTTGAGGAATGTTTGTTCTGTTTTCCCCTTGGCTATACTAGTTTACATTCCCACCAACAGTGTATAAGAGAACACTTGTATCTGGATCCTTGCCAACATTCATTAATTTTTGTAGTTTTAAAAAATATATTTGTATATTTTTTGTTTATATGTATTTTTTATTCATTTTTCAAGACAAAGTCTCTTTCTGTTCCTCAGGCTGCAGTGCAGCGGCATGATATGGTCTCACTGCAACCTCCACCTTCCAAGTTCAAGATGTTTTTCTGCTTCAGCCTCCCAACCAGCTGGGGTTATAGGTGTGTGCCACCATGCCCAGCTAATTTCTGTATTTTTAGTAGAGACAAGGTTTCTCCATGTTAGCCAGGCTGGTCTCAAACTCCTGACCTCAGATGATCCACCCACCTTGGCCTCCCAAAGTGCTGGGATATGATTATCTCTCTTGTGGTTTTGATTTGCATTTTTGTGATGACTAATGACAGTGAACATTTTTTCATATACCTGTTAGTCATTTGTATGTCTTCTTTTGCAAAATGTCTATTCATAGCTTTGTCTACTTTTAATGGGATTATTTGCTGTTTATCTTGTAGTTTGAGTTCCCCGTATATTCTGAATATTGGTCACCTGTCACATGAATAGTTTGCAAATATTTTCTCTCTTTCAACAGGTTGCCTTTTCACTCTATCAATCATTTCTTTGGCTGTGCAGAAGGTTTTCGGTTTAATTAAGTTCCATTGGTTAATTTTTTTGTTGCCTATGCTTTCGAGGTTCTAGTTATAAACTCTGCCTGGAACAACATCCAGGAGAGCTTTCCCTAGGTTTTCTTCAAGTATTTTTATACTTTGAGGTCTTATGTTTAAATCTTTAATCTATCTTGTTAACTTTTGTATGTAATGAGACATCCTGGTCCAGTTTCATTCTTCTGCATGCAACTATCAAATTTTGCCAACACTATTTATTTATTAAAAAGGGTGTCCTTTCCCCAGTGTAAGATCCCATCAGTTTTGTTGAAGATCAGTTGGTTGTAAATAAGTTGCTTTACTTCTCGGTTCTCTATTCTGTTCCATTGGTCTGTGTGTCTATTTTTATACCAATACCATGCAATTTTGGTTACTATAGCCTTGTACTGTATTTTGAAGTCAGGTAATGTGATGCCTACAGTTTGTTTCTTTTTGCTTTTCAAGCACTTTTTTGGTTCCTCATGAATTTTAGGATTGTGTTTCTTATCTTGTAAAGAATGTCATCGGTGTTTTGATAAGGACTGTATTGAATCTGTAGATTCCTTTGGGTAATATGGACATTAATAATATTTAACAAAATTAATTCTTTTGATCCATGAGCATGGGCTCTTTCACCTCCTTGATTAGATTTATTCTTAAAAAATTTTTTTTGATATTTCTTTCTTGGCTAGATCATTATTGGTATATAGAATCATTACTAATTTTCGTACATTGATGTTGTATCCTGCAACTTTATTGAATTCATAAATCAAATCTAAGGGTTTTATGTGGAGCTGCTAGGTTTTTATAAGTACAAAATCATATCATAAACAAAGAGGGACAATTTGACTTCTTCTTTTCCAATTTAGATGCCTGTCATTTCTTTCTCTTATCTGATTCCTCTAGCTGGAATTTTCAATACTATGTGGCGAAAGTGGGCATTCTTGTTTTGTTCTGGTTTTTAGAGAAAAAAGCCTTCAACTATTCCCCATTCAGTTTGATGTTAGATGTGAGTTTGTCACATAAGGCTATTTCATGTTTTGAGGTATGATCCTTCTGCGTCTACTTTGTTAAGACTTTTTGTCATGAAGGAATGTTGAATTTTATCACTCTTTCTGCATCTATTGAGGGGCTCATATAATTTTTGTCTTTTATTTGTTGATGTGGTGAATCACATTTATTGATTTGCATATGTTGATCCATCCTTGCATCCCCGGGATGAAACTCACTCGATTGTAGTAAATTATCCTTTTGATGTGCTGCTGGATTCAGTTTGCTAGTATTTTGGTAAGGATTTTTCCATCTGTGTTCATCAGAGATATTGGCCTGTGGAGTGTGTGTGTGTGTGTGTGTGTGTGTGTGTCCTTGTCAGGTTTTGGCATCATGCTGGCTTTGTAGAATGAGTTAGGGAGAATTCTTTCCTCTTCATTTTTTTGGGATAGTTTCAGAATGATTGGTATTTGTTCTTCTTTGTACATTTGATGGAATTTGCTGTGAATTCATCTGTTCCTGGGCTTCCTTTGTTGAGAGACTTTTACTACTGATTCAATCTTGTTGATCATTATTGGTCTGTACAGGTTTTATATTTCTTGCTAATTCAATGCTGGTAGGCTTTGTGTCTTCAGGAATTTATCAATTTCCAGTAGGTTTCCAATCTGTCAGCAAATAGCTGTTCATGACATATAGTTGTAATGTCTTCTTTTTTATTTTTTGTTTATTTGGAGTGCCTCTCTTTTTTTCTTAAACTAGCTTGCATTTGATCAATCTTGTTTACTTTTCCAAAGAAAAAATTTGTCATCATTGAGTCTTTGTATTTTTTTAAGTCTCTGTTTTACTTAATTAGATTGTTTTCTTTCTTTCTTTCTTTCTTTCTTTCTTTATTTATTTATTTATTTATTTTTTTTGGAGACGGAGTTTCGCTCTTGTTACCCAGGCTGGAGTGCAATGGCGTGATCTCGGCTCACCGCAACCTCCGCCTCCTGGGTTCAAGCAGTTCTCCTGCCTCAGCCTCCTGAGTAGCTGGGACTACAGGCACGCGCCACCATGCCCGGCTAATTTTTTGTATTTTTAGTAGAGACGGGGTTTCACCATGTTGACCAGGATGGTCTCGATCTCTTGACCTCGTGATCCACCCGCCTCGGCCTCCCAAAGTGCTGGGATTACAGGCTTGAGCCACCGCGCCCGGCCAGATTGTTTTCTTTATTATTTTTTTTATTCTGCTAATTTGAAGTTTGGGTTGTTCTTGCTTTTCTAGTTCCATGAGGTCCATTGTTAGATCATTAATTTGTAATCCTTCTATTTTTTGATGTATGCATTTACTGCTATAAACTTCCTTCTTAGCTTTTGCTGTATTCCATTTGCTGTGTTGATATGTTATGTCTCCATTTTTGTTTTAAGAATTTTTGATTTCTATCTTAATTTCTTCATTGACTCAATGGTCATTTGGGAACATGTTGTTTAATTTCCATGTATAGTTCCAAAGTTTCTGCTGGTATTGATTTTTAGTTTTATTTCACTGTATTCTGAAAATTTATTTAATATTATTACAGTTTGTTTTTTTTTTGTAAATTGAGACTTGTTTTTTGACCTAAGCTATAGTTTAATCTGGAGAATGTTCATGCGCTGGTGAAAAGAATGTATCTTCTGCAATTGTTGGATAGAATGTTCTGTAAATATCTGTTCAGTTCTTTTAGTGTAAAGTCTAGTTTAAATTTAATGTTTCTTTATTTTATGTTTTGATAATGTCTGACTCTGAGAATGGGATGCTGAAGTTCCTCACTATTATTGTTTTACAATTTATCTGTCTTTACATCTAGTAATTGTTTTATTAATTTGGGTGCCCCTGTGTTGGGTGCATACATATTTGAAATTGTTATACACTCCTGCTGGATTGATCCCTTTACTGTTATATAGTGACCTACTTTTAATTTTTTTACTATTTTTGATTTAAAGTTAATTTTATCTGACATACAAATGGAGCTACTCCTGCTTGCTTTTCGTTTCTATTTGCATAGAATATCTTGTTCTATCACTTTACTTTCAGTCTGCATGTGTCTTTACTGGTAAGGTGAGTTTCTTGTAAGCCATATATACTTGAATAATTTTTATAATTCCTTCATCTATTCTATCTTTTAAGTAGAAAATTTAATCCATTTATAGTCAAGGTTGTTATGTGAGACTCTGTTCCTTTCATATTGTCCCTGTTTTCTGGTTATTTTATGCATTATTTGCTTTCTTTTTTTTTATGGTTTATTATTGTGGTTTGGTGGACTTCTGTAGTAGAATCATCTGAGCACCTTTTCTTCTCTCTGTGAGTGCTTTAACAGTGAGTTTCACACTTTCATGTGTTTTGTGATGGTAAATGTCATCTTTTCATTTCCAGGTTTAGGACTCCTTGAGCATTTCTTGTTGGATTAGTATAGTGAAAATAAATTCCCTCAGCATTTGCTTCTCTGGAAAAGGAGATTTTTTTTTTTTCCATTTAGGAAGGATAATTTTGCTGGATATAGTATTTGTAGCTATTAGCTTTTATTTTCTTTCTTTCAGTGCTGGATATATCATCCCATTCTCTTCTGGTCTATGAAGCCTCTGCTGAAAAATCCACTATTACCTGGTATAGTTTCCTTTACAAATGACTAGATGCTTTTCATTTGCTGTTTTTAGAATTAATTCTTTATCTTTGACTTTAGAAAATCTAATTGTAATGTGCCATGGAGAAGTCCTTTTTACATTTTATCTGCCTGGGGAATCTCTGAACTTCCTGTATCCAAATGCCTAAATCTCCTGTTTGACTTGGAAAGTTTTTATCTATTAATTTGCTAAATAGATTTTCTAATACTTCATTTTCTCTTTGCTCTCATGGATACCAATAATTCAAGTGTTATTTTGCTTACGTTACCCTAAATGTTATAAAGGTTTTGCTCATTCTTTTGTCTTCTTTCTTCTTTATTTTTTTCTAGATGGATGATTTCAAAACATCCTGTCTTCAACTTCTGAGGTTCTTTCTTCTGCTTAATCTAGTCTATTATTAAGCTTTCGTGTGTGTGTGTGTGTGTGTGTGTGTGTGTGTGTGTGTGTGTGTGTGTTTAAATGAATTCTTCAGTTCCAGAATTTCTATTTAATTCTTTTTAAAAATATCTATCTCTTTGCTAAATTTTTCATTCATATTCTAAATTGCTTTCCTGATTTACCTGTATTTTTTTAAGAATTATTTTGTATCTCACTGAGCTTATTTTAAGTCAATATTTTGAATTATTTATCTTGGATTTCCAAATGTTTCTTTCTGGTTAAGATCTATTGCTGGAGAATTATTGCGTCCCTTTGGAGGTGTCATATTTTCTTGCTTTTTTTTTGTTTCCTGTGTCCTTACATTGATCTTTGTGCATCTGTTGTAACAGTCACTTCTTCCTATTTTTGAATTTATGTTCACAGGGGAAGAACTTTTCCTGAAGATATGGATATGATATTGGTTGAGCAGGCCACTTTCACTTGGATTCTGGTATATGCAGTAGTGTAGAGTGTAAGCTCTGTAGGATTTTGAGGGACATAAACACCGTCAGTGGTATCTATGATTTTCTTAATGGGTTAGGCTGTGGTTACTAGTAGAGACTATGGTGAAGTTGTGCTGAGGACAGAGATGCCGGTAGGTCAGTCTCCAGTTCCCAGTGGTGGTACAGTGGACTAAGCAGGCTTGTCCTCGTGCCTCATGGGAGTTTCTACTGTCATATTGTTAGTAGTTACCATTGGGTAGATTCTTGGGTCTGCAGGTGGCTTGCTCAGATGCCAATTATAGCAGCCATGGACCAGCTGAGTAGGTGAGTTATCCGGCCTTAGGAAGGCAGTGTGGTGTGGGCAATGATAGTAGCAATGGCAGGATAATTCTCTGGGTCCTAAGTGATGTACAATGATGTTGGCAGTGACTGCAATTAACTGAGTGGGCAAGTCTCCAGGCCTATGGATGGTGCTTGCAGGTAGTTTTCAGCTGGGGTGGTAAGAGCTGGGAGTTTAGGCCTAACCTTGGGCTTCTGGGAGGAGTGTTCAGGTGCTCAACATGGTAGATTGGGTTGGGCAATCCCTAGGAGCCCAGGCTATGTGTTCTATCTAAGAGGAGAATAAAGATGGGCTTGGCAGGCTTATGCTCAGATCCCCACTCCCGCCACCCCAATGGTGAGATCAGGCACACGCCATGGTGGTCAGGGATAGGGTAATACTCAGGTCACAAGCAGAGTGCTCTAGTGAGGGGCAGTGGTAGCTGTGCTGAGGCCCTGCCACTGGGGAGAGTGGGGCTGGCCTCAGTGGCCATAGCCCAGGCCGGCAAGTGGGGAAGGCATATCCCTCTCCTGCTCTAGTGCCAGTGGTGCTTGCCCCTTAGCCCTGGTGATGATACCTTGTTCATATCTTGTGCCTCAGCCCCAGCTGCTGGAGCCCTTGCCTAACTTACAACTGAGTTTCAGTGGCAACTTGCACTAGCACCACAGTCTCTGTCCCAGTAATGCTTGCTTCCCATCACCAGCAGCTGTAGCTCACATCTCACATGCTTCTCAACCCCAGCTGCTTGACTTCTCCAAGCTAATGCCCCAGTTTCAGCAGCAACAGCCCACATTCCTATCATACCTCAACTCCCACATGTCTGTGCCCCAGTGCAGTCTGCCAAAGGCTAGGTTTGAAAATGGTGCCCTGCTGTGGCCACATTAGGTCTCGGAAAGGTCTTAGAAAGGGTCTGAGACTCAGCCTGAGCTCCCTCCCTGGAGCACTTCTGTTCCACGGCCTCAAAGAAACTCCCTGTGTTAGTTTCATGGGTTGGGAGGCATGGGCGGGCTCTCTTGTGGCCAGGATTGCATGATTCTATGGTGGGAATGTGGGGTCCTGGGATGTCTCTCACTTACCCTTTCCTCACTTTGTGGAGTCACTCCAGAAAATTGTTACTCAGTCGAAATGAGACAGATAGCCAACCTCAAAATGTGAGGTACATTCTCCTTGTATTAAGCCAAGTGCCAAAATCAAGGTGACCAAATTGAGAAGAAAATGTTCCTTCCATCAAACCCCACTTATTTTTAGAAACTTTATTTTTCAGATTTAAAAAACACAAATATTGTGTCATAGATATGATCAGCAGGTAACAGAAAAAACACAGTAACAAGGACAAAAGACATTTGAGTAGTCAAATGTTTGGAGCTTTGAAGATTTCCAAACCTCTAGCTTTGCAAGTTGCTTTCCTTGATTTGATGTGACCTCAGTCCCCATGCACCTAACTGCAACCAGAGCCATATTGAATGAGGATGTACAGAAGCATTGTTACTGGGCATGCAAAAGGCTAAAACTGAGCAAGTTTGAGTAGACAGTAGCTGGAATTTGCAGCTAAAACAACTTGGCCTGAGGCTGTCATGGTCAAACATTACAGTTCTTAGAATGTAATTCCCGAAAGAACTTACTCTTTATCAAGAAGTCAAACTAGAAGTTAGGCTAACCACTCTTCTGTTCCATCTAGAGATTCCACCCAATACCATTTCTTGCTAACCATGTGCCACGTTGTCTATCTTACAAGGCAGCCTTGAACTCACGTTCTAACTGTAAGATGAACTTGTGATTTCAGGGTAAAATGCAGGCTAGAATGCTTGACATTGGCACTATCCACTTAGCTCCAAGCGATCATGGGCTATTACATAATTTGGTGTGTATTTGCACATGTTTCTAAGTGCATTCAAAACTCACTGGCACTAGCACTATTATTAAAACAATTCACTGAAGAGACAGAGTTCTAACCAAATGCATTTCTTGTTTCCTTTCAAATACACTAACCTTAGTAAAATATGTTCAAATTACTGGTTAATCTTCTTGGTGGCTTCAGGGTCAGTTTTACAATGTTTCTGTATAGTGTAGCATCTGCAATTATGTGAAAGATTCCAACTTTGAAAATAAGTAACCAATTACATCCAAGAGGAGAAAATAGAGCCAAACCTTGGCAGCAGTTCCGTTGATCACTTCCTTAATAAGACTTTTTAAACCCATTTTATTTTTATTTTATTTTATTTTTAATGGAGATACTGACAGCTTGTGTACTTTTGTTTGGCACTTAAAGTAGGAGCAAAGAGAATTTATTAAAGAATAAAGATGTTTTTCGTTTTCTTAAAAGGAGCAGGTGTTAACTTAGGCTTCCAAAATTATTTGGAAAATGGAAATGTCCTATGGAAATTCACAGAGTCCTGAAAAATTACAATATAATAATTTTATATCTAGTTGACTCAAGTTTTGAACTTCTAATGCCTTGGAGGTGCACTGTAAATGTACTGGGCCAGGAACCAGGAAATCTTCAGTTTTGTTTCAGGTCCCGCATTATCTATCTTTATGACTTGAGACAAATAGCTTTGCCCCTCTGAATCTCAGATCAATCATTTGTTGATTGTGAAGATCCCTTTCAACTGTACTGTGGTACATCTGAATTTACATTTGCATTAAGTAAGTGTGGGATTTGAAAAACACAAGTCTGATGTCATCTCTGCCCATCTTCTACAATGCAAAACAAGGCAGAGGCAATAAATCTGCAATTTTATTAATCTCCTGGTTAATGACTAATCATATAAAATTATTGGGCCAATGAAAAAAATTAGTAAAGTCTCTAATCTGATATTAGAAACTTTGCCACCATTTAATATTAATTAATTAATTTTTAATTTTATGAGTACATAGTAATTATCAATACTTATGGGTTATATGGGATAATTTGATACAAGCATGTGTAATAATCACAATAATGTAATTCACACGTTAGGGTGAAGGGACTATCCATCACCTAAAGCACTTATCCTCTGTGTCACAAACAATGTCATAAAAATATAGAACACTTCACACCTTTGCACGTCATCCCTGCACAGGGAACATGCTAATCTTCTCTGTATGTTTCAGTTTTAACCTAAGTGCTGCTGAAGTGAAGACCACCATTTTAATTGTTCATTTCCACTGAAAATATTTTCAAGGCAACTGCATAGGCAGCAGTACGGAGGAGATCAGGAATAGACATTATTATTAACCATTAGAAAAGGATGGCTAAGAACCTTGATTGATGAATCTATTTCTATGTCTTATAACAGCTAAATCTGCAGCTCATGCCAATGGCTTGATACCTGCTTCAAGGTAATTAAATAATTTCCAAATAATGTAATGATCGTTTCAACTTCCAACTACTTTTAAAAAGAAGAAATATACTTCTGTGTCAACTAGCATTAAGTTTATTTTGGTTTAAAGATATATTTTTCTCAAACCGAGCAAATTTTTAAAAATCTGTAATTGTCTTTTCTAGTTTATGAAATAACTTCTCCCAAGTGTAACATCGGCTGTGAATCTATCTAAAATAGTGAGATGACAGTCTCAAATAAATTTCTTGGGTCAATTTACCACTGCAAGCCACTATATACTGTTACATCCAGGCAGAACAGGCTAACCACAGTTAAGTGTTTCCGATTTATTCTTGTTTTTCCTGCCCATTTCATTTACCTTTTGATGCCTTTTATCTCCCAGCAACATGCAAACCTATAAGGCAGAGAATGTGATAGATATTTCTTGAGTAGCTTCTCAGGTTCACCTTTGAAGAAGAGCTTAAAAACAGCTATGCCTTATTGGTATGCAACTATGTCAACCTGAGTGGTTTTAATTTTTTTCTTTTACTACTGAATACCAGCGAAAGTGTCTGGTGCTATTAGCAACAAATTATGCTGCCCATAACTTATAATTAGAAGAATATTAGCATTTTCACTCCTTGCTTCTAACAAAAATGTTTTATTCTTAAGTTTTTAGTCTAACAATATTGAAAATTTACTATGGTATAATTGGAATACAGTGACATGTTCGCTTTTTAAAAACTCCTCATTTTTAAAATATTCCCTAGATAAATTTTCTGCATAGTTTCCAGTAATTCATGCCTATGACCCCATGTAAAGTTTCCTTGGCAGGGAAATTCAGAGTTTAAAATGACTTTTCACTATAGAAATTTATATATTTAAATCTTGTTGTCCTGTTGAAAGATAATTAGGAATCTATTTAGTAGGGTCCTTTCTTGGTACAATATGCATGGCTATGACAAAACAGTGATGCAAAGCACTGTTTTAATATCACATGTTGACTTTTATATTGAAATAAAAAATGCATTTTTACTGATGTTTATTTGTATGTGATTCTCAACATTAGATCAGTTTTAAATATGACAGTAATCATTTGTGATTTTTCCTACAGGGAACTTAACAGCTTGAATTAACAAGCTTTAATGTAAGCATCACAATAATGAAAAAAATATTGTTCCATCCAGACTCACAGAGCAAATATGTGTATATATATTATATATATAATATATATTTGTGAAATATATATATGAAATATGTACATATATATTTGTGAAATATGTATTTCTGAACAAATATCTGAGCAATTTAGAGCTATAATAATTATTCTTATATTAGTTAATAATCTGTAGCTCACATTCAGTCCTAACTCTCTGCAATGAACTGCTTGCTCAGCAGATGGCTTTTGAATAACTTGGATTCCTGAGTCCATGTCTGTCTCCCCAGCTCCTTCCTGATCATGGGCCTTTTGAATAGCTTCTTACCTAGGGAGAAAAGATATAAAATCCACTTTGGATATTTGTCCAACAATAGCTAAGAGCAGAAGAATCAGCGTTGTATAGACTATACACAAAAGCCAACCCAAAATAACGTTCTCCTTAATTTCCAGATGTCTTTTCATTTTTCGACTTAAGTGATATCCTCCACAGTCCCAGCAGATTTTCAGGAGGCTAAACAGGAGTCACGTCCCCATTCAACTATCACCCTTAATAGTATTTCTGCAGGTCAGAAAACTATAGTTTACTTGTCTTCTCCTTTCATCCTGAGTCTCTTCCACACTTTCGCAAACAAAACATGCCTGAAGAGATGCTACATAGAATTTCCTCGGGAGATAGCAGTGGTTTGGCCAAGCATTTGGAAGCTATGCTTAGTGACCCTGCTCATCAGGGCACTTAAGGAGAAAGCATCCTACTATGTGACAAAGAAAAAGACTTGGAGCTAAAGGGCCTGTGATGGTGGTCTTTGAAGTCAAGCTATAACTACCCACTTTAGCTAAAATTTCAGACACTAGAAAATAGAACTGCTTTTTAAAACTAAGAATTGAACCACAGTATCTGTAAAATATGACCATTTAAGCGATAGTATAAGGAGTCTGGTGATGCACTAAATGTGAGTATTAAAAAAAAAAAATCTCCTGAAACTCTTTTTTGACTTAGTGCCCAGGCGCAATGTGGACAGAAGGGAGAGATCCCATAGCCTCTCAGCCATGCCATATTGGAATGGGTTTTTGCTAGTTTGCCCAGTCTTCCTTCAGCTTCTCATGTTTTGTCCAGATCCAAAGATTCTGTTGACTTCAAAGGGAGTTTCGTATAAAGCAAGATGAAAACGGCAGGGGTGGGGGGACTGTGAATTTCAAATTGAACCCTGCAGAACAAAATATTTTTAGCAAGACACAAGATAATGGATTTTTTTTTTATTTCAGAAGAATGATATTTTTCTTCTTTGTTTATTCTTACCAACATAAAGCACAATCTCTGTTCCTACAGTGAAGAGTCTTGAATATGTCTTTTTTCTAAATAAGCTTAGTGAAAGGTTGTGGTTTCCCTAGCAACAGATGACTTCTTTCTATATTTTGCTCTTTGGGGAAAAAACATATTTTGGCTTTATAAAGAGCCTTTCATTTTGGGTATCAAAGGATTTTATGGCCAAATTGTCACCCTGCCTCAGCAAAGCAGATGAATAACACCCTCCCCACTTTATAGATGGGGGAGGAAAATGGCAGCTGGAACTGACAGCTGCAGTGGGAATCATCTGCTGCCTTATGAGATCTTTGCCAAGGGAGGATGGCAGAAACACCCTAAGGTAACTCACAATAATTTATACCTCTTATGATTCCCTCCCCTTGAGTGTAGGTAGGACCTGTGACTTGCTTCTAACAAATAGAATATAGCAAGGTGGTAAAACGTCATGCCTTTGCTTAGGTTACATTACATAAAACTCCATCATAGCACACTGGAGAAGGGGATTCCTGCTGTCTTTCAAAAAGCCAATAGCCATGCTGTGAACACCTATGTAAAGGGCCATGCAGAGGCCTTTTGGAGATGAGAGCAACTTTCAGCCAACAGCCAATAAAAAGCTGGGGCTCTCAGCCCTATAGCTGCAAGGAAATAGTTTTTCCTACAGCTTGGAAGAGAACATCAAGCTCCAGAAAGGAACAAAGGCAAGCTGACAGCCTGATTACAGATTTTAAGGCTGAGCAATGGTGCCAGATAAGCCATAGGAAGTCTCCTGACCAATGGAAACTATGAGATAATAAATATTTAAGCCACTAAGATTGTTACGCAGTGGTAGATAACTAGTAGGGGGGCTATACAAATGGATAATTGTTAAGCTGACTAGAGAGAAGTTAGAAGACAATGAAAAGGAGGGTAATAGGATAAAGACTTGGAAGACAGATCCACGTAGGATTATATTCAGATTTGGCACTTAATATCTTACCCTCTTTAAACCACAATTCCTTCATTTGCAGAATGGAGATAATACCCACCTCTGCAAGCTATGATAAAGATGAAAAATTATGGCTCTAAAAGTATCTGGCATTGTACCTGTCACATAGTATGTGTACAGTAAATGATAGCTAGCAGTAGATATAGTTGTAACATGAAAATGAGAGCTCTGTTTCTAGAGCTCTCGTAATTGCAATATGAACAGAGGGCATTTTTAAAGCTAATTCACTTGAGCAGTTCAAGAAAGCATCTCACCTTTCACCCCATTAGGAGTTCACAGTACCTGGAGCAAAGGTGGTAGAATTGACAGGCTTAATCTATTTGGAATCTTGGCAGTAGAAAGCCTCCTGCTTGTATGGTGGCTTCTCTTGTGTTCTGTTTATTTTATTCTATTTTAAGGGATACATTGAGGACATTATCTAGGATCACAATATTGTGAGGCATCTGGATGCTGGAGAATGAGCCATTGCTGGCCACTTATCCTGAGATGTACCCAAGTGTATTATCCATCTGTAGAAGTTTCTGTGAGGAGACAAGGGAGAGGAAGGAATTGAGGAAGAGTGGGGATGAGTGCAGAATCATAGAAGATGCAGAATGAGAACAAGGAAGGTGTCACTTTTATGGCTAGAGTGTGTCTTGCATGGACAAATAGCTGCCTAAAACATATGTGAGCGTAGACAGATATGACTCTGGGTTATAAAAAACTGAAGAGGGAAGGCTCAAGTAAGAGGGTTACCTAAATGTGAATAGTTCTATGGTCAATCAGAAGCCCGCTGCCAAGTTTTTGGGTTTTCTCTGCCTCTAATGTAGGTTTCAAGAAAGGATGCCTGGTAAGATAAGCTCACTGTTCTGACTGGAACCTGGAAATGGTTTGACCTCATTTATTATATAGAAAATACGAGATTCTCCCACACCTCCCTTCCTGAACTAGAGTTTTCTCCTAGAGTGACCAAGTGTAAGATGGCTTCAGTAGACAAAGAATTGTCACCTAGCAACAATTTATCAAATCACTTCTTTGGAAAGATTCATTCGTAGTTACAAGATTTGCATAGTTAAATTTGTAAACTCTGTGATTTATATATGTTTTGTCATCCATGAATTCACAGAGGCATGCATCTTTAAATAAATGGCAAAAAAATTGGCATTTACAATAAATACGCTTTTCTGCTAACAATGCTTGATTAAGAAATGTAATGTAATTAAGCACTCAAGAGATTAGGTGCCCTGCCAGAAGTCATTTAAAATATAAAAGCAATGTGAACCTCTAAAAAAAAAAAGAGAGAGAGAAATTCTAATTTTTCTCTATGATCAGTGCTTAAATGCCATTTTTTCTTGATTTGAAATATCAAATGTTGCAAAAAATCACCCTCCTCCCTTTTAGGTCCCATGCTTTGCCAGTACCCTAAACTTAGCTCAGGATCTTATGTCCCCTAGAAAATGAGACTAAGAATGCATTCTTGCACAAGTGCTTTCAAGACAGCTCTCCTAGGAGGAACCTATAAGGAAGTGAGGGAAGCAGAGTAGGGGCCTGGGAAGAAGCGAGACATAGATGCGAGTTCAGCTGGACACTAGCTTCAGGCTGAGCCCACGAGGTGTTCTAGGGCCCAAATGGTAGTCCATAGTAGTTCCAGCTCTAGGTGAGGCAGCTGGCATTTTGTTCTGCATATGAGCCAGCCATTGATGGTGGTTGTGGGCTGCTCCTGAGTCAGGAATAACATCCCAGGAATTTTTAAGCTAGGTGGCTCCCACTGGTGAATAAGAAATCTCCAGAGACGAGTACCACTCACAGCCATGAGTCCTTAGCAGTCAACATCGTACACAACTGGAGAATGGGTACACCAGTCTAGGAAGGGGGAATTGGGGTAGGAAACCAGGAGCTCTCATTACATTCAGTGTGCTTATCGGGGATTCAGCACTATCTACTTCACAGTGAGACCTTCTTTAAAGACTTTCAGACAAATAGACAAATAGAGTACATATTTACCTACATCATGTGGTTTAAAAGGCACACTATCCATCTCAGGAGGCTGGATACTCCACAACTTGTGTTTCTTTGGGTTAAACATTCCTCTCTTCAAATAATCCTCATACATAATGGAAATTAAGAGGTAACATGAGATCCTCCAAAATGACAGTTAGCTTTTCAGAGACAGAAGGGACTTACAGCAATGGAAGAGCGTTGGCTGGGGAGATGAACAAGAGCATCCAGAGTTGGAGGTGTAGGCACCCAAGACACTCTCGCCTCATTTTCCAATTTGCCCAGGGCTGGTACTGACTACATCAGCTACTCCACCCTCAACTCCAGCAGGCTCAATGGGTAGGTTGCACCACTATTGATCCAGGCTGACTACAACTACGATATGAGCAGAGCCCTTCATAAGATTAATCATATGAACGAGGCTGAGAAACAAAGAACATGGAACAAAAGAGCAGCAGCAGAATACAGATGTTTCATACCTTAAGACGCAAACTGCCTGTACCTGGAACAAACTCCCAGAGTACTCACAGGGAAAGAAAGCAATTCAAAGTCTGTGGGTTGGTGGGGAGGAAATAGAGCTGAGGATGTTGATAATCAAAGATGGTAATTTCAAACTATTTTGAAATAAATGGCAAGTCAGCATTGTTTAGGGGAAAGGATTTATTAAGGAATCAGTTTCTTACAAATTATGATTTAAAGGAAAATCAACCTTTGAGAAAATTCACAATTAATGAAGAAAGGGAGAACCCCACACTGTCAGAACAGCAAACTGCTGATCTCCGAAATTTGAGCTTCAGCTGTTAGATCAGTGTGCAAGTAGCAAAAGCCAGGCAGTTAAGAATCCTACAATGAAATAGGTGCAGAGAGGGAGAGCAAGGCTATGACCTTGCACATTCATGAATGATTTATTTGGTGGAAAGCCAAGTCCACTTGGGAACTGCATATATTTCATAACTTTGCTGGTTGTAATGAACTTCTCCATTTGAACTAAGTGTGAATAATGCAGCCATGCTGCTGCCTAAGATTTTATGAGATAGGCCTTTATTTTATCCTGATTTCCCAGCAGTCACAAAAGAGAAAGGGAGAGAGAAAGATAAAGAACAAACTACTCTTTAGCAGGAAGCAAGCCACTTTTCCTGATCAGATTTGAAGAACTGGCCTTTCTCTAACCATTGAAAAGGAAAGAATTGTATCTCTAAAAGTACCAAGGAAAGCAATGTAAAAGAAATTTTTTTTTCAGGATACTCGCATTGGTATAGATACATAAATGTGTTTCTCTACGCAAAGTTTCAATTTGAATGAGAATATCTAACAATTTACTAAAAAGCTCTTCTCTACATCATGTTTGCTGTTTTTCATGATCACTCAAAATGTCTCCTATTATTTGAAAGTAGAAGTATTTTTAATACAAGCTATAAAACAGTAGTTATTTTCTTCAACACCACAATAGTTGCTTGAATAACAACAACAATAATTAACATTTAATGAATGTTACATGCCAGAAAATATCCTAAGTGCTTTACATATATTAAACATTTAATTCTCAGAACATTCCTTTGAGATGGTATTATGGCTAATTTTATCTGTCAGCCTGGCCATAGTGTCCAGATATTTGATCCAACATTATTCTGGATGTTTCTGTAAAGGTGTTTTGGCTGAGATTAACATTAAAACTCTTCAACTTTGAGTAAAACAGATTACTCTCCATAAAGTGGTGAACCTCAGTCAATCAATCACTGTTGAAGGCCTTACTAGAAAAAGACTGACCTTCCCCAAGCAGAAAGGAATTCTGCCAACAGACTGCCTTCACATTCAAACAGCAACTTTTCCCTTTTTCTCCAGCTTACCAGCCTACATCATGTGGTTTGGGGATTACCAAACCACCGCAATCACAGAAGCAAATTTCTTAAAATAAATTTGTGCCCTCTCCTTTTCTCTCTCATGCTCTCATGCTGCGTGAATGTATATACATACTCACATAACCCTTCTTTGTTCTGGAAAACCCTGACTAATACAGACAGGTTTTATTTATTTATTAATAAATGAGAAAACTGAGACCTTTTGGCCAAATTTGTCTTGAATCAACTTGGAACCTCTGACTTATTTTGTAGCATTTCTTAAATTTCTTCTTTATCGTTCAAAGCAACTGAACTATAAGGTCCATAGAGAATCAGACACACCATATAGTTGAGGCCGCCCATATAAACATGACTTTGTTTATTCCATAGACAAGAAATTAATGAGTAATTATAAACAAAAGCAGTCTGTTAGTTTCACTCTGCGTCATCATGAAAACAAAGACATGCAATAACTTTTACCTCTTTCACCAAGGTTGTGTTTCCTAAAATTGTTCACTCCCAAGTCTGCCAAGATCAAAACCTCCCATTATGAGGGGACCTAATTAAACTTAAGGGCTTCTGCACAGCAAAAGAAACAGCCATTAGAGTGAACTGGCAACCAACAGAATGGGAAAAAATTTTTGCAATCTACCCATTTGACAAAGGACTAATATTCAGAGTCTACAAAGAACTTAAACAAATTTACAAGAAAAGGACAAACAACCCCATCGAAAAGTGGGTGAAAGATATGGACAGACACTTTTCAAAAGAAGACATTTATGTGGCCAACAAACATATGAAAAAATGCTCATCATCACTGGTCATTAAAGAAATGCAAATCAAAACTACATTGAGATACCAACTCATGCCAGTTAGAATGGTGATCATTAGAAAATCTGGAGACAACAGACGTTGGAGAGGATGTGGAGAAATAGGAATGCTGTTACACTGTTGATGGGAGTGTAAATTAATTCGACCATTGTGGAAGACAGTGTGGCAATTACTCAAGGGTCTAGAACCAGAAATACCTTTTGACCCAGCAATTCCATTACTGGGTATTTACCTAAAGGATTATAAGTTGTTCTATTATAAAGACACATGCACACATATGTTCATTGTGGCATTGTGTACAATAGCAAAGACTTGGAACCAACCCAAATGCCCATCAAGGATAGACTGGATAAATTAAATGTGGCACATATACGCCATGGAATACTATGCAGACATAAAAAAGATGAGTTCATGTCCTTTGCAGGGACATGGATAAAGCTGGAAACCATCATTCTCAGCAAGCTGACACAAGAACAGAAAACCAAACACCACATGTTCTCACTCATGAGTATTGAACAATGAGAACACATGGATACAGGAAGAGGAACATCACACACTGGGGCCTGTTGGGGGGTGGGGTGGGGCTAGGGGAGGCAAATACGGTCCCACCCAAGAGAAAACAGTTTGGAAGCCCATCTTGTCTTTGAAGTCAATAGAGACCAATGTGTGATGATGAGCTAATTACCTTTTTAGGGCTTCAGTTTGTTTACTCACAGCATGGGTACATCAATAACTGCCTCGTCTTTTTTGTCTTTCATTCTCCCATGTCTGTTTCTCCAGCTTCAGAAACCCCCATTGTTTCTCCCAATATTCTCTTTACTTTCCTTCCTACTCTAGTTTTTAATCCCTATAATTTTTCCTCCATTCTATTCCAGGGTGACGTTTTTTTTTTTTAAATAAAAAAAGAAGAAAACCTTAAGGGAGACCAGTCTGTCTCCGCTGAAGACATTAATAGCTTTCCATTGGTTTTCATTGTTTGAGCTCCACATTTTGTACTGGCTTTAACTTATTATTCCATATGCTAACTCAGGCCTGCTCAGCTGTTCTGACCTCCCTCTACCTCTTCTATTTTCTAAACTCCTCACCTGCTGATCCTTCCCACATACTCACTATACTTTGAACCAGGACACCTAAACTGCCTGCTATTTCAAAAGCACATCAAGCTTTTTTGTTTTTGCTTGACACAGGGTGTCATTCTGTTACCCATGCTGGAGTGCAGTGACAGGATCATATCTTGCTGCAGGCTTGACCTCCCAGGCCCAAGCAATCCTCCCACCTCAGCCTCCCAAGTAGCTGGGATCACAGTTCCGTCATTTTTTCTTTTGGTAGAGATAGGGTCTCCCCATGTTGCCCAGGCTACATTCAAACTTCTGGGCTCAAGCGGTCCTCCAGCCTGGACCTCTCAAAGAGCTGGGATTACAGGCACAATCCACCACATCTGGCCTACACCATTTTTTAAAATTTTTCACTACTTTTGAATATGTATCCTTTTTTATTTGAACTGATCTCTTTCAGTCATTTCTATCAGATTTTTCTATCCCCCAACATACACACGTGTGCAGACCACACACGCACACACACACACATACACACACACACACACACTTCTCATCAAAAGCAGTCAAATATCTTCTTTTTTGGAAATCAATCCTGGCTATGATTTCTTTGGTCCCTTTTTAAGTATCACCACCAAGCCTTTTGTACACATTTGTATTAAAGAACATATTTGCAATCTATTACAACTCTCTTTATATATATTTGTTTCTTTTTTACATTGTTGCTTGGGGGCCACAGTTATGCTCTATTTACCTTTAACTCTCATTGCCTATCATAGAAAGTATTCAATAAATGTTTGTCTTTTGGAAAAACCCACATAAAATACTAAATCACTAAGTCGCTATGTCAATAAGCACTGGCTTCCCCCGATTTTAGGAAAAGGTAGCCAGTATGAAATAGCAAGAAGCTTACCAGTAGGAGGAATTGGGAATACCTGAGTCTTAAATCTTGCTCTTATAGAGAGCTGCTGATTTGTCCTGGGGTTTCTCCCTTACTTCCCTGTGCCCGTGTTTCTTTAATTATCATACAAAGAGAGTAAACCAGCTTTTTGAGCATTTTACTTAAATGCTTAACTATATTCATGCTTAGTTGGTTTACGGCTGTTTGGATGTTTCTGCACGATGCCAAATATATGAATGAAAAATAAAAACTCAATTGCCTAGAGTTCTAATACATGATGCCAGAAAATTCCAATGGGGAAATGATAATGTGTGAAATGTATATGTAAAATATCTTGTTTTGCATAGTTTATGAAATTAATAGTTTTTAACACATTGTCAGATGCATTGTTTCATTTTTATTATCACAACATTCTTGAATTATTATTTTCTTCATATAGATGAAGCCTCTGAGTCTTAGAGATGTTAAGAAATTTGCTCAAGTTACAAAGGTAATGAAAAACAGCTAGACTGGAAATAGAATCTTCTAAAAAGATCAGTTATAATGAAGATATTCAAACAAGAGATTAAATTGTTCACTTTTTAGGAGTAATATGGAATCAAAATAGTAGAACTGTAGTCTTCATCACAGTCAGTCTCAGCAACATATTATTTTTGAATGTTTGAAATGAAAGAAAGGACACGCAGGAGAAAGAGGAAGACACAGAATATTTTACATTATTAGATAAAACATAGTTAAGTACATATTAGAGTAAAACATTATTTTTTAGAATATTAAAAATGTTATTTTTTCCAAAATTCACATCTAGGCAGCTTGTTCTAAAGTTAAATGTCAACAATTTTATTTTTTATTTATACATAAATTGTGCATGCCAAAGTTCTCCTACATCATTTTCTAGTCCACTGGCAATTGCTTCTCTTCCAAGTTGTCAAGTTCATTTATTTTTGGTTATCACAATCTGTTCATATTTTTCCAATTCATCCTTTTATTAAATGAGAAAAGCTATCAGATAAATCTATTTAGAAAATGAACAGCTAGTCCAAAAAAAGCATCTGTAATGCTTCATAATACTGTTCAAAAGTGTTTTTATGGCCTGCTATTCATTCAAAGTGCTGTGTCAATTTACTAATTTGAACATAAGACAGTACATCATTTTTATCAATTTTAAAACATGTATTTTCATAACTCAAACATTCTTCTGATTAGTACTAGAAAAGAAAATATCACCTTACAGGGAAGAAGAAGTGAAAAGAATCCAAAATGACTATTTAATGAATAATTATCTACAAACTTTTAAATGTCTTTCGCTGCTCTTCCCTTCTACCATTTAGCACTCATTGAATTTTCCTTGGTTTCTGTTTATGAATTTATTTTTGCAAATGTTTTATGTAGGTATTTCAGGGACCTAAATTATGTGAAAAGAACCTCTTTAAAGAAGTAAATAAAATCTTTCTATACTTAAAATTTTAGGTTACGCCACCGTGGCACATGTATACCTATGTAACAAACCTGCATGTTCTGCACATGTATCCCAGAACTTAAAGAAAAATTAAAAAAAAATCTTAGGTTATAAAGTACAATTCCTTGAAGATATGTATCCTTGACAGAAAAAAAAAAATGAACATATACACAGGTTCTCTGTTTGATCTCACTTGGAAATTAGTATTTATTGCCCTTACTTTACAGATAAGAAGAATCTAAGAAGGTAAATGACTCAAAGAGCTTGAGGATACAGTAAAAGAGAAAAAGTGCTGGAGAGGTGCCTAAGGGCACAGCACCAAATTCAGAAGCAGAGGGAGGGACCTGCCATCCTCTGGGCCTAGAGGAAAAGGAAAGGATAGGTTCAGATGCAGGTGAGTGAGGTAACTCCCATCTGGTGTCCTCCCATGGAAAGATCATCTGATAAGAATGAGAAAGAGTGGACTTGATAGAGATCAGGGAGGAGGGTGGCGAAAGCATTGAATGGCCACTATTGGAAATCAGAGAGAGAACTGCCAAGCGAACTGTCAATAAAAGCATTTGTTCATTTCACTTATCCATGTGCTATAACCAACGAATACATTGTTATTATTATTACTTCAAACAAGTTATCTTTTACATTAATTAAAAATACAAAAAATAGTATTTATTTTACCTTAAAAGAAAGCAGTTAAATGGGCCCATTTACTTGCTGTAACAGGATTTGATCTGTATTTTAAATATACAACGACAGCTTCTACCTCTCAGATTTTCTTCATTAGAGAGGCAAGCCAGAAACAGGTGCCCACTGAAAAAAAGCAAAGAAAGAAGCTTAACCAGTTTTACAGTAATGTGTGACACATCAATTATTTTATTTTTTTTTGAGACGGAGTTTCACTCTTGTTACCCAGGCTGGAGTGCAATGGCGCGATCTCGGCTCACCGCAACCTCCGCCTCCTGGGTTCAGGCAATTCTCCTGCCTCAACCTCCTCAGTAGCTGGGATTACAGGCACGCGCCACCATGCCCAGCTAATGTTTTGTATTTTTGGTAGAG
>NW_022437007.1:263165-385520 GCF_009761245.1 Sapajus apella
CAGGCAATTCTCCTGCCTCAATCTCCTCAGTAGCTGGGATTACAGGCACGCGCCACCATGCCCAGCTAATGTTTTGTATTTTTGGTAGAGACGGGGTTTCACCATGTTGACCAGGATGGTCTCGATCTCTTGACCTCGTGATCCACCCGCCTCGGCCTCCCAAAGTGCTGGGATTACAGGCTTGAGCCACCGCGCCCGGCCCAATTATTTTAACTGGAGGGGTGTCTTCAAGTTTTTTATTTTTAGGACTAAATATTTTACTTCTACTTTGTATTATGAAATATTTCAATCATGTAGAAAACTATAAAATAATACATGCAAATACAACAACAGCTTTGTCAACTTTCATATTTTACCATATTTGCCTCAGAGTCTTTTTAGGAAATTAGATGTATCAGACACAATTAAAACCCACCGTATATCTGAATTTCATTCCCTTCTTTTCTTCCTCAGACAAAACTTCTATTCTAAATTTGTTATTTATCATTCTTGCACATAATTTTACCATTGTGCTACATATGTGCATATCAATAAACTATTTTGTTTTCTTAGGCATGTTTTTCAGTTCTATAATGGCATAGAATTGTATCTATTATTCTTCAACTTGCATTCTTTATTCTTTATATTCTTTATCAACATTGTCCATGTTGATGTATATGACACTATCCATTCGCTTTAACTGCTAAATAGAATTCTACTGCATGAAAATGCCACCATTTATCTATTATTCAATTGATGAGTAAGTTGCTTCCAGTCTTTCTCTTAAAACCAGTGCCTCAGTGAAAATTTTTGCCATGTGTTTCTTTATGCATATGTACCTAGAAGTTAAATTTCCAGGTCAAAGCCTTGAGCATCTTGAAAATGTGATCATATTATTTTTCAAAATGGTTGTACTAAGTTTCACTCTCACCTTCAATGCTATGTATGAGAGTTCCTATTCCACCACATCTTTAAAAGCATTTAATATTTTCAGATTAAAAAATAAGTCCAACCTGATGAATGTGACATGATATTTCATTTGTGTTTTAATTTGCATTTTCCTAACAATGATATAATTTAGATTTTTATTGCCAATTTGAATTTATTCATCTATGAATTATAAGTTAATTTTACATATTTTATTTTTCTTAATGTGTAAGTATTTATACATTCTCAATACGAAACCTTTTATGGAAATATTTTTTTCCTAAGATATAACTCATTTCATTTTTTATTATAGCATCTTCTGAAATGAAGAAATTTGTAATTTTAATATAAATTTAATTATTTATAATTTTAATTATAAACTTAATTATAAGCTTTTGGCTTGTGCTTTTTATACCTTAAGAGAGGTTCCCTTATGTTGAAATTATAATGATTTTCTTCAATATTTTTGCCAGATATTTTAAAGGGCTGTTTTTTCACATTTAGGTCTTTAATCTACCTAAAATGAATTTATGTGTACTGTGAGATAGGTATTTAACTTTATTGTCCCTGCACCATGTGTTCCATAGGCCATCTGTCCTCCATGGATTTGTAATAACACCTGTATAATTTATGAAGCTTCTTCATACGATGGTGTCTTGGCCAGGTGTGATAGCTCACGCCTGTCATCCCAGCACTGTGGGAGGCCGAGGCGGGCGGATCACCTAAGGTCAGGAGTTCAAGACAAGCCAGGTCAACATGGCAAAACCCCATCTCTACTAAAAATACAAAAATTAGCTGGGTCTGTGGGTGGTGGCGCCTGTAATCACAGCTACTTGGGAGACTGAGGTAGGAGGATCGCTTGAAGCTGGGAGGCGGAGGTTGTAGTGAGCCAAGATTGTGCCACTGCACTCCAGCCTGGGAGACAGACTAAGACCCCATCTCAAAAAAAAAAAAAGAATGTATCTCATTCTTAACAATCAGTTGCATACCTTCAGTTTGGTATTCAAACTTTGCGTCAATTTGTGACTTTTTATGCTTTTGCCACTTTATTATCCGAAGTCTTCATATCTGCTAAGGTGAATTTATACCATTTGTAATCCTTAAATTTTATGGCTATTCTTAGTCCTTTACTGACACATGAGAATTTTTGAATCAGCTTCTCAA
Organism: Sapajus apella; assembly: GCF_009761245.1. NCBI lineage: Eukaryota > Metazoa > Chordata > Mammalia > Primates > Cebidae > Sapajus > Sapajus apella. The sequence continues at coordinate 265,236 of NW_022437007.1, forward strand.
TTTCAAGTTTGGTAATAAAATTACCAAAACTCTATTGGGATTTTAAGTGAGATTGTATTAAAAAATTAATTAATAGCTAAGTTACATATTTGTTATTTTCAAGTCTCCAATTTAAAGCTACATACTTCTCTGTATCATCTAAAACTTCCTTTGATGGATTTTAGCTTGGTGTTTAATTTTCTGTCTTCCAAATACTACATTTAAACAAATATACAAATGTTAATTGTAAATAGAACTACAATTAACGTTTGTATATTTACTGTGCTGTTGTCTTAGGTAGTTTTAATGCTTTGCCTGTACACTCTCTTGGATTTTCTATGTAGACCACATTTTTATCTGTAAATTGAGAGAGTTATATTTACTTTTTTCAAGGAAAATTACACCTTTTATTTCTTGTTCTTAACTGACTGAGCTGGTTAAAACTTCTAGCACAATTTGATGAGAGGCACCCTTTTATGATGCTTGACATGAATTGGAATACACCTAATGATAAATATAAAATTTAGTCTTGATATCTGGTGGAAATACAGGATATTCCTATTTTAGTTCTAGTTTTCTATGAATTTATATTTTGAATTGTAATAAAAAATATTATCAGATGCCTCTTCTGTCTTATACAGTTAATTTTTCTTTGCATCTTTTGGGTTAATTAACGGATTTTTCTAATGTTAAAAATCTCTTAGTTTCCTGGTATAAATCCAGTTTGCTAAAGATGCTTACAGTCTTTAATACAAACACTGTAATATAAAATGAATTGCATTGTTTCCTAATATTTGTGAGAAAATAAAATGCATTTTCTCATAATTTTTTTCTTGTATTCTGTTTGATTTTTTTTGTATCAAAATTATATTCTCTCATAAAATGAGTTGAGAATCATTCTTTCATTTTTTAGTCTCAGGAAGGGTTTCCTGAAGATAAAATCTGCTCCTTAAATGTCATTTGCTAAAACATCTAGATCTGACCTTTGCTTAAAGAAGGTGGGTTGGAGATGCATATTTTCCTCTGCTCCCTCCCAAAATGAAGGAATTTATAAAGCTGAAAAATAGTTGGACAAATGATAACTGTCTTGGACAAATGATAACTGTCTTAGACAAATTGAGTAACCTGAATCCTAAACAGTCTGCAAACGAAGCAAAGAAGAAACACAGTTACCGCCTCAGAAGGGAAAACTTTCAGAAAGGGGTGTAACAGTTATGTCTAAAAGCAGGAGTGAAGGTAAAACTGATGATAGGTGAAAACACAGAGCTAAAAATAGGTATAAAATTTGAAAATTGATTAAGAAAAATTAAATTGCAAAATGGTTTCTCCCATACCAGCAGAAGACTGGAAATTTATTCTTTAAAGAGAATAAAACCAAAGGTGGGAAACTATATAATAAACTGAGGCATTTAATTGAAAACTTATGTAAGAAATATGGTAGCCCCAGTATTTTGCATGAATCACTCTGTAAATTTTGGCACCAAGGATTCTATAGTCCAGGAAGGAGACTGAATACAAGAAGTTTGTCTATAGTTTTGCCAAATAAAATTTGAATTTCATACAAAGAATAAATACTTATACTTAATATAAGTATGTCCCCATTTAATAATTGGATCACATTTACCCCAAAAAAATCTCTTTATTTTTTTCTGAAAATATAGTTTAATTGGGCATCCTTATATTTTTATTTGCTACATCTGGCAACCCTGCTTTTTTGGAGAATCTGACCAGCCTATGAAAAAGTACCCAAAGTTACTTATGTTAGATGTCCCGTGAACTGTCTATATTTAAAATGCCCCATATATGTGCAAAGAGCTTTCCATCAGTTTTTTAATGTTCCACGTTTCTTTATCAGCACTCAATGAATCAGAGTCCTCTTTATTCCCCATAGAAACTGCTAATACTTGAATTAACAATACAAGTTTCACTTGGTGGTTAGTGTACACTATATAGAGCCCATGTCTGTAAGTATCAATGCCTTGTGCTCGTTTCTTCAACATGAAAATTTACTATTTTCTTTTTATTTTCTCCAAGTTACATTTAAATTGCCTGCTTTATTTTTTATTTACTTTTTCAACTTTTTAGAAAGTACATGTGCAGGTTTGTTACAAAGGAAGATTTTGTCATGTTGAAGTTTGGAATATGAATGAATTATCACCCAGGCAGTGAGCTTAGTACTCAATAGGTGGTTTCTTTCAACCCTTGTCTGTTCCCTTCTTGTATTCCCCAGTGTCTACTGTTCTTATTTTTATGATCATGTGTACCCAATGTTTGGCTCACACTTATAAGTGAGAACATGTGGCATCTGGTTTTCTGTTTCCGTGTTAGTTTGCTTAGGATAATGGTTTCTAGCTACGTCCATGTTACCATAAAGGACACAATTTCATTCTGTTTTATAGCTGTGTAATATTCCATGGTGTATATACACCACATTTTCTTTATCCACTCCTCTGTAGACAGGCACCTTGGTGGATTCCATGTCTCTGTTATTGTGAACAGTGTTGCGATGAACATACCAGTGCATGTGATTTTTTGGTAGAACAATTTCTTTTTCTTTGGGTATATACCCAGTAGGGGGATGGCTGGGTCAAGTGGTGGTCCAGTTCTGTTTTTTCAGAAATCTCCAAAGTGCTCTGCACAGTGGCTGAACTAATTTACACCAATGCTGTACAAGTGTTTCTTTCTCTCTGCAGCCTCTCCAACATCCGTTATATTTTGATTTTTTAACCAAACCTTCGCTGACTGGTGTAAGATGATATATCATGGATTGGATTTACGCATCTGTGATAATTATTGATGTTGAGTGATTTTTCATATGTTTGTTGGCTGCTTGTATGTCCTCTTTTGTGAATTATCTGTTCATGTCCTTTGCCCATTTTTTAATAGGGTTATTTGCATTTTGCTTGCTGATTTAAGTTCCTTATAGATTCTGCATATTAGACCTTTGTTGGATGCATTGTTTTTGAATACTTTCCTCCCATTCTGTAGGTTGTCTGTTTACTCTGTTGATAATTTCTCTTGCTGTGCAGGAGCTCCTGAGTTTAATTATGTCCCCTTTGTCGATTTTTGGTTTTGTTGCAATTACTTTTGAAGTCTTAGTCATACATTTTTTGCCAAGGCCTATACCAAGAAGAGTATTTCCTAGATTTCCTTCCAGGATTTTTATAGTCTGAAGTCTTACATTTAAGTGTTTAATCCATCTTGAGTTAATTTTTTTATATGGTGATAGACCACAGTCCAGTTTCATTTTTTTCTGTATATGGCTAGCCAGTATCCCAGCACCATTTATTGAACAGGAAGTCCTTTCCCCATTGCTTATTTTTGTCAACTTTGTCAAATATTTCAGATAGTTTTAGGTGTGTGGCTTTATTTCTGAGTTTTCTATTCTGTTTCGTTGGTCTATGTGTCTCTTTTGAACCAATACCATGCTGTTTTGATTATGGTAGCCTTGTAGTATAGTTTAAAGTTGATAGTGTGATATCTCTGCCCCTTTTTTCTTTTTGGCTTAGGATTGCCTTGGCTATTCAGGCTCTTTTTAGGTTCCATATGAATTTTATAAAAGATTTTCTAATTCTGTGAAAAATGATGTTGGTTGTTTGACAGGAATAAACTTAATAGACATTTACAGAGCTCTCTACCCCAAATTCAGAGAATATACATTCTTCTCAGCACCACATCATACCTACTCTAAAATTGACCACATAATTGGAAGTAAATCACTCCTCAGCAAATGCAAAAGAAGAGAAATCATAACAAACAGTCTCTCAGACCACAGTGCAGTCAAATTAGAACTCAGGATGAAGAAACTAACTCAGAATCTCACCACTTCATGGAAACTGAACAATTGGCTCTTGAATGTTGACTGGGTAAACAGTGAAATGAAGGCAGAAATAAAGATGTTCTATGAAACCAACAAGAATGAAGACCAATGTACCAGAATCTCTGGGAGGCATTTAAAAAAGTCTCTAGAGGAAAATTTATAGCAATAAATGCCCACATGAGAAGCAAGGAAAGATCTAAAATTGACACCCTATCATCAAAATTGAAAAGGCTAGAGGAGCAAGATAAAAAAAAAAAAAAAAAAACTCAAAAGCTAGCAGAAGACAAGAAATATCAAAGATCAGAGCAGAACTGAAGGAGATCGAGACACAAAAAACCCTTCAAAAATCAGTAAATCCAGGAGGTGGTTTTTTGAAAAGATCAACAAAATAGATAGATTGCTAGCCATATTAATAAAAAAGTAAAGAGAGAATAATCAAATAGATGCAATAAAAAACAATAAAGGGGATATCACTACTGATTCCCCAGAAATACAAACTACCATCAGATATTACTACAAACAACTCTATGCACATAAACCAGTAAACAGGGAAGAAATGAATACATTCCTGGACACTTGCCTCCTGCCAAGCCTAAACCAGGAATAAGTCAAACCCTGAATAGACCAATAACAAGGGCTGAAGTTGAGGCAGCAATTAATAGTCTACCAGCCAAAAAGAGCCCAGGTCCAGATGGCTTCACAGCTGAATTCTTCCAGATACAAAGAGGAGCTGGTATCACTCCTTCTGAAATTATTTCAAACAATTCAAAAACAGGGAATCCTTCCCAAATCATATTATGAGACCAATATCATCCTGATACCAAAACCTGGCAGAGAATCAACAAGAAAACAAAACTTCAGGCCAATATCCATGATAAACATAGATGCAAAATCTTCAATAAAATACTAGCAAACTGATTGCAACAGCACATCAAAAAGCTTATCCACCATGATCAAGTAGGCTTCATCCCAGGGATGCAAGGCTGGTTCAACATACTTAAGTCTATAAATGTAATTTAAGAGCCAAAGACAAAATTAAAACAGAACCACCACATAAACAGAACCAAAGACAAAAATCACATGATTATCTCAATTGATGCAGAGAAGACCCTCAACAAAATTCAACAGCCCTTTATACTAAAAACTCTCAATAAACCAGGTATCAACAGAACGTATCTCAATAAAAGCTATTTATGACAAACCCACAGCCAATATTGTATTGAATGAGCAAAAACTGGAAGCATTCCCTTTGAAATCTGGCACTAGACAAGGATATCCTCTCTCGCCACTCCTATTCAATATAGTATTGGAAGTTCTAGCCAGAGTAATTAGGCAGGAAAAAGAAATAAAGTTTATTCAAATAGGAATGGAGGAAGTCAAATTGTCTCTATTTGCAGACAACATGATTGTATATTTAGAAGACCCCATCATCTCAGCCCAAAATCTCCTGAAATTTATAAGCAACTTCAGCAAAGTCTCAGGATACAAAATCAATGTGCAAAAATCACAAGCACTCCTATACACCAATAACAGACTTAAAGAGAGCCAAGTCAAGAATGAACTGCCATTCACAATTGCTACAAAGAGAATAAAATACCTAGGAATACAACTAACAAAGAATGTAAAGGACCTCTTCAAGGAGAACTACAAATCACTGCTCAAGGAAATAAGAGAGGACACAAACAGATGGAGAAACATTCCATGCTTATGGTTAGGAAGAATCAATATTGTGAAAATGGCCATATTGCCCAAAGTAATTTATAGATTCAATGCTATCCCCATCAAGCTACCTATAACCCTCTTCACAGAACTGGAGAAAACCACCTTAAACTTCACATGGAACCAAAAGAGAGCCCACATAGCCAAGTCAATTCTAAGCAAAAAGAAAAAAGCTGGAGGTATCACACTACCGGACTTCAAACTATACTACAAGGTTACAGTAATCAAAACAGCATGGTACTGGTACCAAAACAGACATATAGACCAATGGAACAGAACAGAGGCCTCAGAGGCAACGCCACACATCTACAAGCATCTGATCTTTGACAAACCTAACAAAAACAAGCAATGGAGAAAGGATTCCTTGTTTAATAAATTGTGCTGGGAAAACTGGCTAGCCATGTGCAGAAAGCAGAAACTGGACCCCTTCCTGACACCTTACACTAAAATTAACTCCAGATGGATTCAAGATTAAACATAAGACCTAACACCAAAAAAACCCTAGAAGAAAACCTAGGGAAAACCATTCAGAACATAGGCATAGGCAAGGACTTCATGACTAAAACACCAAAAGCAATGGTAACAAAAGACAATATAGACAAATTGGATCTAATTAAACTCCAGAGCTTCTGCACAGCAAAAGAAATGATTATGAGAGTGACTGGCAATCAACGGAATGGGAAAAAAATTATGCAATCCACCTATCTGACAAAGGGCTAACATCCAGAGTCTATAAAGAACTAAAACAGATTTACAAGAAAAAAAAAACCCATTCAAAAGTGGATGAAGGATATGAACAGACACTTTTCCAAAGCAGACATATATGAGGCCAGCAAACATATGAAAAATGCTTATCATCACTGGTCATTAGAGAAATGCAAATCAAAACCACATTGAGATGTCATCTCACGCCAGTTAGAATGGCGATCATTAAAAAATCTGGAGACAACAGATGCTGGAGAGGATGTGGAGAAATAGGAACACTTTTACACTGTTGGGGGGAGTGTAAATTGGTTCAATCATTGTGGAAGACAGTGTGGCAATTCCTCAAGGACCTATAAATAGAAATTCCATTTGACCCAACAATCCCATTACTGGATATATATCCAAAGGATTATAAATTGTTCTACTATAAAGACACGTGCACAAGAATGTTCATTGCAGCACTGTTTACAATAGCAAAGACTTGGAAACAACCCAAATGCCCATCAATGATAGACTGGATAGGGAAAATGTGGCACATATACACCATGGAATACTATGTAGCCATCAAAAACGATGAGTTCATGTCCTTTGTAGGCACATGGATGAGCCTGGAAACCATCATTCTCAGCAAACTGACAGAAGAACAGAAAATCAAACATTGCATGTTCTCACTCATAGAGTGTTGTTGAACAATGAGAACACAGGGAGGGCAGCATTACATGCTAGGGTCTGTTGGTCAGGGGACTAGGATGGGTAGGGAGTTGGAGAGAGGTAACATGGGGAGAAATGCCAGATATAGGTGACAGGGATGGAGGCAGCAAACCACTTTGCCATGTATGTACCTATGCAACAATCCTGCATGTTCTGCACATGTACCCCAGAATCTAAAGTGCAGTAATAATAAAAAACTTTATTTAAGCAAATAAATTAAATCTCAATAAAATTTGTTAAGCAAATTTCACCTCAATGAAATTTAAACAAGGAATTTAAACATCTAAAAAGCAAATTCTAAGTGAGGCATCGAGTTATGTATTTATTTTTTACAAAAAAGAACTATATTTATTTTAATATTTAGTTTTATTTTAAAATTAGAGCTGTCAATTTTTTGTTGCTTAACACTTATTATAAGAGGTGAAATATGAATTATGTACTAAATACTGACGGTGAATAAAATTGTTGTACCATGCATTTATAGAAGCAATGGTTTCAAAAATTATTTATTTATCTTTTTATTTGACATTTAATTATGCATACTTATGGAGTACAATTTGATATTTCTATACATATTTATGTCATAAAATGATCATATCAGGGTAGTTAGCATATCCCTTGCCTCATGCATTTATAATTTCTTTGTGGTAAGACTATTCCAAAGCCCTTCTCACAGTTTTGTAATATACAATATTTTACAGTTAACCATAGTCACATTGCTGAGCAACAGAAACTCAGAATTTATTCCTCCTATCTAATCATCACTTTGTACCCATTAATCACCCTCTCCCCATCCTCCTCTTGCCTCTCTCCAGTCTCTGGTAATCATTGTTTTACTCTCTGCTTCTATGATATCAAGTATAATAAAAAACTTAAAAATTATTTTTAAAAGTTCTCTGAATGATATAATGTAGCATTTGTCTGTCTCTGTCTAGTTTACTTGACTTAACCTGATATCCTCAACTATATTAAAAGGAAAACAAATAATTTCCTTGAAACAAAGAAGAATAAAACACATCACACGAAAACCTATAGGACAGAGCAAAAGCAGTTCTAAGAGAAAAGTTTATAGCAATAAATGCCTACTTCAGAAAAGAAAGATTTTTAATAAGTAAGCTAACAGTTCATCTTAATAAACTAGAAAAACAAAGACAAACTAAAGCCAAAATTGGTAGATAGAAACAAATACTAAAACTCAGGGCAGAAATAAACCAAATAGAGACTAAAAAACCACACAAAACAAAACAATTCAAAAGATCAACAAGGAGAAGTTGTTTTCTAAAAAAGATAACCAAAATTTTAATAAAACCTTTAGCTAAACTACAAAAAAAAGAGAAAAGACTCTAAATCAGAGGTAAAGAAAGAGACATTAAAACGGATACCACAGACACACAAGGGGTAATGACTACTATGAACAGCTATATATCAAAAAATTTGATAATGTAAAAGAAATTGATAAATTCCTGGACATATACAACCTATCAAGATTAAATTATGAAGAAATAGAAAATTGGAGCAGACCAATAATAAGTGAGGGAATTCAATGAGTAATAAAAGCCTTCTATCAAAGAAAAGCTCAAAAGTGGCTTCACTGCTAACCTCTACCAAACATTTGAGAAGAGCTAATACCAAGTCTCCTCAAAGTAGTCCATAAAATCAAAGGAAACAGAATATTTCTAAACTCATTTTACTAAGCCAGCATAAAAGCTGTGTTTAATAGTAAAGAGTTCTAGTTATACAACTTAACAGAACAGTAAAACATTTCACTTATACTACTTACTTCTAGTTAAAAGACATTCTAATTTTGACATAATTTATCTTTCTTACCAAATTACTACTATGCCCAATGCATTTTTTTCAAATTGTAAGACTTTATGACTTTTGAAATATGACTTAACTGTACTCTTTAAGAGTTTCTTAAAAGTAATTTGAAATTTTAATTTTCACCTTGTTTGATTTTAAAATGTGTTATAATTACCACATGAGTTAAAGCAATTCATGGAATTTTTCAAGTGACAACAGAAATAATTAAAACAAAAATTTTAATTATTTTATAGCATAAATAAGAATAAACTGGTTCTAAAATACTACAGTGTTTGGCATCTTTACTGCCATCTTTAATTCTAGTTTTATTCTTCTCAACAAGTCTAAGAAAATGACAGCATTCATAAGTACAGAAATAGCCATATACAGTACGTAGTACCTACGTAGTCCAAAGAAGTCTTTATAATATGAGGTTAAAATGCAGAATGTTTGATAATTACTAGCATCTCAAAAGCTAAAATCAGAAAAGTGCAGAAAATAGAAGTGGTTCATATTATTTTGCTTTGAGAAAGTCAGAAATAATTCTATTATAAGAAACAAGCAGCAATAGTAAAAGATATGACTAATACACAGTGCTTATTTGAGCTAAATGACAATTTTCACCTCAAAAGAGAGAATTCTGACTTTTACATTCTTAAATTTCCTTTGTCCAGAGCAGGATCTCATTTTAAGCCATTATTTAAATGAAGTTAATAATTCAAAGTCATATTTCTCCACAGGATGTTTTCATTTTAATGCGTACACTGCAAAATGGCAAATGACAAATTCATTTAGAAAAAATTAATAGCATAATAAATGTTAATTTAAAGTAACTGCCAAGAGACACCAATAAACTTTTCTACAGCAAAGACTGTAAGTTATTACAAAGCTGAGGCAGGAACTGGCATGATTCTTCATTACGATTAGACTGCTTTTATTAAATAATACTGTTATAATATCCAAGGAAGAAGCCTTAGTGGGTCCTTCTAAAGTTACATAGTTTTACATAGCCTGTTTGTTCCTTTCATCCTTCTTCAGTTGTTTTGATTATGTAATATATATTTTCTCAACATTTTTTCTTCTTTTGGTCTTTTCTTCTGGCCTCACTCATTCTGGCCAATTTTCAGGACAGTATGGACTTGCTTGAGCAGTACAGTAAGGGCCAAAGAATTGCTATAAGGAAGCCACAGGGGTCCCTTGCAGGTCATTCTAACATTCTCAACCCAAGCCTTTATGTCAAACATTTTTGCAGCTGTCTTAGGAAAGCTTATGCCTGAGTACTGATAACTTTGTCCTGGATTCATTAGTGAGCCATGGTGATTTCACATGACCTTTGGCTGTCTTCTTTTTTAGTTTTACTGTACATGTATTTTGTCTTTTTTTCCTGATTCTTCTTTTTTGACAAAAATCACATATCACATATATTTATAGGACACAGTATGATATTTTGATATATGCATATATTGCAGAATACAAACCAAGCAGTCAACATATTCATTACCACTCATGCTTATGTTTTGTGTTGAAAACATTTAAAATCTACTCTCAGCAATTTTCGAGTATACAGGGCATTGTTCTTAGCTATGGTCATCATGTCAATAGGTCTCATGAGCTTATTCCTCCAATCTAGCTGAAACTTCCTGTCCTTTTATTACCCTAATGCCAGGTGTTCAATCTAGGTTCAGTTGCACGTGGCACAGAAAGCCAGTCACTGAAAGCATTGCCAAGGAAGAAGGCTTTTTTATTCAGGTGCTGTCAGCCAGAGATGGTTCCATCTCCGCCAACTGACTGAAATTGGGGTTTATATAGCAGCTATGTGAGAAATAGCTGGAATAGGTGGAATATGCAGCTATGTGTGGGCAAACAGGAAGTAGGAAGGGGTAAGGAAGCAATCATAACACACTGTCTGAATGTGGTGATCTGGTGAGTTTCAGTTCTTTGCCAGAGGGTGGATTTCCTTAGGAAGGAACTCAGGTGAGAGAAATGTTTTGAGTCCAGGGAGGGTTAATTTTTCTGTTTATTAAAAAAACCCTAAACATCAGTTCTATGGGACAATTGGGCTGGTTTCACCATTCCACTCTCTGCTTCTATGAGTTCTGCTTTTTTAGATTTCATATATAAGTGAGATTCTGCTGTACTTATCTTTCAGTACATGGCTTATTTCACTTGGCATATTCATCTGACGTGTTTCCTTTCCAAGGGTCCCCCAGGCTTGATCTCCCAACCAGACCTGCCCAGTGTGGGAAGCTGCAGCTGATGGCAGCTACTCAGGAGGCTGAGGCAGGAGAATCGCTTGTACCCAGGAGGCGGAGGTTGCAGCGAGCTGAGATCGCACCACTACACTCCAGCCTGGGCGACAGAGGGAGACTGTCTCAAAACAAAACAAACAAAACAAAACAAAACAAAACAAAATAAAACAAAAAAAAAAACAAAGAAAAAGAAAAAGAAAATGCTCTTTGTGGAAACCAGACCCTGAACCACAAGTCCTGCCTCTGTCTGCCTATTCTACCCAGTTCTCCCTAGGTTTGGCATTTCTATGCCATCTTTTTACACAGTAATCCTCTAGTTTTAAGTAAACAATAATCGAAGGTGTTTTATTTCAGTATAAGTGTACTGAGTGAAAGACAAAGCAGCAAGACAACATAGCTCTTACTGCATTTGGTATTTATCTGGGCACTTCGTTGTGAAGTCTTTTAAATAATTACCAGGACATTGGTACAATGTGATTTTTCTCATCCCTCTTCTCTGTGCCATAATGGGCAATTGCTAACTTTTCTTTCTTCTACCACATGAATCTATTTCTCGATCTGGACCCACTCTCCATTAATACTGCCAAGAACCTAGGTCATATCTCAACCAGTGGTCTCCACTCTTTTGAACATAAGGAACTTTTAAAATGTTAATAAAATTGTTTGTTTCCTCCTACAAAAAGGGACTTACGTTTTTAGTGTCTGATGTTTGAGAAATTCAATGACAAAATGTCATTGTATGAATGCCAATCTATAGTGACAAAATCAGTAGTAGCTATTGATTTTTAACACATTTTAATAAACTCATACTCTGTCAATCACAATATCTAAATTCATTTCCCAATGAGTGTGTGTGTGTGTGTGTGTGTGTGTGTGTGTGTGTGCGTGCGTGTATGTGTTCTAAGGTTTTTTCCTGCTTTGTACCTCTCCCTTCTTTGGGACACAGGCTACCCTATTCTGATGTAGTTGTGTTGCCTTTGCCACAATAATTGGCTTTGGGTCCTAGGATAATCGTGTCACACATTTGCTAATATCACTGCTATGTCAGGGATTGGTCCAGAACTTTGGCAAGTGACGTAAGCTGGGATCATCAGAGTTCCTCTGTGACTTGGAAGAAGGGCCCCTTTTTTGCTTAAGGGTAAAGCCATGAAGATGTGAGCCTAAATGCTGCAGCAGCTGACTCCTTCACAACATCATAAAGGTTGGAATGAAGCCAAAACACAGAGAACCACCTAAATGAAAGATAAAAAATTGAGAAAATATATTCTGCTTTTTGTGTGAGCTGATTTGGGTTGAGTTTCTGTTGTTTTAAACCTCCCACCCGCAGGTACAGCATTGAGAAAGCAAGCTGAGAAAACCAGATGACCTTTCAAAAAAAAGAATTCATTTGTTAGATTATAAAAGTAAACATCAACATGGGTTAAAGAAAAATCAAACATTACACTAAGAATATATACTTAAAAGTGAACATTTTCTGACCCAAATCTACAACCCAACTTTTCATTAGCGATATCTAGATTTCCTCCTAGAAAAAATGGTAGCATACACAAAGATAAATGTGATATAAAGGAGAGACTTTTTAAACTTTGTTTAAACTATTGGTATCATATAATACACGTTAATCTACCATTTGCTTTCACACTGGAAATATATAGATCTACTCCATTATTTTTAGTAAACTATAGAGCATTCCATTGTAATGATATGCCATTATTTATTTTACAAGTGTTTTATCAGTAATTAGCAAAATAAATAGAATGTTAAGACATTTGCTTCAATGAAGAAGTAAGCTATTTTTTCACATTGTTTAGATGTTAAAAGATAAAGATTTGTATTTGTTTCACATATGCTTACAATTACAATGGGAATAACTCCCATTTGAGTGATGGAGTTGACTACCTTGGCTATGCAGCTTTAACTAAGAGAATTCAAAAATAAATACTTGAGAGGAACTGTTTTTAATTTTGTCCCTTTAAAAAATATCTGCTGGCTGGGTGCGTTGGCTTGTGCCTGTAATACTAGCAGTTTGGGAGGCCAAGGCAGGCGGATTGCCTGAGCTCAGAAGTTTGAGACCAGGCTGGGCAACATAGTGAAACCCGTTTTTATTAAAATACAAAAAAAAAAAAAAAAAATTAGCCAAGCATGCTGACGTGCGCCTGGAGTCCCAGCCACTCCTACTTGGGAGGCTGGGACAGGAGAATTGCTTGAACCTGGGAGGCGGAGGTTGCAGGGAGCCGAGATTGCACCACCGCACTCCAGCCTGGGTGACAGTGCAAGATTCCATTTCTTTAAAAAACAAAACAAAACAAAAACAAATAACCAAAAAAAATGTATATATGTATGTATGTATGCATTTGCTAAGGTCTGGACATGGTGGCTTATGCCTGTAATCCCCAGGGAGGGGAGGCCTTGGCAAAGACCTTTGGGAGGCTAAGGCAAGTGGATCATTGGAGGTCAGTGGCTCAAGACCAGCCTGGAAAACATGGCAAAATCCCATCTCTACTAAAAAAAAAAAATGCGAAGTATTTAAGCAGAGTAAATCTTTGCAATCATGACTCAAAATTGGACCTATGTGTTTAAAAAATTTCCTTCCTCATCATGGATGAATACGCTGTGATTTCTGAAGACAAGAAGTATCACACACAGAAATTCAAAATATTTTCTGAGCCCTATGGCAGAACTATAAATTCTTTAATCAGCTTATAGTTTGGGTACATTTAAGAAAAATGCCATTTCTTTTTTTCTAGTTTTTTTTTTTTTTTTAAATTTGGGGTTTTACATTTAATTCTTCAATTTCTTTCATATGCTCAAAATCAATGCTATTTTTTTCCATTTAAGTATGATGCTATCGTTCCTGGATTTTGTTTGATTTTCCCCACTGCTGTTAGCCCGTTGTGTAGTGTATTCTGTCCCTGCTGTGTACAATTGGATAAATACACATTCTTTTTATTTTTTTCTTTCTTTTTCTTCTTTCGTTTTTCTACATACACATTCTTAATGCTGAGTCTGACTGTAAAGCAACCATGAAACTTATTTATGTACTCAAATTATCTTTTGCAATCTGATCAAGTTGGCCCCAGTAAGCTATATCTTATCTTCCTAATCTGAAATACATCATTTTGCCAAGTAATATGAGAAAAAATATTTGATGATATGCATTACAAAAGCTGGGATCTATGACCTCTGAGAAAGTAGTCATTGAAGACAGTTTTTTTTTTAAATATACTTCTATTAAACATCAAATCAGCAATACCTCAGTAAGTTTAATTTTCTGTGATTTTCCACAAGATACCCCTGTAGTGTGGCAGAAATAGTACCCAGATTTAATAAAATATTTAGCATGCAGAGAGAGAGAGATGCCTGCCGTTGTGAAAGGTTAACATGAGTCTTGCAAAAGAAGTAGTTATGTAAATTTAAGTCAAGACTACCAATCATTTGAAATTCTATGAAATAGCTAAATGTGAACTTTATAATAGCTAATACTGGAAATTCCCTGCAACAGAACCACAACATCCAAAGAAAAAGGTTTAAAAATTCCCATGATAATGACTAGTTCACATTTACATTGTGTCTTCCCAGAATAACTCTGAAGACTTTATGAACAATTCTTTCTCTTAGTAACTGAGTTTTAGTGTGGACCGAAGAAAGCTACTTAAAAGGAGTGGGCCCTACCTAGAAACTTATTTCATATATGAGCCATATAAAAATATAAAGAATGGGACAAAACTCTTCAAAATGATAAATATGATCCAAAAATGTAGGTTAATGGAAGAGTCTAGGATTTAGTAAAAGTTTGTTTTCACTGGAAAACCAGTTCCAATAAATTTTCTTTACAAGAAACCACTGCCCTTAATTGCCAATGTCCTCTACAGCCCATTAGACATACTTACATAAATAATGATTATTATTCAGGCCAGTTCTTTGATTCTCCTCTATAGAAAAAAAATAGTTCAAAAGTCAGGACAACATGTATTTTCTTGGCTCAATTTAGATGCTTCATATCGCTGCAGAATGTTCTGATATTAGACAGTAGTGATAGTAGCACATTTAGGAACATTATCAAGTAATAGTTCTGGAGACAAGCCAATTGGCAAAAGTTGCTACCATATCAAACAAAATTAGCAAGCTCTTATATTCCCTCCTGCACTGGAAGTGGAAATATCTTTATAATCACAATTATATGACATTGCATATGATTACATTATTTTAATGTTTATATGCACAAAGTGTGTGCATTTATAAAATAGAAATCATTTTTAGTTAACATTCAGAAAGTGCTTTGAGACACTAATGATTTGATAATTGCTATGTGCCATGTGGTTATCCACATGTAGAGTTAGGGAATTTTTTCTGAAACATATGGTCTTGCCAAAAATGCAATGCAAACCAAGTTGTCCTCATACTGAGCAATTGGGACTCCTCATTGTCTTATGAGAGAAGATCCTGTTCTCTGGAAAGCTAATACTTTCTGAATCAATATTCTTGACATTTTTACATAAAAGTGCCGAGTTAAAAAAAATTTCAAAGACGATCCTTCTTCTGATATCATTGGTTCTATTCATTTTAAAAAAGAACAAATATCCCATTGGCATATAGCTTATCATATATTCGCCCCTTTCTCCAACGTCCTTATTCCTGTATAAACCACACTACCATACCGTATACATTTAGTTTCCTGAGATGTTCACTTGGGAAAGGTGTGTTATTTGGCACAAGTGTATAATGATCGACTTAACCCATACTTAATAATAATAACATTATAAATATTGTTCATACAATTTACTGAGTGTCTATAACATGGAAGGTACTGTACTAGATACCTTACGAAGCTCTACATTGTAGGCATTCTCAGGGGGTAATAGTCAAAATATTAACAACAGCATAGCATATGCTGATTTATCAGTATAGATATAGTTCATGGTTTCCAACATATTCTGGAGGCTACTTAGCAGCTGAATATCAGCTACTTATTAGTTGTATTAGTTTTCTAGGGCCGCTGTAACAAAGTAGCTTAAACGGAAATGTACTTTCTCATGTTTGGCTTAAACAGAAATGTACTTTCTCACAGTTTTGAAGGTTAGACATCCAAGATCAAGGTGTCAGCAGGGTTGGTTTCTTCTGAGGGCTGTGAAGGAAGCATTTGTCCCAGGGCTCTTTTTTGGCTTGCAGATCACCACCTCCTTCTTGTGTCTTCACATGATCATCCCTCTGTCTATGTCTTTGTGCAAATTTCCTCTTTTTATAAAGACTCCAGTCACATTGGAGAAGGGTCTGTAACTAAGCAGTTTAACTCCAAAATGCATTTAAACTTTTTTTTCCCCTTTTTCTGTTTTCTCCATATAGTCTAAAATGTAACCTTGACGCAAACTGCAGAAACTTTCTTTTTCATCCTTAGTCTTAAAATAGCCTTGAAATGTGCGTTGAAACTCTTTTGTTTCCCTCCCTTTCCCACCAGAAACTTCTATGCATAGTGGTCGCTTGTGTAATTATGAGCTTGCTTGGAAATGCGAGGAGCTAGCGGGGCACAGTGGATCTTGCCTGTAATCCCAGCTCTTTGGGAGGCTGAGGAGGGCCAATCACAAAGTCAGGAGACCGAGACCATCCTGGCCAGCATGGTGAAACCCTGTCTCTACTAAAATACAAAAACCTAGTCAGGCGTAGTGGTGCGCGCCTGTAGTCCTGGCTACTTGGGAGGCTGAGGCAGAGGAATTGCTTGAACCTGGGAGGCGAAGATTGCAATGAGCTCAGATCGAGCTACTGCACTGCAGCCTGGAGACAGGGTGAGAATAATGTGTCTTTAAAAAAAAAAAAAAGAAAGAAAGAGAAAGAAAAAGACATTCCAGCAGCTAATTTTGAGAAAAATCAGGCATGGAGACCCAGCTGCGAAATTGCAGAGACAACCTCACGGCAGTTAGACTACAGCCTCACCATTGTTGAGATGATGGCAGCTGACGCTCCAAGTGAACTCAAGATAGCCATCGGCACAAGACACGCAGACCTTGTGCCCAGCACCACTCTTGCAAGCCGCCCATTCCAAGTTCCCTTTTCTAACCTCCTCTCCCGAGCCTAAAGTTTTAGAATAAAGCCATTTTCCTTTCACAATATCTCATCTTTGTTCATTTGGCTTTACAAGCTGGGAGCAGCCTCACTAGCATTTGGTTACAGGCCTGTCCTAACCCAATTACTGTATTTTAACCTAATTACCTCTTTAAGGATCCTATCTCCAAATACAGTCATATTCTGAAATTAGGACTTTAACGTATAAATTTAGGGGAGAGTGCTATACACAATTTAACCCTTGACACCTGATTATATTATTTCCATTTTAAGTTAGAGAACTGAACCCTAGTTTAAGTAAGTATCTTAAGGTCATCTAAATAACAAACTAAAACTAGTATTCAAATCCCAGTATGTGAGAGTTCAGTGCAAATGTCAAAATTATTAAAACCTTTAAACAATTAATTTTTAATTACTTGATTTAACTTTCTTTCTTAAAACACTTTATAAAAATTTGCATTAAGCTAATAATAGACATGTTTCAGCTAAAAGCCAAGTTCATCAAGTTAGCACTATAAAGTTCTAATTATATGGTATTTGATGTAATAAGTTGGTTTTGTTAATTTTTTAATACCCGTCTATCTTTCACAACAGATTTAAGGAAGTTTATGTAAAAAGACATGCTTACAGCAAAAGCATAAAATAAAGAAAGCAAGATTAAGAGCCAATGAAGAAGGATACTGGATTGGAGCAAAGAAATATAGATGAAAACACTAATAATAACATTTCTAAATGAAAACTATTTCTGAGCATCCTTACTTATATGTGTGGGGATCCATGGAGGGAATCAAAGCCCTGTTATGGCATAGCTGCATTTGGAAAAACGATCGGCAACTTGGAAATAAGGCAAGAATATTACAGCAACCTCATTCAAACTCATACTGCACATTGTACAACAAACTCACCTGTGGGATGGCTGCCTCCCTAAGTGTTATTTGGCTCTTTAGAAACTGGAACTTTGAGAATTTACAAGCCATTAGGACTCAGATTTTGAAAAATTAGGTGTTGCTTGTAGAAAGTGGAGAAACTGCAAATATTTTTGTTTAAAAAATATGGGGGCTGGGTGCAGTTACTCATGTCTGTAATCCCAACATTTTGGTAGGCTGAGACAGCATGATTGTTTCAGCCCAAAAGTGCAAGACTAGCCTAGGCAACACAAGATCCTACAAAAAAAAAAAAAAAGCCCAGCATGGTGGTGCACGCCTGTAGTCCCAGTTACTCAGAAGGCAGAGCTGGGAGGATCTCTTGAGCCCAGGAGTCAAGGGTGCAAACAGCTGTGATTGGACCACTGTACTTCAGCCTGGGTTACTGAGTAATTTCCGTTAGAAAAGATAACTCAAGATTTATCATGGGGCTCGGGATCATCATGATAGACAGAAGGCAGGACTAGATAGCAGCTCTGGACAGAGCAAGGTGTGGAGGCTTGCATAGTGATTTTTATCTCCAGATTGGCTGCAACAATGAACCAGCAATCCTGAGAGGACTCACAGACACTCCGAAGTAAGTGGATTACTCCTGTAGGACCTGGGAGATATCCCAAATACTGTGCTGGTATCCATGGCTGACAGTCCTATAGATGGTTTGGATCACAAGACTCTGTGCAGACAATCCCCAGTATCAGCCTAGAGCCAGGTAGACTCACTGGGTGGCTAGACCCAGAAGAGAGATAACAATCACTGCGGTGTGGCTCACAGTACCTCCCATAGGAAAAGGAGGGAGAGCACTACATCAAGGGAACATCCCATGAGTCAAAAGAATCTGAACAACAGCCTTCAGCCCTAGACCTTCCCTCTGACAGAAGCTACCCAAATGAGAAGGAACCAACAATCCAACTCTGGTAATATGACAAAACAAGGCTATTTAGCACACTCAATAAATCACAATAGTTCAGCAGCAATGGATCCAAACCAAGAAGAAACCCGTGATTTGCATGAAAAGTAATTCAGGAGGTTAGCTATTAAGCTAATCAGGGAGGCACCAGAGAAAGGGAAAGCCCAATTCAAGCAAATCCAAAAAATGATACAAGAAGAGAAGAGAGAACTATTCAAGGAAATAGGTAGCTTAAAGAGAAAATGGTAAAAAATTCAGGAAACTTTGGACACACTTTTAGAAATGTGAAATGCTCTGGAAAGTCTCAGTGATAGAATTGAACAAGTAGAATAGAGAAATTCAGAGCTCAAAGACAAGGTCTTTGAATTAACTCAATCCAACAAACACAAGGAAAAAAGAATAAGTCAATATGAACAAAGCCTCCAAGAAGTCTATGATTATGTTAAATGGCCAAACTGAAGAATAATTGGTGTTCCTGAGGAAGAAGAGAATTCTAAAAGCTTGGAAAATGTATCTGGCAGAATAATCACGGAAAACTTCCTTGGCCTTGTTAGCAAGCTAGACATCCAAATACAAGAAGCACAAACAACACCTGGGAAATTCATCACAAAAAGTTCACACTGTCATCAGGTTATCCAAAGTTAAGACAAAGGAAAGACTCTTAGAAGCATCAGGTAACCTATAAAAGAAAACCTATCAGATTAACAGCAGAAACCCTACCAGCCAGAAGGGATTGGGACCCTATCTTCAGCTTCCTCAAACAAAACAATTATCTCAGCCAAGAATTTTGTATCCTGTGAAACTAAGCATCATATATGAAGGAAAGATACAGTCTTTTTCAGACAAACAAGTGCTGTGAGAAGTTGCCATTACCAAGCCACCACTATAAAAACTACTAAAAGGAGCTCTAAATCTTGAATCAAATCCTGGAAACACATCAAAACAGAGCCTTTTTAAAGCATAAATCACACAGAACCTATAAAACAAAAATACAAGTTAAAAAGCAAAAAACGAATAAAATCAAAGTACACAGGCAACAAAGAGCATGATGAATGCAACAGTGCCTCACATTTAATACTAACATTGAAAGTAAATGGTCTAAATGCTCCACTTAAAAGATATAGAACCCCAGAATGGATAAGAACTCACCAACCATCTGCTGCCTTCAGTAGATTTACTCAACGCATAAGGACTCACACAAACTTAAAAGTAAAGAGGTGGAAAAAGGCATTTCATGCCAATGGACACCAAAAGTGAGCAGGGGTAGCTATTCTTATATCAGACAAAACAAACTTTAAAGCAACAACAGTTAAAGGAGACAAAGAGGGGGCCGGGCGCGGTGGCTCAAGCCTGTAATCCCAGCACTTTGGGAGGCCGAGGCGGGTGGATCACGAGGTCAAGAGATCGAGACCATCCTGGTCAACATGGTGAAACCCTGTCTCTACTAAAAAAATACAAAAAAATTAGCTGGGCATGGTGGCGTGTGCCTGTAATCCCAGCTGCTGGGGAGGCTGAGGCAGGAGAATTGCCTGAACCCAGGAGGCGGAGGTTGCGGTGAGCCGAGATCGTGCCATTGCACTCCAGTCTGGGTAACAAGAGCGAAACTCCATCTCAAAAAAAAAAAAAAAAAAAAAAAAGGAGACAAAGAGGGACATTATTTAATGGTAAAAGCCCTTGTTCAACAGGAAAATATCACAATCCTAAACATATATGCACTAACACTGAAGCTCCAAAATTTGGAAAACTAAATTACTAATTACTAAAATTACTAATAGACCTAAGAAATGAGATAGCAATGATAGTAGGGGACTTCAATACTCCGCTGACCAGCACTAGACAGGTCACCAAGACAGAAAGCCAACAAAGAAACAATGGACTCAAACTATACCTTGGAACAAATGAACCTAACAGATATATACAGAAGATTTCACCCAACCACCACAGAATACACATTCTATTTAACAGGGCATGGAACATTCCCCAAGATAGACCATATGATAGGCCATAAAACTAGCCTCAATAAATTTAAGAAATTTGAAATTATATCAAGCACTTTCTCAGACCACAGTGGAATAAAACTGGAAATCAACTCCAAAAGAAACCTTCAAAGTCAAGCAAATACATGGAAATTAAATAACCTGTTCCTGAATAAGCATTGAGTCAAAAACAAATCAAGATGGAACTTTAAAAATCACCACTGAAGGACTTATTCATGTAACTAAATACCACTTGTACCCCAATAACTTATTGAAAGGGAGAAAAGGATTTATCATTGCACTTTGCTGTATGATATTACCCAGTTTTGAGTCTAAATTAACATCCTTATTCCAGCAATCATTTTCCACACACCTCTTTCTCCTTCCCTCTGTCTTCCTCCTCTGCTTCTCTTCTGTGTGTGTGTGTGTGTATGTGTGTGTGTGTGCGTGTGTGTATCATCCACTTTGTCATTCCACTTATCATCCACTTATCATTTATAAGTTAAAAAGATCTCTTAGTGTTAAACATATGCTCACTAAGAGACTTATCTATTTTTTTGAAAATTATATCTTGACATTTGACAAATTGATGAGTCAGTGATCTAGGCAACTGTTTAATTAATTAATATGTGCACTGCAAATATTAACTTCCATATTTTACGTTTAGATGCCTGAGCCAAATGGGAAGAACAAGAGAACAGACATAATCTGTTGTGTGCCCTGGGCCCCACTCCAGAGATTAGATGTAATCCACTATGACCAAGGTGTGCACACAGCAGACCTGTGTTGAAGAAGCTCACACTCAATCAGTGCTGCCTCTGAACCCACCCCTGAGAGAAAGAGTGCAACTCCATGTGCCCAAATGAGGGGTAGTAGGTAGCAGGGTCCTCGAGGCAGAGAGGACCTTTACTCTGTGAAAAGGATCACCAGGGAGGCAGCCAGGTGCTGGGCGTTAGCTTTTAGCAGCAGACTCCACTTTCTAATGGTTTGCGAGCAAAAGAACTTACTCAAAAGGCCACAGCAGAAGAATATGTAGGGGCTTACTTCTCAGGTCATTGGGGATACCCCTAAAATACATGAAAAATGACTGAGGAGAGATTATGGAATGGGAGTGAGGCCTTAGCAAAATTCAGATGTTCATGTTGACGTTACTTCATTTAAATACAGACCAAGGAGAATTGAAAATATTTTATTCATTCCTGACTTAATATTTCAATGGACCTTATTCTATTTAGGTAACCAATCTTAAGGAGTTCAAGGGTCATCCTTACGTAATATCTTACAACATTAAAGAAACGCATTCTTACTAGTAGGTGATACTATCCCATTCATATTAGTATAAGAAAAAATAAGTAGTGTGACTGTCAAACTTTTGAGGTTTTTTCTATTAGCTAGCATGCTGACGACATTAAATAAGTGATGCCAGACCTGAAAAATGTTTTATCCTTTGAAAAATTTTGCAGAGTCAGAATGCTTATTTCTACAAAAATATTATTTTTAGAAACTAAATTAATTAGAGATCATTAGTAGAGGAACAGGGAGGAACAGAAGAGCATCAATAAGGTAAAATAACTTACATCCAACCAGGATACTTTTAAGAGTAAAAGGAGAAGCCATTAAAAATTATGCTGGGAATAGAAGTATAAACCAGGACTGTATTGAGCAAATTGGGATTTAAGGTCCCAATATCCCAAAGAAGGAGCAGGAGTAGCAGTATAAACATAAACTTTAAATGTTTTCTAGATATTTTCAGAAAACAGAAATGTATTTGTTATAGGCACAGAGATGTGACATGCAGATGAGATCCCCCTTAAGAAAGTTCTCTCGTGCTTGGGAGTAGTGTAGTGTTAACAGGAAGACTTCACCACCAGGCCCTGCAGATAGAGAGTGTGCCTTGACCAAGATCGTGCTTTTCCTGAGGCAGCCCCGGTCCTTTCAATCCAACACAGAACAACTCTCTCAGGCCATTGCACTCCAGAGCTCCCTATGGGTTGACTTCTCTCTCAGCCCAGTCCCGCTTCCATTCCCACAAGTGTTGATCTCAGGAGTATGCCCGAAGTGCCCTGGTACCTGGGAGTGGCTACGATAGGCAGGTATCACTGATGGGCCCTGCAGATACAGAGTACTGCCTTACATCTTACATACTGCAGCCCATCTCAGAGTCTGCTTCAGCCAGGGACAGTGCTTGACATTGGCATGGTAAATAGAACTGTAATAGGCCATGTGCAAAGTGGATATATCCACAGATTCCAGAACACACACACAGACTGCTTAGTTAGAAGCTGGGCCCCACCTCTTATTAGTTATATGGCTGTGGGCAAGTTACTTAGCCTTAATTTATTTTTCTGTAAAATGTATATAAAGATAGAACCTACCTCAGTGCTTAGGACATAGAAAATCGTCAAAAAGTCTTTGCTGCCATTATTAGTATCAGTGACATTATTTTTAGTCTGTCAGCCAGAATTGGAAATAATCCAGCATCTTTAGAGCATAGAAAATCCATAACAATTTTGCATAGACTGAGTTTCCTGACGGGGCCCTTTCTCACATTTCAGGGCAGTGTGGGCTTCCTGACCAGGACAAGGTCCTCGGTGAGTTGGCTCTTCCATTGCGTGGATTCCAGTACTGCCCTTTCAGTGATAAAATTCCCTGACTGCCATCCAAATTAACCCAAATTCTAGATTTCTGCTTGCTGTAGCCCAATATTCATTCCCACAACCTAGTCCCTGATAGCTGATCTTGGACCTCCTCAATATCCCATCATCTGTTTACCTGTACCTCCAACCATTATCTGGGTGAGCATGTCTCTGAGGCTCCCCTCAGTTTGATCTTTTGCCAACAGCATGCTCATCTTGCCTTTCCTTTCTTTCTAGATCAGCTTCCCAAGCTGAAACACAATTTTAATTCCCACCCCAAACAATCGTCTCCTATCTTTTCTCTTAGGTTTACATACCCAACCCTGTCAGGCTACAGTCCCCTTGTTCTACAATCTGGCCTTTGCTGATGTGGCCAACATTTCAGTCCCAATCAGCATGATAAAAAGGAAACCTCTTATGGTATCTAGCCACAAGTGACACAGGGATGTTGTAAATATGGCTCCATAATATTATACCAACCACAGTGAATGCCAAGAGACTGATGAGCGTTTAACGAATATCTCCCCAAGTGACCTAAGCTGTAGTGCTTGACACGTCAGTTGCTGTCAAAGTGAAAATCTAGCTTGTAATAGCAGTAACTGCTTCTATAGTTAGAAAATGAATATTTCTTTCTAAAACACTATTCATTCATTACGAAAGAAAAGGAACTATTTGTGAGGGAAGAAAGAGTATTTTGTATTGACTTTTGTCTTTAAATAAAAAAGGCAGAAGGGGGGAGCTAAATTGTCTACAGAATCCCTTGCTCCAACATATTGACCAATTTATTTTTATTAATAAAAAGGAATTTTTTTACTTACAACTAAAGTACTTTAAATTTTTAAACAAAAATTGTTTTTATAATTTGAACTCTTTTTATTGCTAAAGAATAATATTTAGAAGAAAGCATTTTTAGTCATGTTAGTTTTTGTGATAGGCTGTTTGCCCTGATGTTTTAAAATACATCATGAATAAAAGAAATCTTAATCCAAATTGCCGTACCTCTTAATAATTTCACAAATATTTTAATTATTTTGATAAAACAACTAAACATTGTTTTCTGATGTTGATTTAAACTGTTTTGGGGAAAAAAGTATCCAAACAAGTCTCTGTTTCAAAACAACCTGTGTGAGCCTTCAAAAAAGAAGCTTCTGGCCACCAGAGAGTGTGGGGCCATTTCAGTAAACAAGGAGGCACTTCAGGTTAACAATTAAATTGTGATTTCAAGGGAATGACAGGAATTTATCTGACTTAAATCATATATATTAAAAAATCATATATATTCAAGGCTTAAATACTTTGAAGTTCCAATTACTCATGACCCAGATTAAAATTATTTTACAACTTTGACTATTCCTTTGTTGGTAGAACTCTACCGTGGAGGTGCTGAGTTGTCAGACAATGAAGCTATAGATTCAGCTGTCTTTTAGTTTTCTACTCATGCTCCTGGTGTGCATTTTCAGGCTTTCCTAAAACCATCTCTTTCCTGTCTATCAGCTTTCCCTCAGGAGAGCAGTTAGCACTACGGGAGACCAAGTTCTCACTGGTCCTAGAATACAGGCAGCTACTGATGTTTAAAGATCGCAATGTTGACACATTCTATTATGATCCTGAATGTGGCTTCGAATATGTCCATATTTCACCGGCATACTACATTTCCACTGCAACTATTTTATCCCTAATCAAAGACAGATAGGTCCCTAAGGAAAAAAATATTTTTTTAAAGACGGAGGATCCTAGCTCACTATACTCCACTGACATTTGAGGAAGAAGATTCAGATACTTCCACAAGAGTGTTTAACTCCCACCCACCAAATCCTTTTTTGAAATGCATAGTTTATCAATTATACTGGTTTCCTTTTCTTTCAGCTACTGGACAAATTATCTTTAAGAATTGATACTAGAAAACATATGTTCACAACCAAAATAAGAAGAAAAACCTGCATTGAAATTTGTACAAATCATTCTTCAAACTATTTCAGATTTTCAAATTATTACGAATTTTGCAGCAAGAGAAAAAATACGCATAGCATATTTTGGGTCAACTCATTTCACATAAAAGAATGCAGAGTAAAGTTAATTCCACTGCCTTTAATTAACAAATACTCAGTAGACACTCTTGCCTCTTATATCCTTGCATTTGGCACCATCCTAGAGCTCTGGCCCCCTTCCGCCCTCCCCTCTCTAGTAGTCCGCAGCGTCTATTGTGGCTATTGTAATGTCCATGACTACCCAATATTTAGCTCCCACTTATAAGTAAGAACATACGATATTTGGTTTTCAGTTCCTCCATTAATTCCTTTAGGAACGCAGCCTCTAGCTCCAGCCATGCTGCTACAAAGGGCCTGATTTCGTTCTTTTTTATGGCTGCATTAGTATTCCATGGTGTATATGTACCATGTTTTTTTATTCAACCTACCACTGATAGACATGTAGGTTGATTCTATGTCTGCACTATTGTGAATAGTGCTGCCATGAACATGCGAATGCACTTTTTGGTAGAATGTGTCTTTTTGGTAGACCAACTTGTTTTCTTTCTTTTTTTTTTTCTTTGCATTTTAGTTTGGGAACAATTTGTTTTCTTTTGGATATAGTCCCAGTAATGGGATTGCTGAGTTGAATGGTATGTCTACTTTAAACTTCTTTGTGATATCTCGAAACTGCTTTCCACAGAGGCTGAACTAATTTACATTCCCACCAATAATGTATAAGTGTTTCCTTTTCTCCACAGCCTTAACAGCATCTGTTGTTTTTTGAATTTTTAATTATAGCCATTCTGAGTGGTATGAGATTGTGTCTCATTGTGGTTTTGATTGGCAGCTCTCTGATGATTAGATGATGAACATTTTTTTTCATATGTTTGTTGGCCACTTGTACGTCTTCTTTTGAGAAGTGTCTGTTCGTGTCTTTACCCTCTTTTTAGTGTTGTTGTTTTTTCCTGTTGATATATTTAAGTTCCTTATAGATTTTGGATATTAGCCCTTTGTCAGATGCATAGATTGAGAATTTTTTCTCCTATTCAGTAGATTGTCTTTTTACTTGATAGTTTATTTTGCTGTGCAGAAGCTCTTTGGTTTAATTAGGTCTCAATTGTCAATTTTTGTTTTTGTTGCAATTGCTTTTAAGGACTTAGTAATAAATTCTTTTCCAGGGCTCATATCCAGAATGGTGTTTCCTAGGTTTATTCTTCTAGGATTCTTATAGTTTGAGGTCTTACATTTAAATTTTTAATCCATCTTGAGTTACTTTTTGTATATGGTGAAAGGTAAGGGTTCAGTTTTGTTCTTCTGCATATGGCTAGCCAGGTTATGAAGCAGCATTTATTGAATAGAGAGTCCTTTCCCCATTGCATATTTTTGTCAACTTTGTCAAAGACTAGATGACTGTAAGTGTGTGACTTTATTTATCAGTTTTCAATTCTGCTCCATTTTCTCTGTTTCATTACTTGGGAAAACGGGGCTTCTGTCCACTGACTACGTTTGACATCCAAGAAAGAGACCCTAAGTACCCCAGTTTGTGTCATGCTATCATTCCTGTGATCAAGAGGATAGAATAAAACAATTGTTTGAGGTGGTAGGAAATGCAACTCCCTCCCCCCAACCCCCAAAAAGAGAAACTTTTTTGTTGCTTGACAGAAAGAAAAAATAATATGTATCCATTTTGAAAAACACCACTGTCTCCAACTTCAACTTTCAGCAAGTTACTTCTTGTTTCAATGCCTGGAATACATTACTTATAATTGCTATTTCAGGTATCAATGAAACCAAAACCTTTTATTCCTGACCATGCTCTATTTAGATGTTCTAAGTCTTGACTCCCAAAAGTCTGACATCCTTATTTACACCAACCCAGATCAATGTCCTTTTGAATTAAAAGCAGACAATGACACCCTTGGCTCACTATAACAGAGAGCTCAACTAAATAAGAGACATTTCCCTTACTGGGTTCACCTATCTTTGATATTGAAATAATCTTGAGAAATACAATAGTTTATTCCTAAGAACTCCAGGATTTTCCATTATATGCCTAGTCCATTACCTTTGCATGGTTCTTGTACTCTCCAACATGGTTCCAAGAATTGAGAATAGACTGCTAAGGGCAAGAGAAAGACCACAAAAAGACAAAGTTTTTATTAAAATATACAATTACTCTAAATGTCAGGTGACATGCCTACAAGATAAAGAGAATGACACAAGGCTAACATATAATTGAATCCTTTCCATTTTAATAGCAATGACTCATTGGCCATTATTCCACATGTTGGCCTAGTAATACTAGAAAGAGTTATAAGAAAAATTAAAAAGCAATCCAGACTGTTCACCACAGGCAACATTCATTGGGCATATCCTGTTAATTGTTCTTTCTATAATCTTCCCAGAGGAATATCATTCTGGCAACAGAAAACCAAAAAAGAGCCCCAACGTTATAGCCCATCTCATTTCGAAAATAGTCAAATTCCTACTAAGATGATAAATCAATGTTTCAAAAGAAATGTGACTCATTCACTGTCTAGCAGGTGAATCACTACTGGATTAAGAGTTCCTAACATTATTATAGATGTAATAATATATTATAGCTCTTTTAAATAGTAAGTCAAGAATTATGAACCTTGCCTTTTAATCTATATTGCTTACAAAAGCTATTATAACTAAGTACATAAAAATTAAATACACTCTTCCAGGAGTTGATAAAGAGAATTTATTACTAAATTTATTGCCAGAAATATGGCCATAATGGTAACTAAAAACAGAACAAAACAAATAAAACCTATCAGGACCAATAGCCACTCAAAAGGAAAATAAAGGAGTTTGAATTATAATACTCTCAAATCAAAGGCCCTCAATCAATTTTTTTTCAATAATCCAGAAAATCAGTTATTGATACCAGACAATAGAAAGTGGACAACATAAAAACTAGATTAAAATCCATACCATTTACCTTTGATGCCATACACAAAATAAAGCCAAATAATATAGATTGATTTTACTCAGTGTGATGAAGTGAATTCAACTTTTAAAATGCAATGACTCTATAAAATAACTGGGTTTTTTTTTCTCATTGATGAATTGGTGGATTTATTACTGGGTTATTAGATTTAGTGGCCATAATCTGGGCCAACCTTGAAATGCTAGTCTGTCCAGGGTCTGCTCATCAGTGGCCCTCTCCATCATGGTTGATTATGTTTTTCATCAGCCAATGCTTTCACTTACCAAAACGAGGTCAATAGGTATGCCAGCTCACTCCACTTCCTTTTAAATAGCTCAGATGTTTTATAAACCAAGAAAATAGAACTGCTATGAGATTAAATCAAACCAAAGTTCAAGGCTCATGGTGAAGAGAAACGGATTTCAGTACATACTGGGAAGAACTGATAAAGGTGGAGAGTTTTGTTTCCATCTCAGGGGGACAGCTGAGAGATTGTTTTATGGCAGGTGATATGTCTGCATGTTACTTACTCATCACACCTGCCAACCTTGAGAGGGTCTCTTTGTCATTACTTATAACTGCCAATTTACAAGATGGCCCAGTAGGGAATGAAAGAACCAACTGGAACAAATAGAGGTTTTACCACAACTGCTGTCTGCCTGCTCAAGTCAGCACAAGTAGTGAATCTTAAATAGGAAGGAGCAACCCAAATACTTTTCCTTTCTGGTCACCAGACACCTCAGGCCTGCGTGATGGGCCCTGACCTCAGCAACTGACATCCGCGGAATGCTGTAGACCAGGTGTTCAGGTTTATAGCTGAAAGGGCTTGATTTGATCACATAAAGACTTCCTTTCTATATTAACTGGTTGGTGAGATTTCTAAAATTTTTCCTAGTAATGTTACCTTGGGTTCAAATTGCAAGGAAGATGCAACCAATTAAGCAGTAGCATCAGTGAAAAGACTCAGTGCAGCAATAGGGAACCCATCCAAGGAAAACCATGACAGTCAGACTAAGTGGAAATGAGATCTGCTGAAACTGAAAAAATAAGAAAGACCTTGGACTGCCTACAACATTCCTGCTGTGCTGTTGACCACCCTCCGGTCATGTTTGTGTATTTAGGCATTTTAGGCTAGAGGCTGTTTAGGGCACATCGTAGGCTCCTCTGTTTACCCTGATCTTACTTTGATTTAACCTTTTAGTTAAATTGGCATTTTGAAGGTGTTTGAAAACATGCCTTAGGGAAGGAGTTTGCAGTGGTGAGCAGAGAGAGTACTGATGCGAACTAACACAATTTATAACCATTTCGGTAGCCTGTTGACAGTGGAAGGTCATGAGACAGTGTGTTGAATATATTTCTGGGGACTATGTCAACCCCCTAAGGTGGCTGCAGGTTAAAATTTAGTTTGGAAGTGGCTTTAAAGTATAATAGAGTGGCCTAGGGAGATTTTAAAGGTATCCACGCCTGGACCTCATCCCTGGGCATTCTGATTTAATAGGACTCAAATAGAATGCAATTATCAGAGTTTTTAAAAAACCTCCACAGATATTTCTTACATGCAGCCATGGCATAGAAGTTCTGCTTTATTTCAAGAAAAGCAGGAGAAAAGTCATCTACAGAGACATGGTGAACTCCGTTCTGTGAAGACATGTCTGCTGCTTTCCTAACGGCACTGGCTCTGTCATTTGATGAGATGCCTCAGCCTCAGAGATGCTTGCTTCTATGTTTCTTCACCAGCTACTTAACGTATCAGAAACATTTGCACAAAAATATGTAGGTTGGGACCTTATTACCCTCCTTCTTCTTCAATGGTCATGATACATATGTAGTGCCTGGCAAGTATGTGATATGTATACCAGTGAATGTTTTAAAATAATTGTGGTGTCTGGTGAAACTTGATTTTAAGGAAATCCAGCTGAAAGAATACCACAGTGATCATTATAATACTAATGGCCTTTCAAAAGTATAAATCTTTTCTAATTTGGCCTTAAATTTTCTTTTAAGTTGGCATTAAAGAGATCCTTCTGTATCTAAAATTTGATATTGAACCACAGTAAGGAAGGCTACAGTTTTTAAAGCGACACAATTTCTTTGATAAAGTAAAGGCTGTCAAAATTATATGCAGAAGCCCTGAGGCAGGGGGAAAGATACTTTCCATCTTGGTGGTAAATAAAGTTCTTGACAGTCAGCATCTGAGTGAAGGAGGAGAGTGGTCCAGCTGGCACTCTCCTGATAGTCATTCTGTGGCATGATGGAAGGAGGATTAAGGAAGGGGGACATAATTAGGTTTCATCAAAATATCATGACAGAATCCTCTCCTCTATGGGACTAGCCTTATGGAAAAGATTATTATACCCAACGTCATTCCATAAATCAGTTGCACTATGCAGCCTATGATAAAAAATGTTTGACATTCCATGAAGCCTAAATGAAGAAAGCACAGCACATAAATTATGATTTAAGTGGATAAGCAACCTCATGGGAAGAGAGCAGCTTAGTCCCTGACAAGCAATTTGGGCTTTGCATTCCCCTGTGTTCCAAGTATCAATGTGCTGATAAATAAAAAGTGGTAAATGATTGACTTTTTTTGCAGGGTATACAACGCTATGTAAGAATTAGAATGGGTATTGGATATTGACTCATTAGCCTCAAAAATGTATTTGGCTTTTAATTTTGTAGAGCAAGCACAAAACTTGGCATTAAGTATCTGGGTTATGACTCCAGATTTTCAAATAAGTAGTGGTGAACAACTAAATATCTCTTGATCTTTTTAAAAAATCATCTGTAAACAATAGAATTTTATTTGCTCAGTTGTTGGTTTATTCAATATTCATCGTTGCTTATTCTGTGCTTAAGCACCTTGCAAGGCACTGAGGATTCAGAGATGAAAATATGGGCCTTGTCCACAGTTTATAACCCCAACAACTAAGTAAATATCGATTGTTCAGCGATGTCAGTACAATAGTAGAAACCTATACAAAGCAAACAAGAAAATAACTAACTTGGTTGAGGAAGGGAGGTGGGAATCTCAGAGCAGACTTCAAAGAACAAGAACTGCTTGAGCAAGGTCATGAACATAAGAGGTCCACATTAGTTTAAGATTCTGTGATCTTAAAATTGTAAATAAATAGTTCAATAATAAATGGATTTGTATGGGCCAACTGCTGTCTCTTCTATGTATAAGTTGCAAGAGTCTGTCCATCAGTTCTGTAGACCTGTGAATCCCGGTAGAGCACTGGCAGCATCATTGAATAATATCTATTGAGCATTTTATACTCTTTCATAGTGTGTACCAGGCCCCATCCTGGAAAGCATCATGGTGCCACCGTCCCTCAATTCAATCATTAGGGATGTATGCCATATGCTTGGCTTTGTACCACACTCTGGGAAGATGAGAAAGACCGAGACATGATTTTGCTTTTAAAGAGTTTATAGGCAGCTGAAGGAAAAAGATTTACAAACAAATTAAAGCATTATAGAGTAATGAATACTGTAATAGAGATAAATAAAAGAAGCTATGAAGACACACACAAAAAAGGATGCTTAGTTTTGACTTGGAGTAGTGGTATTAGAAGAATAACACCACCATTGTTCAGGTATTGAGCTCTTCTATCATGCTGCCATTTTCCATGACTGTCTCATGTAATTCTTATTTTAATTCTGTAAGGTAAACATTATTATCCCTTCTAACAGATGAAAAGAGGCCTAGAGAATTTAGTCGTCTAACCTCAAGTCATTTATTTTTTAATAAAGTGAGTTTCATATGCAACTCTGTCTGCGGCCAAAACCCTCATGTGTTAGCCACATTTTGACACTCCTTCCCAAAAGGGAAGTTTCCTAAGGGAATGGTTGTATTAATTTCCTAGGCTGTCATAATACATTACCACAAACTGGGTGGCTTAAAACAACAGAAATTAATTTTCTTACAATTCTGGAAGCTGCAACTCTAAAGTCAAGTGTCATATAAAGATAATTAAAAACAAAAACCATATAACCATTTCAATAAAACCCAGTATGACTTCATGATTAAAAACCTTGAACAAAGTAGGCATCAAAGGAATATATGTCAAAATAACAAGAGCCATCTATGACAAACACAGCCAACATCTTACTGAATGAGCAACAACTAGAATTAATATCTTTGAGAACTAGGACAATCAAGTATTCCCACTCTTACCACTCCTATTCAATACATACTAGAAGTCCTAGTGAGAGTAATCAGATAAGAGAAAGAAATAAAATGTATCCAAATAGGAAGTCAAATTATCTCTCTTCACTTACAATGTAATTTTATGCCTATAAAACCTTAAAGAGTCCACCAAAAGACTCCTAGACCTGATGAATTAATCCAGCAATATCTCAGGATACAAAATCAACATACACAAATCAGTAGCACTTCCATACACTAATAATATTCAAACTGGGAGCCAAATTAAGAACACAATCCCCTTTTAGTAACCACACACACAAAATATACCTGGAAATACATCTAACCAAGGAGGTGAAATTTCTGCAAGAAGAGCTACAAAACACGGTTTAAAGAAATCATAGGTGACACAAACAAATGGAAAAGCTTCCTATGTTCATAGAGTGAAATAATCAATATCATTAAAATAGCCATATGACCCAAAGCAATCTACAGGTTCAATGCTACTCCTATCAAATCATCAATGTCATTTTTCACAAAATTAGAAAAAACTATTCTATAATTCATATAAAATCCAAAAAGAGCCAAGACAATCCTGAGCAAGAAGAACAAAGAAGGAGGCATTAGATTACACAACTTAAAATTACACTACAAGGTTACAGTAACTCAAACAGCGTGGTACTGGTACAAAAATAGACACATAGACCAAAGGGACAGAATAGAGATTGCTGAAATAAAGCCATACACCCATAACCAACTGATCTTTGACAAAGTCAACAAAAATAAACACTGAGGAAAGGATACTCTATTCAATAAATGGTGCTGGGAAACTATAAGTGGAGGAATGAAACTGGACCCCTAGCTCTTATTATATGCAAAAATTACTCAAGACAGCCTGAAAACTTAAATGTAAGACCTCAAACTATAAAAATCCCAGAAAAAAACCTAGGAAATGCCCTTTTCAACATTGGCCTAGGTAAAGAACTTATGATTAAGTCCTCAAAAGCAAATACAACAAAAATTAAAATTGACAGTTGGGACCTCATTAAACTAAAGAGCTCTGCACAGCAAAACTATTAATAGAGTAAACAGAATACCTACAAATTCTGTTTTTTGGAAAATATTCTCAAACTATGCATCTAACAAAGGATAATATTCAGACTCTATAAGAAACTTAAGTAAATCAACAATAAAAAAGCAAATATCCCCCATTAAGTAGTGGGCCAAGGACATAAACTGAAATCTCTCAATAGAAGACATACCCTGCACATCTATCCCAGAACTTAATTAACAACAGCAACAAAAAGAAGACACACAAGCATCCAACAAACATTTGAAAACATGCTCATCATTACTAATCGTCAGAGAAATGCAAATCAAAACCACCGTAAGATACCATCTCACACCAGTCAGAATGACAATGATTAAAAATTCAAAAAATAACAGACATTGGCGAATGTGGAGAAAAGGGAATGCTTACACACTGTTGGTGGGAATGCAAATTTTTGTTTAACCCCTGTGGAAAGCAGTTTCGAGGTCTCTTAAAGAACTAAAAGTAGAATTACCATTCAACCCAGCAATCCCATTAGTAGGCATTTACTCAGCCAAATGAATCATTCTAGCAAAAAGGCATCTGCACTCATATGTTCATAGCAGAACTATTCACAATAGCATAAACATGGAATCAACCCAGGTGCCCATCAATGATGGATTAGATAAAGAAAATGTCACACACACACACACACACACACACACACACACACACACACCATAAAATACTATGCAGCTATAAAAAATGATCAAAAACTCATGCCTTCTGCAGCCACATAGATGCAGTTGGAGGCCGTTATTCTAAGCAAATTAACACAGAAACAGAAACCCAAATAGTGCATTTTTTCCCTTATAAGTGGACACTAAACATTGGGTATGAATGGACATAAGGATGGGATCAATAAATGTTGGAGATTCCAAAAGGGCATGGAGGGAGAGGGGCCGGAATTGAAAACTACATATTGGGTACTATGTTCACTACCTCAGTGATGGGATCATGAGAAGCTCAATAGGTTTGTTACATGACTATATTGTGTGATGCTGAAATTTGAGCTTCTCATGGATCAAAGACCATTAAAAGGAATTTGAAATCAAGTGAATATAAGTGATAAATTTGTCCACACTTGATAATCAGTTGGACACATAGAACTAAAGGGAAAAAAAGCTGAAAATGAGTTGGAGGTTTTGGCATGGACCACTGGGTTCACAGTGCCAGTCACCAAAAAAGAAAACAGAACAGGTGAAGTTTCATGAGGAAGGATAACGAATTTTGCTATAGGTGGTGAACCTTGAGGGCCGTGAAGATTTATAAATGGACAAGACAGTTGAACATAGAGAGCTGCTGGTTAGTTTTGTGTAATATAATTCTGCTACTTTCTCTAGAATGTAACTCCTCACAGAACCCATGTTTTATTCATTTTTACATTCCTAACAGCACATTTAGGTGATAGTGATAGGAGGTAAAGGAATTCTAGGCAGATGGGACAGATCCCTGGCAAAACCTCACCTTTGAGCTGAAAAGCCTGAAACCCGCAGCCCTAAGTGAGAACTTCCATTCCTGTGTGCCCACTCTCTCCCAATTGACCCTTTCTAAATAATGTCTTTTTACCAATCTAATGTTGTCTTTTTCAAAATGACCTATGGCCTACCCCATCCCCATCCTGTGCCTATAAAGACCTCAGACTGAGTTGGCAGAGAGAATAAGTGGCTGGACATCGGGAAAAAGTGGTTGGATGCTGGGGAGAGATGACTTTGAAACGGTGGCTGGATGAGACTACTTGGCTTCAGAAGAGAGAAGCAGAGAGGTAGCTTGACTTCAGGAGAGCAACCTGAACTTACCATCCCCATTCCAGCTCTCCTCTCCACTGAGAGGTGCTTTCATCACTCAATGAAATTCTCCACATTCAGCATCCTTCAATTCATCCACATGACCTCATTCCACCTGGGCACCAGACAAGAATTCAGGATGCACCAGGTGTGGCCACACAAAAAGGCTGTCACACTGGCCCTTTTCCCTAGCAGGCAAAAGGCAGCCACCTCACACGATGAGGCAAAGGGCACTGAACTGCTAACACGTTGCTGTCTGCAGATGGCAGAGCTAAGAGAGCACTGTAACGTGCCCTCTGGGGCTTTGGGGTCACAGGCACCCCACCTGGATGCTGCTGCAGGCTGGCATGGAGCTTGCTTCTGCCAGCGCCAAAGTAATCAGTTCTGCACTCGCTCACTCTGGTTGCTGCACTCACTAGCCTGCTTGCTCCCTCCTGCGAGGAGTGGAGCCCGGTGGACCTGAGTGAGTGGAGTTTGCTCCCACTGGTGCCAAAGCAGCCAGTTCCTGCACTTGCTTGCTCCAGTTTCTGTGCTCATTTGCTCACACACTCCCTCCTGTGAGGGGCTGAGCTGGGCAGGCTGAGTAAACGAAGCACTCATGTTGCAAGTCCCAAGGGGTCAAGAAAATATTCTGTATCACTGGCTGTGAGTAGGAGTTATAATGTCTGCTGAATTAATTTCAAAGTCATTACTATTAACTTGATGTCAATGAAACTATAATAACTCATAAGTGATCATATATTAATTTTTAGATATGTGTGATGTATTAAGCAGGTTTCTTTCCACGTAGGTCTTTTGTTAGAATGTCTCCATTCTGTGAGAAGGAGAAATGACTCTTGTACCTGCTGAGTTTGGACAAGGACCTGGGCCTGCACAACTCACCAAATCACTCTTCCTGTGAGTGCCTGCCCTGCTAAGAGCACACATCTGCTCTGTTTCTCCTCACTGCACGGGGACAGAGCCTGAGGAGGGTGCCTGGTGCCAGCGGAAACAGCCAAGGCTGTCTTCTGCACCTAAGCCCTGGTCTGAAAGTCCCATTGATAATAATGCTGAGTTTGTTATAGCCATTCTCCTGACTCTTGCATAAATTATTGATTCCTAAAATCCCAACAGACATCTTTGTGGGCCTAATTTCTCACACTAAGGAAAAATTGATTTGTTCCTTATACAAATCTTTCAAGAGTTCCTGTTTAAATAGAAAAGACTTTTAAATTAATTTTTATTTTATCTATCTGTGGGAGAAAAATTATCTCCATTTATTTTGTTTTATATATATCTATGGTTGAACAGAACAGTCTTTATTTTACCTAATTTAAAACATGATTTGAACTGCTAAATTAATATATATTTATCATAAAAACATGGAAATTATGACCAAATAAAACAGCTTCGTTAAAAGAAATAATCTATAATTTAAATTTACCAGAAGGAAAAAATAAATCACAATTTTTGGTGACTATATTTCTAATCATTTTGCTTTGCAGACATAAATATTGTTTGTTTCTTTATATACAAAAAAGTCATACCATCAGTCTATTTTATGAAAAGTTTTGATGAACTGTAATTCCATGTCACAAGATTTAC
Source organism: Sapajus apella (assembly GCF_009761245.1). Classification (NCBI taxonomy): domain Eukaryota; kingdom Metazoa; phylum Chordata; class Mammalia; order Primates; family Cebidae; genus Sapajus; species Sapajus apella. The sequence goes on from NW_022437007.1 coordinate 302,252, forward strand.
TTTAATGTCATTTTATATCATTTAATGTTACTTCATTGTATTGATAAACTAGAGTTTACTTAATCAATTTCTTGCTTTTGGGCATTTAGATTATTTCTATTTTGATACTATTATAAACATTTTTGAAGAACATTCTTGCAGCTTAGTCTGTGAATATTTATGGAATTTTTTATATTACATTCTTAAAATTGAGATTTTTAAGGTACTGAGATATTTTGCCAGAATTTTTACCAACTTACATAAGTGAGTACATTGATCACCATTATTTAAAACATTTGATGCATTAAATAATTGGTGTACTGGTGTTTCCAGTGGTCCTTGCAGATACACATGCTACCTATTTGTACCCTGTTCTATGTTTCAGGAGGCTGACTCCTAAAGATCAGAGACGAATTTTCTTGTCTCTGGATTATGGTGGGATTCAGACTGTGGAAGGCAGCAGCCGGATGTTGGAATGCTGATGGAAAGAGAGTGTGTTTATTCTCATGGCTCATTCTCAGCCAGCATGATTAGCAGTAGCTACAATTATCTTCTGTTGGGTGTCCTTTTTTTTGAGCTGCAAATCAGAAAGTGTCTGAGACAGGAATCAATCAACTTAGAAGTATATTTTGCCAAGTTTAAGAACATACCCAGTAGAAAAGAACACGGAATCAAACAAACAGTCTGTGGTTCATGCCTTTCTCCAAAGATGATTCCAAGGGCTTCAATATTTAAAGGGGAAAAGTGAGCTGGAGGGGAAAGAGGAAAGTTATAGTAATCACAAGTCATCAGAGAAAAGGAGCAGGTAGAGGAGAAGTCAATTACGTATTTGCCTTGTACTCAGTTTATCGCCACCGTACGTTATAAGGTGAACATAGAGTAACTGCTTGTGGAGATAAACTTTTATCTGTAGCTATCTGCTAGGAACAAAAGGAAAGGCAGTTTCTTGCATGACTCGGTTTTCAGCTTCATTTTTTCCTTTGTGGCATAGTGAATTGGGGTTTTAATTTTCTTTTCACAAAACCAAAGCTCTCCCAGGATCCTAATAAATACCGACTTCCCTTACCCCATCAGGCCAATAATGGTGATAATTTTCCATGATTACTATTAGCAAAGTGCCTCACCATTCCTTATTAAGCTAGCTCCAATTTTAAAACAGACCCCTCTTTAAACTCTCTTCAATTACCCATATAGTGAGTGTCATCTGTTTCCTTCCAGGACCTGGACAAAAATATTAGGCCAAGCACAAATTTGTAAATGTAGGACTGACACAGGGGGTCTATATAAAATGTCTATGAATAACAAATAGCAAAGTAAACAGTCTACCCTTCTTCATACTGTGATATGCTTGTCTCCAGGATGCTAGCTTTTTTTCCCCTTAATAAGTTGGTTAGGATCATAAAAAAGTCAAGTTACTTTTTAAATGCTTAAAGAAAAATTAGTTTTCCCATAAGAAAGTAAAAATTAAGAATTTCCAGTACATTAAAACATTGTCAATTATGAATTTTGCCATTTTACAACATCAAAATAAGTAGCTCATTTTAAGCAAATATTGAAAAATGTTTATTTTAAATTATAAAAAGACATAGTGGAGCAGCAGCAAGAATTTACCTACAATTTTCAGTTACACCCTTCTCTAGTGCATTGCATACAAAGTCTGCATATTGAGAGATGTTACAGACTTCCCAGTCTCATATTTTTCTGCTAAGATTTTGCTAAGACAAAGCACCTTGCTGATGTCAGTAATCTATTGCCTTTTTAAAACATAGGCTCCTCTGGTAATATCTACTCGCTGATTCTTCATGTAGGATCCAGTTTCTGATGTAAACAATCAAGAAACAATGTCACTGAAAATCATCCTGAACGTTCTGCACACCACAGCACCACAGAGCTGTGAGTGAGTGACACCAACTGTGTGGTACCTGGCATAGTGCTGAGATGACTGTTACACCAGCTCAGCTTGGCTACTGGACAATGTCCCTGCAGGAAATCTTAAAAACATTCCTTAAGCAGCTCAAGACATATTATTCTAAATTTTGTTATTCTAAATTTAGTGTGTGTTTATTTTAAAAGTCACTAATTTTGCTACTATATTCGAAAAAGAGTAAAGTAGTAACAGAAATGGAGAACTAAATATATCATACTTCCAAAAAGCCTGTTATGACACTTCAAAGCTGCAATGGGTTGGCAAATACATATATTCTAATATCATCAGGAATAGATATAAACACCTTTTCCTCCATGGTAAAATTACATATATATAGATATAGATTAGATATGGATGCATAGATACAGATATAGATGTAGATGGATAGATAAATATAGATATAGGTACCTGCTGTCAAGTTGCAGTTCAGAGAATTTGCTGTCCTAAAAAATGGTATCTAGTCTATGACTAAAAATGAAAGATTTTTTTGCTGGCACAGTGGATCACACCTGTAATTCCAGCAGTTTGGGAGGCCGAGGTGGGCGGGTCATGGGAGGTCAGGAGTTCAAGACCAGCCTGGCCAACATGGTGAAATCCATCTCTACTAAAAATACAAAATTTAGCTGGGTATGGTGGCATGTACATGTAATCCCAGCTACTGGGAGCCTGTGGTGGGAGAATTTCTTGAATAGGGAAGGCGGAGGTTGCAATGAGCCAAGATTGCACCACTGCACTCCAGCCTGGGTGACAGAGTGAGACTCTGTCTCAAAAAGTAAAAATAGAATAAAATAAAATAAATGATTTTTTCCTATTTTTTCTTAAAATTACTTAATTGTTCTAGATAGCCCTAAAAGACTAACAAAAACGGTGAAATAAGGCAGTAATCATGGCACTTTGGGAGGCCTAGGTGGGTGGATCACTTGAGGTCAGATGTTTGAGACCAGCCTCACCAACATGGGGAAAACCCTGTCCCTACTAAAAATACAAAAATCAGCTGGGCATGGTGATGCATGCCTGTAATCCCAGGTACACGGGAGGCTGAGGCAGAAGAATCACTTGAATCTGGGAGGTGGAGGTTGCAGTCAGCTGAAATTGCGCCACTGCATTCCAGATTGTGTGACAGAATGAGACTCCATAAAAAAAAAAAAAAAAAAAAGTAGCAAAGTAAGATATCATCCATGAGAAGTTGAGGAAGTTAATTATTTGGTATAATTATTAGTTTGTTGTTATTGAGCCTTTACAGGTGCAAGACAATAGACAATATTAGATACTTAAGAGTTCATATGTAAAGTGTAAATTGTGATTTTTAAACTGCCAGAACAGTATTTTGAATAGTAGTTTTGAACTTACAGTAATTTGAATTTATGTTTCTGCTTGAAACTTCATTGTAGCTCCTGAATGTTTTTTTAAATATGTCAGCCTGAGAGAACTAGACATAATTGAAGAGCCATTGAACAATTAGCATATACTTGTTCTATGTGTCTTTAATAAAGTATAAGTCCCAGATAATTTTTTTGTTCAATTAGGCTTGAGATGCTACTATTCTTAAGTCAAATTTCAGTGTAGTTACAAAGCATTGTAATTCATGGGTGTCAGTTTAGTCTCTGGAGTACTTGAAATGCCAGAAGACAACACTGAGAATTAAAACAACAAACAATTAAATGAAAAAAGGCTACTGGGTCTAATCTCCATTCTCTAGTCCTTGCCAGACCAAATGTAAATTACATGAAAATGAGCTCTACTTATCATCTTCAACAAAACAGTGTTTAACTAGTTTTGTACAATGCCAAGTAGTTTGGAGCGCTGTAAGTAATTAAATGCAGCAGACGGCTAATTCCTCTAATGACAAAGAGAATTAAAAGTAGAGGGAATTTCAGGCAGAAATATTACCCTCCCCTATGAGTTTTAACCCACTTCCTTTCAACATTAGAAATGGATCACATTCAATAGATATCGGTATTTCAAATACTGTTTGAAGTTTGCAAGTCCTAGATCATCATCAATGACACTTTCTATTCTCTAGGTAAGAATAAAACAAGAGGATATCTAGAATAAATTAAAATGGCCTATGATGTGTTTTGGTTCTGTGTCCCCACCCAAATTGTATTGCAAATCGTAATCCCTATGTGTTGAGAGAGGGACTTGGTGGGAGGTGATTGGATTATGGGAAGTTTCCCCCATGCTGTTCTCATAATAGTAAGTGAGTTCTCATGAGACCTGATGGTTTAAAAGTAAGTAGCAGTTTCTTATTCTTGCTCTCTCTTTCTGCCACCATGGTAAGAAGTGCTTGCTTCCTTTTCACCTTCTAATATGATTTTAAGTTTTCTGAGGCCACCCCCAAGTCATGCTTCCTGTTAATCCTGTAAAACTGTGAGTCATTACCCAGTCTCAGGTAGTTCTTTATATCAATGTGAAAACTAATTCAGAAATTGGTACCCAGAGAGTGGGGCACTACTATAAAGATACCTGAAAATGTGGAAGTGACTTTGGAACTGGGTAACAGGTAGAGGTTGGAACAGTTTGGAGGGCTCAGAAGATTGGAAGATGCAGGAAAGCTTGGAACTTTTAAAGGCTTTTTGAATGGTTTTGACTAAAATGCTGATAGTGATATGAACAATGAAGTCCAGGCTGAGATGGATGGAGACGAGGAACTTATTGAGAACTGAGCCAAGGTCACAAGGTCATTTTTGTTATGCTATTTTTATTTATTTATTTATTTATTTGTTTTTTTGAGATGGTGTGTCACTCTTTCACTCAGTTTAGAGTGAAGTGGCGCCATCTCTGCTCACTGCAACCTCCACCTCCCAGGTTCAAACAATTCTCCTGACTCAGCTTCCCAAATAGCTGAGAGTATGGGCATGCACCACCACATCCAGCTAATTTTTGCATTTTTAGTAGAGACAGGGTTTTGCCATTTTGGCCAGACTGGTCTCTAACTCCTGATTTCAGGTGATCCACCCGCCTTGGCCTCCCAAAGTGCTGGGATTACAGCAATGAACCACTGCACCTGGCCCACCCTTGCTATGCTTTAGTCTCTTTAGCAAAGAGACTGGTTGCATTTTGTCCCTGCCCTAGAGCTCTGTGGAACTTTGAACTTGAGAGAGATGATTTAGGGTATCTGGTAGAAGAAATTTCTAAGCAACAAAGCATTCAAGAGTTGACCTGGTGGTTTCTCAATGCATACAGTCATAGAAATGGCCTGAAATTGAAACTTATGCTTAAAAGAGGCAGAGCAGAAAAGTTTGGAAAATTTGCAGCCTGACTATATGGTAATGAAGAAAACCTATTTTCCGGGGAGAAAGTAAAGCCACCAGCTGCAGAAATTCGCATAAGAGAAACCAAATATTAATAGCTAAGACAATGGGAAAAGTGCCTCTAGGCCATTTCAGAGATGATCAGAGCATCCTCTCTTATCAGAGGCCCAGAGGCCTAGGAGGAAAAAATGGTTTTGTATGTGGGGCCCAGAGCCCTACTGCTCTGTGCAGTCTTGAGACAGAGTGCTCTACATGTCAGCAATTCCAGCTCCAGCTGTGGCTAAAAGGGCCCAATGTACAACTCAAGACATTGTGTCAGAGGGTGAAAGCCCCACGCTGTGGTATTTTCCACATGGTGTTGGGCCTGTAAGTGCACAGAAGGCAAGAGTTGAGCTTTGGGAGCCTCCACTTAGATTTCAGAGGATGTATGAAAATGCCTGGATGCTCAGGCAGAAGTCTGCTGCAGGAGCAGAGTCTTCATGGAGAACATCTAAAGGGCAATGCAGCGGGGAAATGTGGTGTTGGAGGTCCCACACAGTCCCCACTGAGGCACTGCCTAGTGGAGCTGTGAAAAGGGGGTGATTCTCCTTCAGACCCTAGATTGGTAAATCCACTGATAGCTTATGCCATGCTCCTGGAAAAGCCACAGGAACTCAACATCTGTCCATGAAAGTAGCTACAGGGGCTGTACTAGGCAGAACCACAAAGGCAGAGCTGCCCAAAGCTGTGGGAGCGCACCCTTTGCATCCGCATATTCTGGATGTGAGACATGGAGGCAAACAAGATTATTTTGGAGCTTTAAGATTTAATAGCTGCGCTGCTGAGTTTTAGACTTACAGAATGCCTGTAGACCCTTTCTTTTGGCCAAATTCTCCCATTTGGAATGGAGCATTTATCCAAGGTCTGTACCCCTCATTGTATCTGGGAAATAACTAGCTTGTTTTTGATTTTTTAGGTTCATAGGCAGAAGGGACTTGCGTTGGATGAGACTTTGGACTTGGACTTTTGGGCTAGGGCTGGAATGAGTTAATACTTTGGAACTGTTGGAAAGGCATATTGTGTTTTTAAATGTGAGAAGGACATGGGATTTGGGAGGGGTCAGGGTGGTTAATATGGTGTGGCTCTGTGTTGCCACCCATCTCATTTTGACTTGTAATCCCCATGTGACAAGGGAGGGCTGGTGGGAGATGATTGGATCATGAGGGCATTACAGGCATGAGCCACTGCACCTGGCTCACCCTTGCTATGCTTTCATAAACAGACTGGTGGAATTTTGTCCCTGACCTGGAGCTCTATGGAACTTTGAACTTGAGAGAAATATTTAGGGCATCTGGCAGAAGAAATTTTTTTGCCTATTTCCCCCCATGTTGTTCTCATGATAATGAGTGAGCTCCCATGAGATCGGATGGTTTAAAAGAATGTGGCTGTTTCCCCCACCTGCTGCCTCTCTCTTTCTCCCTCTCCTACCCCCATGGTAAAACCTCCTTGCTTTCCCTTTGCCTTCTGCCATGATTATAAGTTTTCTGAGACCTCCCAGTAATGCTTTCTGTTAAGTCTGTGGAACTGTGAGTCAATTAAACTTCTTTTCCTCATAAATTACCCAGTCTCGGGTAGTTCTTTATAGCAATGTGAAAATAAATTAATACAATTAGCAAGAGTCCAATTCAATTCAATAAATGTTACTGAGATTCTACATGCAAGACAAATGTAAAACATAACCTTGACCTTATGTTACTTACCTAATTAGAAGACAATATAAATTTATAAAAATAATAAAGGTAGATAAATAAAGAAAAAAAAGAAAAATAATTACCATGAGAAAGATATTAAGTACCATGGGACATGCAAAGGAAAGAAAATATCCCTCCTTAAAGAAATCAGAAAGCTTCACGGAAAAAAAATCACTTTTGAGATAGAAAGTTTACAATTATGCATAGGGAAGATAGGAGTTTCAGTAGACAATAAAAGAATGGACAAAAATAGAAAAAAAAAAAAACACTGCACACAGAAAAAAATGCTATGTTCCACTGCAGAACAGTGGAATATATGAGATCAAAAATTGAAAGATTGTGTTGGGTTAAGACTTTCAAATTTCACTCTGTAGACGATAAAGAGGCATTAGAATTGTATGTTCAGGGAAAGTCTCGGGGGTAAAGTTGTGATTCATATCTCAGCAATGAGTAGGGATAATTGGTGTAGAGAGTCATAAGAATTGAGAAGATCAGTTAATCAATCTCTATAGTTCAGGTGAGAGATAATAATTAAACTCAATACTTCAGCCAAGATGGTGGTGACAACTTTTGAAGAATTTTGCTGCTGTACCTGAAGTCACCAGATCTAATCCTATGAAAAGAAGTCTTTTGCTACATCACAGTAGTGTGTAGTCAATGTGCTGTGACACACTTAGAAACAGAATCGAGCAAGTTATGCCATCATAGCTTACTATAATAATATTTAAAATAGTAAAGTTCAGGTATCTTCAGGAGGCTGACCTCAAGGAATCCAGCATCACTATGAATAGGTGTTTTTGACGCCTGTTTTTGTTTATATGTGCTCTGGATAGAAACATTAAACTGAGTGACTCGGACTTGAGCCAAAGCACTGGTGCTCCGTGTTGGCAGCTGAAACCAAAAACACTGTCTTAATTTCTCAACCCTAGATTTGTGCTTTCAGTGTTTTCTTTTTAATTTGTTTGGTGTGGTTTGGCTTTGTTTATGCAAACAAGGAAGCAGTGATAACTGATGCCATGTTGGTGGAATCTTCCTTATTTTCCAAAGTTGGCTCTTCTGCTGACATGAATGCCTTTCTTCAGCAAATAGCCTGAATATAAATAAGATAAATAGGTGTCCTCTGGGGTTTACAGCAGAGAAGCCTCTAGGTATTACTGAATACCCTCAATTAGGAAGTGTCATTCCCAGGTGGTGACAGTGACAAGAAGCTAAATCCTAAGAAAGTGCAATCTGAGCACTTCAATTTCGGGTGACTAATTTGGTTGACTCCATGTGCAAGGTTTGACCTGCCACTACAGGTGAAAGGATTTGATTGAGCATAGATCAAAAATCTTCCCAGAGCTGAGTGACCTTGTGAAGCCACTTTGCTACATTTTTTATACAGTGAGTTACGCTCAGCAAAGCACGGATATTTTCCATTAACCTCTGAGACAGCAACAAATTTATCCATTTCCTTTCCTTGCTTACTCACCTCACTCAAATCCTTCATCAAAATGTCCCTTGTTTCCTCCATTTGCCACTTTTTCATGTGGGCCATGTGAGCTAAGTCCCCAAGAAAGACTGTTGTCCATACCAGATCTATAGGGTTTTTGAGTTTTAAACTGAGTTCCTGAAATTTTGATTTCTATAAAAGAATTCCAAAAATAATTTTAAAGTGCCTGGAGAAACAGATGGAAACTTCTTGTCTTCCATAATCCTATAAACAGACTAACTGAATATCTTTGTTTCAGCTTAATCAGATCAGTCCAAAGATATTTATTCTAAGTTTAAAGTGTCCAGACCTGTGTTAGGCATTTGGTATACAATGACAAGTCATGATCCGTGGGAAAATAGGGAATGCCACTTATAGAACAGGTTTATAGTCAGGTAGACTTGTGTTCATAACATACCTCTAACATTTTCTGTGGTTTTGACAAAATAGTCAATTTCTCTGAGCCTCAGTTTCTGCATCTGCAAAATGGGGATACTAGTATTACCTCACAGGGTTTTTAAGCATTGGATGCTTATTATATTTATAAGTATGGGATGTTATAGAAATGCTTCATTGAGTTTGTGCAAATAGGAAGGATACACAAATGTTAGCTGTTTGTTGTTTTTGTTGCAGGAGATTATTTTGTTTTGATTTTTTAGATGATCGCTGTCTAGAGGAAGGAATCAAATTAAACAAGGTAACATCCAGATGATCACACCAATGGGCAGCTCTCCTTCTGCAGTAGATCTCATATATATATATATATATATATATATAAAATTGCATTTTAGGTTCTAGGGTACATGTGAAGAACATGCAGTATTGTTGCATAGGTACATACATGGCAATGTGGTTTGCTGCCTCCATCCCCATAAACTATATCTGGCATTTCTCCCCATGTTATCCCTCCTCAACTCCCTACTTCACACTGTCCCTTCCCTAGTCCCCCTGACAGACCTCAGTGTGTGATGCTCCCCTCCCTGTGTCCATGTGTTCTTATTGTTCAACACCTGCCTATGAGTGAGAATATGCGGTTTTTGATTTTCTGTTCTTGTGTCAGTTTGCTGAGAATGATGGTTTGCAGGTTCATCCATGTCCCTACAAAGGACACTAACTCATTGTTTTTATGGCTGCAAAGTATTCCATGGTGTATATGTGCCACATTTTCCCTATCCAGTCTATCATCGATGGGCATTTGGTTTGGTTCCAAGTCTTTGTTATTGCAAACAGTGTTGCAGTGAACATACCTGTGCATGTGCCCTTACAGCAGAACGATTTATAATACTTTGGATATATACCCAGTAATAGGGTTGCTGGGTCAGATGGAATTTCTATTTCTAGGTCATTGAGGAATTGCCATACTGTCTTCCACAATGGGTGAACTAATTTACACTCCCACCAACAGTGTAAAATATTCCTATTTCTCGACATCCTCTCCAGCATCTGCTGTCTCCAGATTTTTTAATGATTGCCATTGAAACCGGCATGAGATGGTATCTCAATGTAGTTTTGATTTGCATTTCTCTAATGAAAAGTGACGATGAGTATTTTTTCATATGTTTTTTGGCCTCATATATGTTTTTTCTTTTGAAAAACGTCTGTTCATATTGTTTGCCCAATTTTGAATGGGTTTGTCGGTTTGTTTCTTGTAAATCTGTTTTAGTTCTTTGTAGATTTTGGATATTAGCCCTTTGTCAGATGGGTAGATTGCAAAATTTTTTTCCCATTCTATTGGTTGCTGGTTCACTCTAATGATTGTTACTTTTGCTGTGCAGAAGCTCTGGAGTTTAATTAGGTCCCATTTGTCTATTTTGGCTTTTGTTGCCAATGCTTTTGGTGTTTTAGTCATGAAGTCCTTGCCTATGCCTGTGTCCTTAATGGTATTGCCTAGGTTTTCTTCTAAGGTTTTTATGGTGTTAGGTCTTATGTTTAAGTCTTTAACACATCTGGAGTTAATGTTCATGTAAGGTGTCAGGAAGGGGTCCAGTGTCTGCTTTCTGGACATGACTAGCCAGTTTTCCCAACACCATTTATTAAACAGGGAACCCTTTCCGCATTGCTTGTTTTTGTGAGGTTTGTCAAAGATCAGATAGTTGTAGATGTGTGGCATTGCCTCAATTCCTCTGTTCTGTTCCATTGGTCTATATCTCTGTTTTCATACCAGTACTATGCTGTTTTGATTACTGTAGCCTTGTAGTATAGTTTGAAGTCAGGTAGCCTGATGCCTCCAGCTTTGTTCTTTTTGCTTAGAATTGACTTGGCTATGTGGGCTGTCTTTTGGTTCCATATAAAGTTTAAGATGTTTTTTCAGTTCTGTCAAGTAGGTCATTGGTAGGTTGATGGGGATAGCATTGAATCTATAAATGACTTTGGGCAATATGGCCATTTTCACAGTATTGAGTCTTCCTAACCATGAGCATGGAATGTTTCTCCATCTGTTTCTGTCCTCTCTTATTTTGTTGAGCAGTGGTTTGTAGTTCTCCTTGAAGAAATCCTTTACATCCTTTGTCAATTGTACTACTAGGTATTTTATTCTGATTGTAGCCATTGTGAATGGCAGTTCATTCTTGATTTGGCTCTTTTTAAGTCTGTTATTGGTGTATAGGAATGCATGTGATTTTTGCACATTGATTTTGTATCCTGAGACATTGCTGAAGTTGCTTATGAGTTTAAGGAGATTTTGGGCTGAGACAATAGGGTCTTCTATATATACAATCATGTCATATGCAAATAGAGGCAATTTGACTTCCTCCTTTCCTAATTGAATACCCTTTATTTCTTTTTCTTGCCTGATTGCTGTGGCTAGAACTTCCAATACTATATTGAATAGAAGTGGTGAGAGAGGGCATGCTTGTCTAGTGCCAGATTTCAAAGGTAATGCTTCCAGTTTTTGCCCATTCAGTACAATATTGGTTGTGGGCTTCTTGTAAATAGCTTTTATTATTTTGAGATATGTTCCATCGATACCTAGTTTATTGAGATTTTTTAGCATAAAGGGCTACTGAATTTTGTCGAAGGCCTTCTCTGCATCTATTAAGATATTCATGTGTTTTTTTGTCTTTGGTTCTGTTTATGTCGTGGGTTGTGTTTCTAGATTTGCATATGTTGAACCAGCCTTGCATCCCCAGGATGAAGCCTACTTGATCGTGATGGATAAGCTTTTTGATGTGCTGTTGCAATCTGTTTGCCAGTATTTTATTGAACATTTTTGCATATACGTTCTTCATGGATATTGGCCTGAAGTTTTCTTTTTTTTGTTGAGTCTCTGTTGGGTTTTGGTATCAGGATGATGTTGGTCTCATAAATGATTTGGGGAGTATTACCTCTTTTTGGATTGTTTGGAATAGTTTCAGAAGGAGTGGTACCAGATCCTCTTTGTATGTCTGGTCGAATTCTGCTGTGAACCCATCTGGAACTGGGCTTTTTTTTGATTGGTAGGCTATTAATTGCTGCATCAACTTCAGCCCTTGTTATTGGTCTATTCAGGATTTCGACTTCTTCCTGGTTTAGGCTTTGTACGGTGCAAGTGTAAAGGAATTTATCCATTTCTTCCAGGTTTATTGGTTTATGTGCATAGAGTTGTTTGTAGTAATCTCTGATGGTAGTATTTATTTCTGTGGAATCTGTAATGATATCCCCTTTACCATTTTTTAATGCATCTACTTGATTCTTCTCTCTTTGCTTTTTTATTAATCTGGCGAGTGGTCTGTCTATTTTGTTGATCTTTACAAAAAACCAGCTCCCGGATTTATTAATTTGTGAAGGGTTTTTTTGTGTCTCTATCTTCTTCAGTTTTCTCACCTTAGTTCTTGTCTTCTGCTAGCTTTTGAGTTTTTTTTTTGTTTTGTTTTGTTTTTTATCTTGCTCCTCTAGTTCTTTCAATTTTGATGACAGGGTGTGAATTTTAGATCTTTCCTTGCTTCTCATGTGGGTATTTATTGCTATAAATTTTCCTCTAGACACTTCTTTAAATGTGTTCTAGAGATTCTGGTATGTTGTGTCTTCATTCTCATTGGTTTTGAAGATCTTTATTTCTGCCTTCATTTCTTTCTTTTTCCAGTCAACATTCAAGAGCCAGTTGTTCAGTTTCCATGAAGTTGTGCAGTTCTGAGTTAGTTTCTGAATTCTGAGTTCTAATTTGATTGCACTGTGGTCTGAGAGACTGTTATGATTTCCATTATTGCTTTTGCTGAGGAATGATTTACTTCCAATTATGTGGTCAATTTTAGAGTAGGTGTGATGTGGTGCTGAGAAGAATGTATATTCTGTGAATTTGGGGTGGAGAGTTCTGTAAATGTCTATTAGGTTTGTTTGGTCCAGGTCTGAGTTTAAGTCTGTTACTATTCTGTCTCGTTGATCTGTCTAATGTTGACAGTGGAGTGTTAAAGTCTCCCACTATTATTGTGTGGGAGTCTAAGTCTCTTTGTAGGTCATTAAGAACTTGCTTTATGTATCTGGATGCTCCTGTATTGGGTGCATATATATTTAGGATTGTTAGCTCTTCTTGTTGCATTGATCCTTTTACCATTATGTAATGCCCTTCTTTGTCTCTTTTGATCTTTGTTGGTTTAAAGCCTATTTTATCAGAGACTAGGATTGCAACTTCTGCTTTTTTTGCTCTCCATTTGCTTGGTAGATCATCCTCTATCCCTTCATTTTGAGCCTATGTGTATCCTTGAATGTGAAATGGGTTTCCTGGATACAGCACACCAATGGGTTTTGACATTTTATCCAATTTGCCAGTCTGTGTCTTTTGATTGGAGCATTTAGCCCGTTTACATTTAAGGTTAATGTTATTATGTGTGAATTTGATCCTGCCATTTTGATGCTAGCTGGTTGTTTTGCTCATTAGTTAATGCAGTTTCTTCATTGTGTCAATGGTCTTTACCATTTGGTATGTTTTTGGAGTGGCTGGTACTGGTTGTTCTTTTCTATGTTTAGTGCTTCTTTCAGAGGCTCTTGTAAAGCAGGCCTGATGGTGACAAAATCTCTGAGCAATTGTTGCTCATAAACGATTTTGTTTCTCCTTCGCTTATGAAGATTTCCCCCCACAGAGCTGGACTGTCCCGTGTCCAGCTGTGCTTGATGTGAAACTCTCAATCCAGAGCGTTTCACTTTGCTGGTCTTTATGGGGTGGGACCTGCCAAGCCAGATCACCTGGTTCCCTGTTTCAGCCCCCCTTTTTTTTTTCAGTTGAACAGGCAATTCTGTCTCCCAGGCATTCCAGTCCTCAGTTGTAACAGCACCCAGACTTTGTGTGAGTTTTTGTGCGGAGACCCACTGCACCGGCTGAAACAGCCGTGCTGGAGACTCGTGGCGCTTTTCTGCCCAGGAATCTCTGTGGTCTGTGGGTAGTAAAAATTCATTTGGGAATGCACTGATCACTAACCCATTGCGTTTTTGCTGGGAACTGCAATCCAGAGCTGTTCCTATTCAGCCATCTTGGATCAGTCTGCAGTTAATCATTTATGTGACTACTATTTTTTCACAACCCTTGAAATTAAGTGAAATATAAGAAGCCACATTTATCTCAATATCACGACGTATATTTCAAGATTGTGGACATAAATCATAACAAGAACCCTTAAACACACTTCTCATCTTAAGGCAGCGACAGAGGAGTGCTTCAAAGCAGGGCATAGTTGCCCTATATGTTAATCACAGTACCAGTAGCATAATCGGTCAAGGCCAGGCCTTAGTCAGACTCTGGCTCAGTCTCTCCTGCTTTATAGGAAAGTAGTAAACATGCTGTTTTGCTGAACCTGCTGAGGAACAGTCATGCCTGGAATTGTTGCTATGCTACTGAAAGGACAGCAAGCTCATGAATTCCCACAGCAACCTATGTAACTTGCATAGAAATCTGTTGGGATTTCTAGCAGAACTCTGAACAGCCAAATGGCCACTTGAAAAATGTCTGATTCTTTTTATAACCTAGACCTTGAAACACATATGATCAACAAATGGCAAACATAATTAGAGATTGCAGGAAACATTTTTAAATGTTGAAGATCTTGTTGGATGTAATTCCTTTAGTTATTTTTATTATTATTATTATACTTTAAGTTCTGGGGTGCATGTGTAGATCATGCAGGATTGTTACAGAGGTACACACATGCCATGGTGTTTTGCTGCATCCATCTTCCCATCATCTACATTAGGCATTTCTCCTACTGTTATCCCTCCTCGATCCCCCCACCCCCTTCTATCCATCCCCTAGCCTCCCACCCCCAACAAGCTCTGGTGTGTGACGTTCCCCTCCCTTCTTTTTATTGACATTGGTCCTCCATGCCATGCCACATCATCAAAGACTCAAATCATGCAAAGTAAGAGAGTTGAATAATAAGCTGAACAGAGACCTTTAGAGACAGAAGACAGTGACCTAAAAACTTTACAACTGCTATAGACCTAAGATATCCTAAGTTCCCAGGGATTCTCCTGGCTTTGCTCACAGAAGCTCATACTTGTGTGGTCAATACCACATAGGGGTTTCTGCTTCAAACCACCCTTCCATCCACAAACCAAGCACCCGTGTCCACCTGCAAAAGGCTTCCTAGCAGGCCTGCCCCATGACATGCCACAGGGTCACTAAAATCTAGTTTAACATAAATGAAAAAAGAAAAGGGATTGGACCCTGCTGAAGCTCTAGATTTTTAGGATATTCTGAATGTAAAATTGGAGTTAGCAATATTTATCATGAGGTATTCCTTTTTTAACTTAGATTCAACTTTTAATTCTCTCTCCCTTGATTTGATATATGCTTGGGAAGGCATTATGCCTCCTGGGTTTATCCCAGATGGGCTTCTAGATCTAGTCCGTGTGAGTTCTGTTACTTGCTGCTTTTATTTTCTTTTACTGTGCATTTTCCACTGACTTTAATTAAGCTCCCTTTAGTGTTATGAGGTTCACAGTATCTGATCTAAAGCCTTTTATACCTTAAAAAAAAAAATTTGGAAAGAGCAGTTCAGCCATAAAAGAGATTGGAATCTGTTTAAGTTTCTATACTACAAAAAGGTCGGCCCTTTAAATGGTCAAGTCAAATAGGATGAAATTTGGGCTAAACCATTCCTCTGTGAAAGCCACGATCCCCTCCACAGGGATACTACTGCCCGAGGAGGAGCTGCAAAGCTTCCCTTCTCTCTGCGGTGCAAGTTACATTTCAGTAGCGGAAGCCTGCTTTGGAAGTGAATGGTACTGAGGCTCTCATAGCCAACACGAAGTCAATATAGAACCCAAACAAAACTTTCTTTTAGAAATTAAGGAGCTGATGGTTCCTAGTGATTGTTAGCATCTTAGAAAGGCATTTTAATACTGATAATCTTCTTTTGTTATAGCAACTTTTGACTTTTTTGTTGATGTTTTGTTTTTTAGTGTAACATGCCAGTTCAACAAGGCTAAATAAGGGTCTTCTAGGATAATGACACACTCAGAGGCACTCAAGAAATTTATTGTACTGCTGTCTACAACATCCACATTTTCTTTCTGTAGCATTGTTGGTTAATAACGTCTGCCAGGACATGATGGCAGAATCCTAACACCACCAATTCCACCACCCTATCTTCCATGTGTTAGCCACACTAGCAAATTCCTCAAGGGGTATGTACAGGAAAGATGATATAAAGGCAAATGACTATTTTATTGCTAACTAGGATTCTGCTCCCTGAACCTCATAAAGGCCTCAAGGACCTTATCTGCTTTTTTTCACTTCCACCTGATTATCAGACAGAGGACTTGCCCTAGATGAAAAGCCCACCTAGATACTGTTTCCTGCCTTCATTCTCCTGACCCCTGCTCTTAATTAGTGTCTACTCACAAGATGGACACCTGGTCCTAATTTAAAACAGCAATCCTATAGGGAAAGACTGAAAAAGAAAACATCCACAAGAGAGAAATAACCTGAAGAAAGCTCTTCCTACACAAAGATAAAAGTTTCTGTCTCTTTACAACCCATATTAAAATCCTAACTGTTTGACTATCTGACCCATAAGGTAACTTCAGGGCTTCCCTCATGTTTCTGTAAGGGTCCCATGAGAGAGGTTTGAATGCGCCATTATTAGGATTCCTACACTGTGCTTTGTGGAAGGATTGCCTGGGAAATAGGCTAAGACTCAGGAACACACACAAGGGAGGGAGAATACATATATTAAGTGCCTCTATAATTTCTTTTTTTTTTCATCCCGCTGCTTCAATAGATATATAATTTCTGATATCATCTCTTGAAGACTACATTTGGGAACCATTGCTTGTAACAAAACACAATGCCTTCTCAAAGAGGTGTTTTTTAACCACAGAAATGAAATAGTCAACAGAACTAAACATCTAAATAGCAAAAATATTCACATTGGTTAGAAAGAAAAGGGTTAGTTTATAGAAAAGGAAAGAAGCAAGGCAATATTATGAGAAGTTGATGGCAGATGACATAAAGGAATGGCCCACGTGTCTGCATACATGATTGTCTCAAAAGATCACAGGAATTTCTAGTTTTTCTCCAAACCTATGAATATCAATTAAGTTTTCCCACCTGCAACCTCTCCACATCTACCTTGGCTGGAGACAGAGAAGGCTCCCATATTCATTGTTTTGTAACACAAGTATTTTCTAGAACACTTAAATTGTAGTAATCATTGAAATTGTCTTTGATTGCCCCATGTACCAGCTGCCTAACTGCAAACTTAACACAAAAGTCTCACTGTGGTATGTGAATGAATGTGTTGCTTTAGCCTTTAGAGATTTCTCAAATTCTGAAAGACAAAAAAATTTCTAAACCAACCACTAATAATATGAATTATTATTTGCCTCTTAAAAAGAATGGCTGTAGACAAGCCAGGCCTTCTTAATCAGCATGGATGAGTTTGTAACCAAAATAACCAAGTTGTTTTTTAAAAGTAACTTAACACATAGCCAGCCTATACTCATATGGTGAGAAATAACCTAAAAGGTATATATGGAAAGCACCATCCTCATCAAAAAGCTAGTAATTATTTTTTAATGAGATCTGTATAGTAAATAATTTATATAAAGAATCAAAAAATCACTCTAAATTTTGCACATATCCTTTAATATATTAAATACCTATAATTGTCAGCACAGCTTTAGGATAACTGTTTGTTATATGAGTACTCCATGCTACTTGATAAAAATTTGCCTTCCAGTTGGCTGGTTTACTAAGAAACAGCAATCCAGGTCTTACCCAATTAAGAGACATGTTCCCAGGGAATTGTAACCATAACTCAGTTTTAGTAAATCAAATAAAAACTTGCAAATACTTTTCATTATACATGTTAGAGATGCAGTCAATTGATAGTTTACAGTATAAAACCTTCCTCTTCTCAATTTCCTTTATTCCTATCCTTTAAACAGAGTAAATTAGAGACATCATATGGGAGTAAATTCAAAGACATTCATTTGGCAATGTCTAGGGTCTGAGAAAAATGAAGAGTCAGGAAAAAGAATGAATCAAAGAAATGAGCAATTGAAGGAGCAGTAGACCTCAGAATGCAAAAATAAGCACGTCTAGGAAATCTTATGTGTGTGTATGACAGAGGAGACAGTAATAGAAGATTTCTTAAAACTTTTCTAGACCTACAAACCTGTGTGTGAGTGAGTGAGTGAGTGAATGAGTGAAGATATGGCCAGTGGTCATTTTCAAAATCTCTACTATCTAATTTTCATACCATAACCAAATTAACTACTGCCAGTAACTTCTGTTTCTTCATATGCTTAGAATTCAGTTCTCTCATGTAAAATTTTTTTTCTCTGTTTAATTTTTTTTATGGTTTAAAGGTCATTGATTTGATATCAATCAGAAGTCACATAAGGAAGTAAAATAGAGCATTAACTAACAAAGACACACATCTAAGTAAAAGGTGTGGCCTCAAATCCCCCTCCTGCTTAGCTAGCGCCTGGGCAAAGCAACTTTCCGTACCTACAAGCCAAAATAATGTATATTTTATGAAAAAAAATTTTATAAGTAATAATAAGAGTCTGGTTGTAATTGTTTGCAATGATGGTCAGTGAAAAAAAAAAAAGAGGCAGGTATATTTTGACTGATGTTTTTGTAAGAACCACGTAAAATAAGAGGAGCATTGCAATGGTAGAAGTGGTGCCTGACCTTTGTTTATTCAGCATTATGGTAATACACCAGGATTCATTATAACACATGAACTATATTCTTGGCCTTTAGGTAAGCACCCACTAGCATCAGCTTTTTCCTCAATTTTTCACAACAAATAAACCATAATAAAAGTGTCATTTGTATGTAAAATACGTGACACCTAAGTCTATTTCTCCAGGAATAACAATGCAAGTACTTTTTCTCTGTGCTCTTTGATGTCTTGGTTTCTTCAGGGAGTTTCCAAATTAGCTGAATTAATCATGTGACATCTACAAAGGCATCCTTACCTGAATCTTTCATGGACTAAAAATTATATTTATATTTAAGAGCCCCTATGTTCCTGTAACTTAAAAAATATTTCTCTGACTGTATTGAGGAATTATGTAAACAGGTAAATGCAAGATATCACTAATAGAGAAGACATGATTGAAAACAGTGGGTCAGTAAGGGAACCACAGCGGTAATTCAAGCTTCTTAGGCTAAGTTGATAGTGGTAATGATTGAGAGTATTGGACAGAAAATATTTTGGAGATGGAGCAAAAATACTGTGACTGGTATACAGGGTATGGAGAATGAAGAAATGAGATGAATTCAGGATACATAAGCAATTCAAAGGATGGTGGTTCTGTGTACTGGATGAGACCCGAGAAAGAACGGGAAGGAAAAAATGTGAGTTTGAGATATTCATTAGACATCTA
Organism: Sapajus apella; assembly: GCF_009761245.1. Classification (NCBI taxonomy): domain Eukaryota; kingdom Metazoa; phylum Chordata; class Mammalia; order Primates; family Cebidae; genus Sapajus; species Sapajus apella. The sequence goes on from NW_022437007.1 coordinate 321,422, forward strand.
AATGACACGTTAAGTAGGCAACTGGATTCTGGAGAAAAGCTGTGCTAGAGCTATTTGAGAGTTATTTCAGCATCGAGTGTATTCATAGCCATGAAGTTGCTTAACAAGGTGTATAAATAAAAAAGCCCACTGGCAGCTCAACATCTAAAGGTCAAATGAAGAAGGCAAAAGAGAAAGATTATGAGTGACAATCAGGTTGGAGAAAGCCAAGAAATGATGATGCCTTGGGAGCTAAGAGAAGAAAATTCTTGAAAAAGAAGAAAGTGGCTGAATGCGATTGACAAGTCAGTGTCTGCAGGGTAAACACACATGATGGCAATAGCTTAAGCACACTCTTAGAATGACCCTGAATGACAGATGCATCTTAATGTGTGTTCTGAGCTAGGGAATCCAGGCATGGCCATCCAGGAAATTCATTCCTTATCTATGAGAGATATCTGAGCCCCCATCTTGTCCTGTGAAACATGGGCCATACAGGGGATTGAGACCTTCCATTATGGGTTAAATGAAAGTGGCTGGGTGGGGATCGTTAAAGGCAAGGTGTTAACTGAAAATATATCATTAAGGATTAAGCCTGTCCATACACTAGTGAGAACAATTCAGTTTGCAAGTGGTTGCAGTTTTCCCTTCTAGCTCACAGCCGCTGGACTGTAGGAAGGCAGATATGTTGTCCAACCTGCTGCCACTGGACCGTTTTTTATGTAAGGTGCTTCTCCTGTCCAGTCTGCCACTACTGGACTCTTCAGTAAGCCCCCAGTAAAACCCCACACCTCATTTGCTGGGCCTGGTCTCTTCTTTGCCCTCTTGAACCCAGAGCCTTCCCTATTAAGGTTAACAGGGGTTCAGCACAGCAGTGTTAGACGATGTGATGACTGGATTTGGGGAATGGAGGTCATTGGTCAGGCTGTCAAGTGCAGTCTCAGTGAATTGGTGGGAACACAAGTCTGATGGGAGTGGGTTGAGAAGAAAATGGGTAGTGACAAAATAGAGACAATTGCTACAGAAAATTCAATAAGTTTTGCAGCCAAGAAGACAATTTGAAGGACCATACCTAAAGATAAATGAGGGCTACAGAGAGAGCTGTTTCTATTTAGAGCAAAAGTGCAAGCCGGTCCATACACCAGTGAGAACAGCTCAGTAAAAAGGAAGACACTGGTGGTGAAGGAGAGAAAGGAGACAAAGAGAGGAGAAAAATCTTTCAGGGGTCCTTGAGATCCAGAAAACAGATGGAAGGGGTGTCCTTGATAAGGGCAAATCATTTTATCCTTTGTGATTCAGGTGCAGGAAGGGTGGTAGGGCTCACCATAGGAAGGTGAGGACGTAGCAATGGTATGTATTTTCTGAAAGAAAATGAGGCTATATCATCAGCTAAGTCAGAGAATTTAATATGACAAGGAGGTGAACAAAAAGAGAAAGGAGTATAAATAAAATTGTCATTTTGGAGAGGGAAGCAAACTACAGAAATATGGTGGGTTGGCCAGAATTGATTGCCATCTGGAGATTTGTGGTCATGGTTGCCTTATGGTTTGTTACAATAAGATATGATTAACATAATCCAAATCTTACAAGAAAAAACATATCAAGGATAGAATGAGCAAATAAAATCAGGATATAATTTCAAACATAGCTCTAATAATTGGTTAAAACCTGTTCCCCAAATAGTTGGGTCCTTCGCAGAGTGGTAAAGTGGTAGTTATTAAATACATAGAAGAGTATACTGTTTACAAGCACAGATTTTGGAGTCATACAGCTTTGTCACTAGGTAGCCATATAATCTCAGCCTCTATAAATCTGTTTTCACATACATAAAACAAGGACTATGTCTAACTCATAGCGTTGCTGGGAAGATTGAATGTGTGCTAATGCAGGTTAAGTGCATAATACAGAAATCAACACATTATAATTAACAAATAAATGGTAGCAATTTCTATTACTTGTGTTATCAATGATGGAGGTTACAATAATGTGTAACTTGTGATGTTGATTTAACTTACTTGTTTTAAATCTGTAAACTGACCAGAAACAGAGAATTAAAGGAAATAAAGTGCTTTTACCTGGATAATCAGCTAATACTTCATTAAGGATTAACTATTCTTCTTTATTTATTATCTCTTATTTGATTTACTTTCTTCAATTCTCATTCCCATGATTTTAATTTTCCAGCTCAAAAGATAATGAAGGCACGGCATGGTAGTTTATGCCTGCAATCCCAGTGCTATGGGAGGCTGAGGCTGGAGGCTTGCTTGAGCCCAGGAATTTGAGCTGCAGTGAGCTATGATTGCACCACTGCATTCGAGCCTGAGCAACAAAGAGAACCCTGTCTCTTAAAGAGCAAACAAACAACAACAACAATGAATCAAAATGATTTGTTTGATCCTTTTTTAGATCAAATTATATCTCTATTAAAACAATTTATTGTCATTATTCTTCTGAAGTCTTCTCTCTTTCCTTCTAAAAAAGCAAAGATCCACACTTGATTTAAGGCAACAAAGAAAAGATACGAAAATGAAAAAAGTTATTGAAATGCAGTTAACATTCAACTATACTAATGGAGGAAGAACCATAATGAACTCTAGTATTTCCATAAGAATATAAATGTATAGGGTCATACAGTAAAGCCAACTCCTAAAGTATCATAGCAATGGAGACAGTGCAAAGAATACACAGTGTAGAAGAAAAAGAGGCAGCCAGAGAGCCCAATGGTATGTCCAAAAATCAAAGGGCAGGCAGCTGACATCTAAGAACTGGGAAAGGATTGTATTTCCAACTGCTGAAATTAATATACTTTTTCTCTACATCTCACTGAGAAACGTAAAAAGGCCTAAAAGTTAAGAAAAAAAATTCACATCAACTTAATCATTCCATCATTTATTTGCAGCAATTTAGATGAGTATCTGCTGTATGCCAACATACAGGACTAGGCCCTGAAGATAGAGAGAACGCTGGATTTCCTGCTGACAAATCCCTCCCTATTGAAACAATTGACTCATGTGGGATACAGGGGCAAAAGGAGCCTAGAAGCCATACAAGCCTTTGAAGCAAGTACTTTTATTTATTTATTTATGTGTTTATGTATTTATTTAGTGATGGAGTCTCACTCTGTAGCCCACGCTGGAGTGCAGTGGCCCAATTATAGCTCACTGCAGCTCAAATTCCTGGGCTCCAGCGATCCTCCAGCCTCAGCCTCCCATAGCACTGGGATTGCAGGCATAAGTGACCAAGACCCGCCCCCATTAACTTCTGCAGTGGTGTGATCTCAGCATCACTGCAACCTCCACCTCCTGGGTTCAAGCAATTCTCTTGCCTCAGCTCCCCGAGTAGCCGTGACTACAGACAAGCACCAAGATGCCTGGCTCATTCTTTGTATTTTTAGCAAATAACGAGGTTTCACCATGTTGTCCAGGCTGGCCTCGAACTCCTGACCTCAGGTAATCCACCTGCTTCGGCCCCCCAAAGTGCCTGGATTACAGGTGTGAGCCGCTGTAGTTGGCTGAGGCAAGTCATTTTTTAATGTTCACAGAAAGCTGTAAATAAATATGTTCCTGTTTGCTTGATTTTCTTGGAGCATGCTCTGTGGAGTGATCTTAGTACCTGGCCCAAGCATTCCAATATGAACTGCCATTGTGACTGGACAGTTTTTGCAACATCATATTTTTTTTATTCTTGGGAAAAATTTTTTGAAAAGACAATAAACAACTTACTGGTGATCTTTATTACCCCCATTATTTAGCCACTTATATCGTCTTATTTATTTTATTACAGTTTTTAAGGAATTAACTACACAGGCTAGAAGTGGTGGCTCACACCTGCAGTCCCAGCACTTTGGGAGGCTGAGGTGGGCAGATCACGTGAGACCAGGAGTTTGAGACCAGCCTGGCCAACATGGCAAAACCCCGTTTCTACTAAAAGTACAAAAATTAGCCATGCGTACTGGTGCCTGTCTGTAATCCCAGCTACTCAGGATGCTAAGTCAGGAGAACTGCTTGAAACTTGGAGGCAAAGGCTACAGTGAGCTGAGATCGGGCCACCACATTCCAGCCTGGGTGACAGAGTAAGACCGTGTCTGAAAAGAAAAAAAAAATTAAATCTACCATTAAAATTATTTTCCACTAATTGTTATGCAAGAGTCAAGGTATCAAGATTACATTTCTTATGGGACAATTTAGATCAGAAAGTAAATGAGGAACACCTCTCACTCCACTGTAAATGGACTTCATTGTAATTTGTTTATTACCAAGTGCTCTTCTGTAACAAAGATATGTGCACCTGCAAAATTTCTACAGTAATGCATTTTAGATAGTGAGAAATACCAAACCCACAAGACAATCTTTGAGAGAGAAAAATTTCATTTTATAGTTTATTTTTGAGGCTTTCAAAAATGTCATAAAATAAGTCACAAGGAAAAAGAAATATCCTGTACATTTCTGCTAAATCACCATAATCTCTAAATACAGTAGATGTGGCTGGCTCTTCTTTTAAAAAAAATGTATTACAGCTTCCTTTAATAAATCTTAGTGCAATGCATTAGATTTAACTAGATAGAGTTATTCTGTCAGACCTTAATAAATGGGATTATAACTGAAAATCTATGCATTTTCTAATTTATGACCTAATGCTTAGTAGTTAAAAGAAAGGAAGAAAATTGGGTTGGAATATTTCAAAAGGCTAACCCTGTGCCTCCATCATATTATAACTACAGAGAGATTTTCCTTGTTTAGAAGTTACTTAGCTCAAGACAAAGAAAATGAAAAGCAGCTATAAAAAGCTTAGCTTGGGTTTACCACAAATGGAGGTGTATTCACTACTTAAGCTCTTTTTTATCCTTCCTGTTACTAACTTTGTCAAAGGAGATGCATTAATTGTAAGCCATGAAGAGACTCTTTCTGAGGATTTGGGGAACCCTTTGTTGCTCAGCAATTAATCATGACGGAAACAGTTCAAGGTGCTGCTCTCCCATGTTACTGTGAAGGTAAAAACGAATTCAAGACTTTTAAATTCAGAGTATATGTATTTTGGGATACACACACACACACACACACACACACACACACATATCTAGAATATATGCGTGTATATACACACACATGCATACACATGCATATATGTATATAAGAGTCAAGCTGCCTCTTTCTGTTCCTTCTCTCCAAGTCAGGTAGAAGATTTAAAAGCCTGACCACAACTTCCTGTTTTAGAATGCTAAATCACTTTAGAAGGAAGAAATCAAGGTCTTTTGACTAAAGTCCATCTTTTCCATTTAAAAATGATCAACACAACTTATGTCAAAATAGAGCCAACTTCCTCCTCCACAAAAGCCAAAAATCACTAGCATGTAACTCAGCTTGAAAGAATTTCTTTGATATGGTTAGAAGAGATGCTTTTAAAAATACCAAAATGGCAGTTTTAGCCTGGGCTAGAACAGTAAAATCATGCCACAGAGGTATTGGTCTTCAGTGAAGGTAGGAACAGGTTAGGATTATAACTTTAGCCTTCATTTGTTTTTCCAAACATAAAGCTCTGAACTTCAGAGAAATGCATGAAAAATACAAATACCTTACTAACAGCAGTATCCGTGTGAGGAGTCATTTCTTGTCAATGCATTATGCCCAAGCGATGATGATACACTTTGTGAAAGAATTGGATTCTCTCCATAAAAAGAAAATTTAGATTCTTGTTGAAATCTCTTAAAGGGAGGTTAATAACTATTTTACCTTTCACATATAATAATTCTTTTCTATAAAATCATTCATAATGATTTTTTTCCTACTATAAAGGAAGAATGTGAGATTGTTAAAAATATATATCACTTCCAGCTTCAAATAAGCCTTGTTAAGGGCATAGTCCTCAAAGAGTATGTGTTGCAGTAGGCAGGTCTATGCAAACATATCCTTAAAGTCTGAGGAAGTTGAGAGGCCAGAGAAAGAGGCAGACACAGAGCTTCTTAGAAAGAAACATTTAATAAGGACTGACAAACAGAAGCCATGTCTGTGTCTTGAGTGGTGGCAAGACAAGATGGTAGATCCATGTGCCATTACCCCTCACACCCCTGAGACTGAGGGCGTGTATATCACAGGGAAGGGGTGGTTCAGAAGGGAGGTATGGGACAATTGAAGTACGGTCTTTTTCCTATAGGCAGGGTTTACAGTCAGTACCTGCTCTACACAAGAAACAACAGACAAACTGGAAACTTTAGAGGCCTTCCTAGAACAGGGGTTAATCAGAAGCCAATGTAGTGGATTACCGTCCAAGATGGAGTTGCTTTGGCCTCCACATGGTATAACAGGTGACCTGATCTGTTACCAATGAGCCGCTGCTTTCCAGATAGATTAATCAGGTAAGTCCACTTCTACCACTATTTCTCAATAATATGGTCTTAGAGGAGTTTATCAAGAAATACAGTGAAAGGATTAATAAAGAATTAATGGATAAATAATTCTATAAAATGGCAACAATATATAGTGTACAGTACTCTAAACTCAAGTGTGCACAGGCAGAAAGGATATGTGGAATTCTAGTTCCTTAGGCTTTAAGCTCTTTGAGGTCATAGTCTGTATCTTAATGTATCTCTGGCTCTCCAGCATATAGCAGAAAGTCTAGTACCAAGGTGGAACATTTTGACTAAATATCTGATCCCTGGCAACTGGTAAAAAATTTAAGTGAGGTATGGTCAAATAAATGATTTTTTTCTTTCTTGGCTAATCTGGAATTCTCCTCTTTGATGCCAATGATTTTATTTTGTAGGTCCTGTACTTTTGCAATGGCAATCTGCACTTTCCAGATTGTCTCTAGTTGCCTAGTGTTAGTAGTACAATAAAATCCTCACAAACTGATTTCTAAGAAATTCAGCTTTTATTCAGTTGCATCTGTTGAACTGTCACATTGACATAAACCCAAGAATGACTTCCCTGTTGAGTGCTGTGTTCCCATGACTTTCTCTCCTTTTGCTCTATTGGTGGTTTGTTCCCTTAACAGCAGTGGGAAGAGGGTTTTGTCTTGCTTGTTTTGTTTCTAAAAAGACTTCTAGGTTAAAGTTTAAGCTAAAAATCAATTCTAGCACTGGGTAGAAAGAGAGACATTATGAAACTTCTTAAATAATACTTACTGTTAAGTCTATTCCCTGGATAACATCATCAAAAAAAAAAAATCAACAGATTTATAAGGAAGCCTTCTTTTCTTGCTAATTGCCTGCTGCCTTAATTTAAATCACAACCGGACTATTTCTCTTTCTAGTGGTTCAACATTAGAGTTATACGCACCTAATAAACTGAAAAATAATTACCTAGGATTCTCTAGGAAGACACTTCTTCCTCTCAACTATTTTTTTTAAAGCTATAAAAATTAAAACCATCTTTTGACAATTATCCAAATGACCACTTTTAAAATTTGAGAAGTAAAAGTATTAAATGTGCTTTATCCTAAAGAGAATTCTCTGCAATTATGTTATAGATCATCCATAACTTGCTTTCTATCTTGATCAGGATCTAATGCCTGAAACAGTAATTTCTTCAAACACAAACGCAAAACCTCACCGATTTGCTACAGGGACACTGAACATTTAAAATTTTACCTACCATTTCTTTTCTTCTCACTTCAGGTCTTCTTGTCATGCTCCTATGAGATTTAATCACACACAACAAAAACTTGATGTTCTTCTACTTCCTTGGAGCTATAATTTTAGTTTCTTTGTTATCTGCAGAGTTTATCTTTTCTAGCCCATCAAACTCAGTAAAAATGATTTCTTTTTGCTCTTTAGGAAGTTGTATTCTCCTTTATAATCATGTCTTGGTGTAAAGGAATGGAAAGTTTGAATTAGTCTATCGTGTTTCTGAAACAAACTTTATTTTCTTTTCTCTCAGGCTGCTGACTTCTTGGGGGATCCTATTTGTACTCCAGGTATATGGTATTGGTAATTATTGCTTTGGGTTAGAGGGTCTACTCACAAAATATTTCCTTCAAATGTGGGATCTTGGGGCATCCTAGCAGTTTTCTGGGATATAGTTGCAAAAATCAAGCACAATAATATCCTGTTTCATAGGGCTCAACATAATCATAGCTATAGCTTATCAGGCACCTTATATGTGCCCTTTATACAAATTTTCTCTATTGATGACCATGATCCTAGAGTAGTACTCTTATTTACATTTTACAGGAAGAAACACAGATGAAGAGGATATTTAAATGACTTGTCCTACATATCAGCTAGTGAAATCCTGGATTGTTACTATAAAACCCACTTTATTGTCACACCACCCTGCCTATCTAATTAACCACAAATATCCCCTCGTCATTTTCCCCCTTCCTTCTAATAGCAGTCTCATTTATCAACTCTGAAACCACAGTGAAATCTATATTCTAGAGTAGTGGTTTCAAAGTTAAGTAGGTCAGAATTACCTGGGCTGCCAATTAAAAATGCAGATTCTTAAGCCCTCTCTCCCAGAATCTCTGACTTACCATTTTAGCATTTCATAGTGGGCCTCATTCATCTGCATTTTAACGAATGCATCATGTGATTATAATATAGGTGGTCTACATGTCATACTTAGAGAAACACCAGCCTAGTTTCCAATTATATGTCATGGATCCGGAGTTCAGTTTGCCTCATCTTTTTTCATTAATTTAAGCTTCACTTTTTTCATTAATTTAAGCTGTAGATTTTTGAATTTACTTCTGTTTTGATTGATGGAAGACATACGTGACTTATTGGAACTTAAATGACATATGACAATATGCATCAAAATCAAGATATTTACCCGAATGTGTTAGTCCATTCTTGCATTGCTGTAAAGAAGTACCTGAGATTGGGTAATTTATGAAGTAAAGAAGCTTAATTGGCTCATGACTCTGCAGGCTTTACAGGAAACATAGGGGCATCTGCCTCTGGGGAGATCTCACTTAGGAAGCTTCCAATCATGGTGAAAAGTGAAGAGGGAGCAGCATGTCACATAGTGGAAGCAAGAGCAAGAGATGCTGCACACTTTTCAACAACCAGATGTCACAAGAACGCACTCACTATTGTGAGGACAGTACCAAGGGGGATGGTGTTAACCATTCATGAGAAATCTGTCCCTATGATCCCATCACTCTCACCAGATCCCATCTCCAACACTGGGGATTAAATTTCAATATGAGATTGGGGCAGGGACCGACATCCAAACTATATCACCTAATAATGTGCATAATCCATTCTATAGACCTAGAGTATCCAACATCCTTTTACGTCTACCAATTCCTGTATCCCACTTTTCCAACTCTCTTGTTGATGTCTTTGTTCCTTTCATATTTGCACTCACTCATTTTATCACATATATACAAAGAAATTTTATCCAAAAAATTAGAGGTAGAGAAGGGATGTTGCTCCGAGGTGAGTCCATTTACAAAAATAGTTAAAGCCTAGAGCCTGACAAAGCCAGGCATGGTGGCTGACACCTACAGTCACAGCACTTTGAGAGGCTGACATGGACAGATCGCTTGAGCGCAGGAGTTTGAGACCAGCTTGGGCAACATGGCAAAACCCCATCTCTACAAAAAATATAACAATTAGCCAGGTGTGGTGGCATGCACCTATAGTCACAGCTACTCTGGAGACTGAGATAGGAGGATCTCTTGAGCCCAGGAGGCTGAGGCTGCAGTGAGCCATTATTGTGCTACTGTACTCCAGTCTGGGTGACACAGGAAGACCCTGTCTCAAGAAAAAGAAGAAGAGAAAAAGCTTGACAGCAAGGTAGTCTGAAAACACAGCAAGCAGGCTCTGGCCATGAAGTGTCAGGGGCTGTAACCTCCCTGTGTTACACTATTACCACTTCAGAGCCCAATATGAGTTTTTATTAATTATTGTTTAGTTTGTTTTTAAGACAGGGTCTCATTTTGTTATCCAGGTTGGAGTGCAATGGCAAAATCCTGACTCACTGCAGCCTTGATCTGCTGGGCTCAAGCCATCCTCCCATGCCAGCCTCCTGCGTACCTGGGACCACAAGTGTGCCACCACGCCTGGCGAATTTTTGTATTTTTTCGTAAAGACAGGTTGTTGCCATGTTGCCCAGGCTAGTCTTAAACTCCAGGGCTCAAGCAATTCTCCCACCTCAGCCTCTGAAAGCACTGGGATTACAGGCATGAACCACTGTGTTCCACCTTATTAATTAATCCTCATAATATTAATTCTGAATCCACAAAATGTTAAACTACATTTAGCACCTTCATTTTAAGAAAATAATTAAATGAGAAATATAAAGCAGTTCTTATACCAACAAAGCAGTTTCTCAACTATTTGAGAAACTGCTACTTAAAATAGGAAATAGGTCCACCTTTAAGAATTTTGAGCAGTGATGGTGATATATATATATGAAAATATAGTTCAAGAATGTCTCTGATGAATCAGTCAATGCATATAAAGACATAGAAAAGGTAGGGGACAAGACGGCTGAATAGAAACAGCTCCGGTCTGCTCCCATGAGACCAATGCAGAAGGCACGTGGTTTCTGCATTTCCAACTAAGGTACACAGTTCATCTCACTGGGACAGGCTAGGCAGTGGGCACAACCAATGTGAAGAGCAATCAGAAGCTGGGTGAGGCATCGCTTCACCTGGGGAAGTGCGCAGAGCTGTGAGATCTCTCTCCTCCAGCCAAGAGAAGTGGTGAGGGTCTGTGATAGGGGTACTATGCTTTTTCCATGGAGTTTTGCAATCTGTGGATCAGAAGATTCCCTCCTGAGCCTACACCACCAAGGACCTGGGTTTCAAGCACAAAGCTGGGCAGCTATTCAGGCAGGCACTGAGCTGCAGAAGTTTTTACATACTCCAGCAGTGCCTGGAACTCCAGACAGGAGAATTATCCACTCTGCTGGAGAGGGGGCCAAGTGGTCTACCTCAGCAGGTCCCAATCCCATGGAGCCCGGCAAGCTAAGAACCACTGACTTGAAATTCCCAATGCCAGCACAGCAGCCTGGAGTCTGTCTGAGTCTGATGGTGTAGCGAAAACCACCATTACTGTAGCTGTAGTAGGCAGTTTTCCCCTGACAGTGCTAAGGAGACTAGGAGATTTGGAGGGGATGGAATTCACCGTAGTGCATCAAAGCAGCTGTGGCGAAACTGCTTCTCTAGACTCCCCAATGGCAGAGGATCTCTGCAGGAAGTCCCCCAGCTCCAGTTGGGGGCTTACAGACAAAACTGTCATCTCCCTAGGACAGAACACCTCGGGGAGAGGTGGCCACATTCTCACGTCCAGTGGACTTAATCTTTCCTGCCTGCTGGCTCTAGAGTGGCTGATTTTAATAAGGGGGATTCCCCCAGCACAGCTCACTAGCTCTACTAAGGGACAGACTGCCTTCTCAAGTGGGTCTCTGACCCCGTGCCTCCTGACTGGGTGAGACTTCCTAACAGGGGTTGACTTACACTTCATACAGGAGAGTTCCGGCTGGCATCAGGTTGGCATTCCCCTGGGATGAAGCTTTCAGAGAAAGGAGCAGACAGAAACCTTTGCTGTTCTGTAGCCTCCACTGGTGATACTCAAGTGAACAGGGTCTAGAGTGGACCCCCAGCAAACTGTAGCAGACCTGCAGAGAAGGGGCCTGACTGTTAGAAGGGAAACAAACAGAAAGCAACAACAACAACATCAACAAAAAAGACCCCACAAAAACCCCATCCAAAAATCATCAGCCCCAAATATCAAAGGTAGATAAATCCACAAAGATAAAGAAAAATCTGTGCAAAAATGTTGAAAACCCCAAAAGTCAGCGTGCCTCTTCTCCTTCAAATAATGTCAACACTTCTTCTCTAGCAAGGGCAGAGAACTGGGCTGAAGCTGAAATGGATGGACTGACAGAAGTAGGCTTCAGAAAGTGGGTAATAACAAATTTGCTAAGCTAAAGGACTATGTTCTAACCCAATGTGAAGAAGCTAAGAACGATGACGAAAGATTACAGGAAATGTTAGCTAGAATAACCAGTTTAGAGAGGAACATAAATGACCTGATGGAGCTGAAAAACACAGCATGAGAGCTTTGTGACACCAACACAAGTATCAATAGCCAAATTGACCAAGCGGAAGAGAGAATATCAGAGCTTGAAAACTATCTTGCTGAAATAAGGCAGGCAAACAAGATTAGAGAAAAAAGAATGAAAAGGAATGAGCAAAACCTCCAAGAACTATGGAACTATGGAAAAAGACTGAACCTACAACTGACTGGAGTACCTGAAAGAGATGGGAAGAATGGAACCAAGTTGGAAAACACACTGCAGGATATCATCCAGAGATTCCCTAACCTAGTAAGACAGGCCAGTATTCAAATTCAGGAAATTCAGAGAACCCCAAGATACTCCATGAAAACATCTACCCCAAGATACATAATCAGTAGATTCTTCAAGGTCAAAATGAAAGAAGAAATGTTAAAGGCAACCAGAGAGAAAGGTCAGGTCACACACAAAGGCAAGCCCATCAGACTAACAGCAGATCTCTCAGCAGAAACTCCAAAGCCAGAAGAGATTGGCAAGGGTCAATATTCAGTATTCTTAAAGAGAAGAAATTCCAACCCAGTGTTTCATATCTGGCCAAACTAAGCTTCATAAGTGAAAGATAAATAAAATCTTTTTCAGACAAGCAAATCGCAGAGAGATTTTGCCACCACCAGGCCTGCTGTTCAAGAGCTCCTGAAAGAAGCACTAAACATGGATAGGAAAGACCATTACCAGACACTACAAAAACATACTGAAGTACCCAGACCAATGACACTATAAAGCAACTACATGTACAAGTCTGCAAAACTAACGAGCCAGCCTCATGATGACAGGACCAAATTCACATATAACAATATTAACAACAAAAAAAATTTTAGGCCAATATTCCTGATGAACATTGATCAAAAATTCTCAATAAAATACTGGCAAATGAAATCCAGCAGCACATCACAAAGCTTCATCACCACCACAATCAAGTCGGCTTCATCCCCAGGATGCAAGGCTGGTTCAACATATGCAAATCAATAAACATAATTCATCACACAAACAGAATTAAAGACAAAAACCACAAGATTGTCTCAATAGATGTAGAAAAGGCCTTCAATACAATTTAACATTCTCTCACATTAAAAGCTCTCAATAAACTAGATATTGAAAGAACATACTTCAAAATAATAAGAGCTATTTATGACAAACCCACAGCCAATATCATACTGAATGGGCAAAAGCTGGAAGCATTCCCCTTGAAAACTGCACAAGAAAAGGATGCTGTCTCTCACCACTCTTATTCAGTGTAGTGTTGGAAGTTCTGGCCAGAGCAATCAGGCAACAGAAAAAAATAAATAAATAAAGCGTATTCAAATAGCAAGAGAGGGAGTCAAGTTGCTTTTGTTTGAAGATGACATGATTCTATATCTAGAAAACCTTATCATCGCAGCCCAAAAGCTTTTTAAGCTGATAAGCAACTTTAGCAACGTCTCAGGATACAAAATCAATGTTTAGAAATCACATACATTTCTATACACCAACAACAGACAAACAGAAATGATGAATGAACTCCCATTTACAATTACCACAAAGAGAATAAAATACTTAGGAATACAGCTAACAAGGAAAGTGAATGACCTCTTCAAGGAGAACTACAAACCACTGCTTAAGGAAATCACAGAGGACACAAGCAGATGGAAAAACACCCATGCTCATAGATAGGAAGAGTCAATATTAAAAATGGCCACACTACCCAAAGCAATTTAAAATTTAATGCTGCTTCCATTAAACTACTATTTACATTCTTCTCAGAATTACAAAAAACTATTTTAAAATTATATAAAGTCAAAAAAGAACTCACATAGCCAAGACAATCCTAAGCAAAAAGAACAAAACTAGAGGCATCACGCTACCTGACTTCAAACTATACTACAAAACCACAGTAACCAAAACAGCATGGTACTGGTACAAAACCAGTCATATAGACCAATGGAATAGAACAGAAAACTCAGAAATAAGACCACGTGTCTACAACCATCTGATCTTTGACAAACCCAACAAAAACAAGCAATGGGGAAAAGATTTCCTATTTAACAAATGGTGCTGCGAGAACTGGCTAGCCATATGCAGAAAATTGAAACTGGATCTCTTCTTTACACCTTATATATAAATTAACTCAAGATGGATTAAAGATTTAAATATAAAACCCAAAATCATAAAAACCCTAGAAGAAAATATAGGCAATACCATTCAGGACATAGGCATGGGCAGAGACTTTATGATGAAATCACCAAGAGCAATTGCAGCAAAAGCAAAAATTGACAAATGGGATCTAATTAAACTAAAGAGCTTCTACACAGAAAATAAAACTATTATCAGAGTAAGCAGACAATCTGCAGAATAGGAGAAAATTTTTATAATCTATCCATTTGACAAAGGTCTAATATCCAAAATCTACAAGGAACAAGAAATTTACAAGAAAAAAAAGTGGGCAAAGGATATGAACAGACACTTCTCAAAAGATGACATACATGCGGCCAACAAACTTATGAAAAACAGCTCAACATCACTGATTGCTAGAGAAGTGCATATCAAAACCACAATGAGTACCATCTCACACCAGTCATAATGGCCATTATTAAAAAGTCAAGAAACAACAAATGCTCCAAGATTGCAGAGAAATAGGAACACTTTTACACTGTTGGTGGAAATGTAAGTTAGTTCAACCATCATGAAAGACAGCATGGCAATTTTTCCAAGATTCAGAACCAGAAATACCACCTTACCCAGAAATCCCACTACTGGGTTTAACCCAAAGGAATAGCAATCATTCTGTTAAAAAGACACATGCACAAGTATGTTCATTGTAGCACTATTCACAGTAGCAAAATATGGAATCGGCCCAAATGCCCGTCAATGGCAGGCTGGATAAAGAAAATGTTGAACATATACACCATGGAATACTATGTAGCCAAAAATAGAAATGAGGTTATGTCCTTTGCAGAGACATGGATGAAGCTGGAAGCCATTCTCAGCAAACTAATGCAGGAACAGAAAACCAAACACCGAATGCTCTCACTTATAAGTGGGAGGTAAATAATGAGAACACATAGACATAGAGAGGGAAATAACATATACTGGGGCATGTTGGGGGAGGGTGGGTTGGGGAGAGCATTAGGAAAAGGAGCTAATGCATGCCGGGCTTAATATTAGGTGATGGGGTTGATAGGTGTGCCAAACCACCATGGCACATGTTTACCTGCATATCCTGCACATGTACTCTGGAACTTAAAAAACGAAAATGCATTGATCCCTGTTGCTGTACCCTTCTCATTACTATTATTTATTTATTTAAATGTAGTTTTTGTCCTCACATAAAACCATGACATATAAAAAATTTGGTTCATCTTATGAAATCATCTCTTTTCTCTATTTACTCCTTGTTTGCCAAGCAATCCTTATTGGTTAAATTCTCAGATGGGCATAGGGAATGCTGGTATAGGATGGCAGTTGTCAGCCAAATTAGCAAACCACTTATGTAAATACACATGTCTATTTTCTGACATCCTGACAAGTAGCGGCTGTGTCATCCACCTGTGGATTGGCACATGCTAGTAACAGAATTGTTGGCTGGGGCAACTTATGTGACAGGAACCTGACAAACACTAGTCTGGGAAAGCTTCCAGTGGGGAAGCAGGTTAAACTGAATGAGAAAATAAACCATTTTAGTCAACTGGGTATGGTGTGTGCAAAATGGAACGGAGATAAGAGAGAAAGAGTTTCTTGGTAACACAAGAGAGGGCACATAAGACAAGAAGAGAAATACAAAGCATGTCTAGAGGGCTGCAATCCAGAGTTTTAGTTTAATTCAAATTACAATTTTCATCTGTTATAAATGAAAGATAATTTGATGGAGTCTCATGTTAAAAGAGACTCTCAAGTACTTAAATGATGTGTGAGTCTCCTCTACAGAACTGTGATAAGAGCCTAATCAGAGTGGCTATTCAGAGTCTTCTTTAATGTGTCTCAGGGTAATACATTTCCTTCCTTACTTAAAAATGGTCCTATTTTAGAAAGGCCTTAATTATTAGAATACACTCTCTCAGTAATGTCCACTCACCATTTGTAGTTGTGACATGTGGAGCCACACACAAGAACAACCTACATGCCACCTGTTTGACCTCAGAGGAAGAAGGGGAAAAAAGAAAAGATCCCCACAAACTCATGCCCTAGGACATTCAATACTCTCACCTTTTCATCATTTTGCCTGTCCTAAAATCTGATCATGTCTATGCTTTTCTTCTTTTCCTCACTTTTCATTTATCCATCAATATGATAAAATTTGATTACTGAATATTTTTTTTGTTACCAAACTTTTATCTACCTGCCTACCTTTGGAATTGTACTAAAAAAAAAAAAAGTAAGAAGTGAAGACATGCTAATTCTCCAAACAATAGACAAGACTAAATCCTTATGTTATAATTTTTTTACATTTATTACCTTGTCCTTGAATCTGTCTCCTTCAGTAGTTTCTCTCAGTTCTGCTCTGCTTCTCGAGGATTCCATGTTTCTGTCTCTTCTTTTCACTCTCTGTCTTCACAGGCAACTTCATTTGTTCTCATCATTTTAATTACCATTCTTAGACTAAGAAACTATAATTATTTATTATTCACACAGACAACTTTCCTAACCTCTGTAAATCTTATTGTGTTTCTCCACCTAGGTGTTCCAGAGGCTCTTCCAAACTGAAACATCTAAAGCTGAGCTTTTACGCTCTCCAGGCCTGTACTTTACTAAAGACACACAATATCATTGGTAGTGCCACCATCTAAACAGCCACACAGGCCAGGAACCTGACTCACCCTTCAGACTTTGTCCTCACTGCCCCTAGCTCTACCATCCAATGGTCACAAGCCTAGTAGATTTCACCTGCTCTACAGACCTTGAATCAATCCTTTCCTCTGCATTCACACTCCCGTATGCTAGTCCAGTACTTTTTCCTTTTCTACTTTTTTTTTTTTTTTTTTTGAGATGGAGTCTTGCTCTGTCGCCAAGCTGGAATGCAGTTGCGCAATCTTGGCTCACTGCAACCTCTGCCTCCTGGGTTTAAACGATTCTCCTGCCTCAGTCTCCCGAGTAGCTGGAATTACAGGCATGCACCACCACACCTGGCTGATATTTTGTATTTTAGTAGAGATGGGGTTTCACCATGTTGGCCAGAATGGTCTCGATCTCCTGACCTCGTGATCTGCCCTCTCATCCTCCCAAAGTGCTGGGATTACAGGCATGAGCCACCGCACCCAGCTGGTACTTTTTATGTCTTGTCTAAACTCTTAACTGATCTTCCTCTTCTAAGACTCAGTCCTTCTGGACAATGTTCCATATCACCACCAGAATAGTTGTGCTAAAAGGTGAATTGGACCACATTATTCCAACTGCTTAAAACTCTTCCCCTGTTCTGTATCACCATGCAAGAAAGCGCAAATACCTCCGTGTGGATAAAAGGCCTTTCGCATTCCGGCTGCTGTCTGTGCTGCCCTTCTTTCCTACTGTCAGTCTTCTTCTTGCTCCCTGGGTCTCAGCAAGTCCCATCTGTTTATAAAGTGCTGCTCTCACTCCTGGCACCATTTTCTTATTCTCTAGTAAACAATTCACCATACAAAACCCATTTCAAAATTTACTGTCACCAGAAAGCACCCCCTGACTAATCCACACTTTTCTGTGTTAATTTCTGCGTACTTATATTGGGAGTATATTGTGGATCTATTGGATTCTGAGCTCCAAGGGGGATAAAGAAGATTGTTTCTTTTCAATATTCAACCTCTTTCCCCCTCCTTCTTGTGCACAGTAATTCACAGGCACATAATATTTCAATAGTTACTGAATAAACAAATGTGGTTATTAAACCACATAAATTAACATTAAAATTGTCAGTCTAATGAGGAGAACATATTTAAAAATGATTAACCTGTAATCCCAGCACTTTGGGAGGCCACGGCAGGTGGATCACGAGGTTAAGAGATCGAGACCATCCTGGTCAACATGGTGAAACACCATCTCTACTAAAAAAAAAAAATACAAAAATTAGCTGGGCATGGTGGCACTGTAGTCCCAGCTACTCGGGAGGCTGAGTCAGGAGAATTGCATGAACCCAGGAGGCGGAGGTTGCTGTGAGCCGAGATCGTGCCATTGCACTCCAGCCTGGGTAACAAGAGTGAAACTCCATCTCAAAAAAAAAAAAAAAAAAGATTAAAACATAACACATCCTTAGACATCTTATATCCTATGACTATGTGGGTATTGCAGTAACACAGGCTACGCAGACTGCTTCCGCTCTGCCTAAAGGTAGGCCCTAATGGATGTCGTCTCTAGGCTTAACATGTTCATCTGTCCGTGAACTGAAAGTATTAGAGGCTGAGAAAACACTGATAACTCCTACTTCCCCATCTTGAGATAGAGAAACAAAGAGAAAGTCGAAAGGAAACAGAAGTCTCATAGAAGGAGGAAAGAGGAGGAAGTTAATTGTGAAAGTGGTTGAGAGCCTGGCACACATTGGCATTAACAAATATTTCTGCATAAATAACTTCATAAATGGGCGATGATGAATAAGATAGAAGTATAGAAACAAAAGGAGGGGTCTAATAATACAAAGTTTGTAATTTTAACTCCTAACTTCCTATTAGGTGTGATTAAACTACCACTGAGTGGATCTTTCTTGATCTGGCTCGGTGATATACATTGGTTCACTCCCTGCTGCCTTAAAACTGTAAGTAAGGTTTGAACCTCATGCTCAAGGCTATGGACTATGATGAGGGGGAAGCAACCGATTTTTTATGGCATTTAGGAAGAACACCAGAGGAGGGCATGCTTTAGTATTTGGAGCTCAATAAATATCTAACTGCTGATTGAGTCCCACATCAATTCATAATCAGTCTCAAATAAGCCCACAATTTTGATCATCAGTCTCTCTGAGATCCACTGACTGATTCATCCACCCACATTCACATGATGTTCTCAAGCCTTTACCTCCCTCAAACCCCGGTCTCCCTTCCTCAGAGTCAGACGATGGCTTCACCCCTGCTTCTCAGAAAAAATAAAGGCTGATAGATGGGAATTCTCACACCTTCTTTACAAAATATAGGTGCCCATCTCGGGCTGTATCCTTTTTATACTCTGTTATTACTGCAAAAGAATTATCTCTTTTCCTCTCTAAGATATATTCTTTCACCTGAGTGCAGGGGCCTTTTTCACTTGGCCAAGATCTACTTTGTGGGTGGATCTTTCTCTCATAACCAAGTCATTTGGCTTTGGTTAAGATTCCTTCAATGTTGACTTGCCTAGGTATTTCCCTCCAGCTTTCAGCCTTCTTTTCTCCTTTCCTTCCCTTAAAAAAAAAAAATGCTGCTATTAACATTTTCTAGTTCCATTTTCTCCTCTCCTGCTCCTCCATCTACTCTCACATGGTCTGCACCCTCATCAGTTCACCAGAATATCACTTGCTAAGGTCGACAATAAATTCCATCTCCCCAAATTTAAAAGATACTTTTCAATCTTCGCTTTATCAAACTTCACATCAGTGTTCGACACTGTTGACTATTCCCTCCTTTTTAAAACAATCTCTTTCCTTGGTTTCTATGACACACACACAAAAACCACAGTATTTCTCTTATAGGAGAGAAATACTGCTTCTCCTTTGTAAACTCATTAAATGTGAGAAACTCTTAAAGCATGGCATGAAGTTCCATTTTCTTCTCACAGCACAATCTTTTCTTAAGTAATCATACCTGCAACTACAGAATGAAAAAACAACTATATGGATAAACAGATGTGACCTATCCATACAGTGGAATATTATTCAGATATATAAAAAGCTGAAGTTATACATGTCCTAATATATCTGTAATATTCTAAAAACCAATGAATTGTGTACTTTAAATGGGTAAATTGTATCCTTGGTAAACTATATCTCAGTAAAGCTATTGTTTCAGAAGTTAGCAACAACAATATCATTATCCACAACAATAAAGCAACTGTATGGAAATGACCCATATTTTATCTCCAACTTAGTTCTCTTCTTTTACCTCCATAGCCAACCTCCACTTATAATTCTCAAATGCATCCCTAGATCAGCATACTAAACAACTACAGCAATTTCTGGCCCACTCCACAGAGCCTCTCTCTCCAGATCTGATCCACTTATCTTGATCTCAGTGGACATTGCCACCTTCTTTCATCCTGTTACGCAATCCTCAGTTTATGAGTCATCTCTAAAGCCTCCCTTCTTTCCTTCCAATATCAAACCCAAGTGAACTCTCCTATGTATTCACATCCTTCCATCTCAGCTACCAACTCCCTAATCCAAGCTCTAATTATGTCTCAATTGGGCTAGTTTTGCATGATCCCATCCACTTCAATCTATTCTCTAGTTCTTTTCGGAGCTATTGCCTCAAAATATAAATGTGGGCATGTGACATTCCACTTCTCCCTGTTTCGTCTCAGCTTGAAACCCTTCAAAGAACTTAAAGACAAAAATCTTTACCATGATCTAAAAAGATCTGTTATCACAGACCCCTTACTCTTCCTCCTGAGTAATCTCATCACTTACCCCTGAATTTGTCTAAATCTTACCCCTCCCTCAAGCTCAGCTTCTCAGAGAAGGGCCCCCTAACCTCCCTGACTGTTCTGATAGTATAATATTATTGTCTCCCCCTCATTCCTACTCCCATTAGAATTGTACATATATTTGTGTCTCCTCTTGATTAAGACCATCTTTCCCACTAGACAGCCATCTCTGTAAAGACACAGATCTTGGCTGGGCACGGTGGCTCACACCCATAGTCCCAGCACTTTGGGAAGCCAAGGCAGGAGGATCACCTGAGGTTGGGAATTCATGACTAGCCTGACCAACATGGATAAACCCTCTCTCTACTAAAAATACAACATTAACCAGGCGTGGTGTCACATGGTTGTAATCCAAGCTACTCGGGAGGCTGAGGCAGGAGAATTGTTTGAACCCAAAATATGGAGGTTACGGTGAGCCAAGATTGGACCATTACGCTCTAGCTTGGACAACAAGATTGAAACTCCGTCTCAAATAAATAAATAAATAAAAGGACACAGATCTTGCTTTTATTTTTCTTGTATTGTTGTTGTTTTGCCATCTTTATATTACCTCAAGTATCTCACAGAGATCATCTGGACTACAATAGTAGATTCTTAATATAGATATTTTTAGTTGAGCCTTACTTAGAGGAGAAAAATTTGATTTTATGTAGGAAACTTTTAAGGCTGCCTTTCCCTTCTGAACCTCCCGAAGGTGGGATTTGCTAAGGTGAAAGAAGTGATGGTTGAGCTCTCCTAAGGCAGGCTTCTATAGTCAAAGAATTACTTCCTGAAGACAAGGTTTGGCTAAATAGGGAGTGTAGAAGAGACTTGGTTGCACATACAGAGACAGTTTGGAAGGTGTAGATATTACTGAGAATGCTAAGGAGTTGGAGGAGGAGAGACAGGAAAGAGAGGAAACAGCTAGAAATGGAGAGAGAGCTGGGGCAGAGAACATCTAATGGATATTTTTGCTAAAGCTTAGCCCTATAGTGTCCCATGTAAATACTTTCCCCTATTCCCCATTAAACTTTAAGTAACATGTAATTAGCTTGCTCATGAGCAATGGCATTGTGTCTGGTTTGGCCATGGGCAGCAGGAAGAGGATGAATCAACATTCCTCTTGGGAGTGTGCATGCAGGATGAGAAGAAACGCTTCACTGTGAATCCAACATATCCAGAAACTCTAGTAAGAGTCTGAACAATTTCATTTTTCACTCAGTTATTTTGGATATTTTAAAGAAAGGCCTGTTTGGATTTCCAGTTAGCTCATATTATCTCAAATTGGTACTCTGATAGACCATAAGTATTTCAAATATAGCTACTTGACCGTGTATATAAAATAGTGTTTTTTTTTCTCCCTATAATAAGAAAGCATTTCCAGGAATGTTCTTTAAACACCACTTAGCTTTTATTTTTGTTTTTATCTGTATAGCAGTGAATAATTAGAAACTATGGGTTTGTGAATTCTTTACATTTAGGAAAATGTTAAGCAGTACAATTCACAAATGTGTAATGAAGATATGACTGATTACCACTGATTCTTAAGAATCTGAGTGAAATATTTCAGTATGAAAGAGCATTTTGATGGAATAAATGGGCAAGAAAATTACATCTGCTTACTTTGATCTAAAGCCATCGCATGATTTAGATTCATGAATACATTAATCCCAGAGGCTATGCTTGGGAGGTAGAATTACAACACTGTTGTATAGCACTTATGATGCTTTTGTGATTCTTATAAACAGAAATTCTTTTTATTGATTATATCTCACCATAGTCCTAGGAGTCAATCTCCTTATCTCGATGGCATATTTGAGTCCACTGACAAACAGAGGTGAAATAAACTGCTGCATCACAAGCAAGTGAGTGAGAGAACTAGAATAAGTGCTTTTGTGTCTGGGTTACCAGACAGCTTCATTTTTTTTTTTTTTTTTTTTTTCCCCCTATGCATCACAAGTTTCTTAGGTCACAGAGCACTGGCTTTTCATGTGAATATCTTCAAGTTTAAAGACAATCTTGATTCATGCACTGGGAAAGACCTGCACACTGCAGAACATCTTCCATGGATTATCTTATTTTATGTTTAAACTCTGCAAATTAAGGTAAATGTAACTTCCAGTTTTCCCAGTAATGGAAATGAGACCCAGAGAAGTGAAATGATGCTCAGGATCATGCAGCGGAAGGACCAAAGGCTAGAATTGTACTATCCAGTGTTACCGAATTACAGTTTTACATACATTCTTTATACTAAAGACTATGTGTTTCTAAAGACAACACAAGCTCCACAGCATGACTTTTAAAAATGCAAAATTGCACACTCTGAAAATAAATTGGGCTTCCTGGTCTTGGTAATAAAAACAGGGCCTTTTCTTCTACAGAAGTAGTACCATTTTTATAACACACAACTATAGACTGGAAACAAAAGAAAAAAGATGATTTACACAGTTAACAATTTTTGTAATACCCAATTTTATAATAGAAACAAGAGAAAACAGAAGCTATAAAGTTTTTAAATACGGTGCACCCAAAAAAGAATTAAATAGTCCATTTTTACGTACCATTATCTGTAAATACATATTCAGTGAGCTACCTTAATATGCTTTAAATTTTTTAAGTGCAGTAAAAAAATATAAAAGACAAGGAGAAAGGAAATGAATCAGTTCATAAAAATGTAAAAAAAAAAGTTCTTAAGCACAGAATGTATCAACTCAATAAAAAACATTTACTTAAAAAAAAAAAGAAACTTAAAAAAAAAAAAAAGAAAGAATCACATAGCCTAGAGGAGAGGACTTTTTTTTTTTTTTCCGGGGAAGTAAAATAAATATTTCAACAAATATTTAGCAAAACAGCAGCATATTTATTTTAAATACTCCAAATGTTTGCCTTTTTAATTGTAGGGGAAAAACATATCCACTGGGAAATATGTCTAATCAATTTCAAAACATTAAATTTTTCTTCATTCACTCTCAATTAAAAATTGGTTGTGCGTATAATAGTGTATTTACAGAGAAAAACTGCTGCCTCTTTCTTTCCCTGTATAACGAAACAGCGGCTTCAGAGCCAGTTGAAGATTTTCATCAGGACTGTTCTCAGGGCTTCTGACTCCATTAAAATAAAAACTGACATTAAAATGTATAGTTCTTGACACTGAAAATGTTTTACGGTTATCACCCATCCAAATAGATGCCAGGCAGAATTGTTTAAAGGAACCGCAGAGTTACTTTTGAGATAAAGCAGAGTGACAGGTGATATAAATAGCTCTGTTATTTATATATTTCTTCTACACTGCTCTAGAAATGAACAAGTAAGAATTTCATGTTGTTTTGTTTGTTGTGTTTTTTCCCCCATCAGAGGCTTTTCACTAGCGTTGTTTAAGTCTTTCACCTAAAGAATGAATTCACATCCCAAATCAATGAGTAGGTAAATCTTCAGCAATGTAATTGAAATTACATTCAAACTTTTGACTGAGAACAATGTCCCCAGGTCAATACAGTGTCATGGAATTCTGTAGCAATTCCTGAGACACAGAGAATTTTAAAGAAGAGAGGAAGACTGAGTCTAAATAAATAAAGACAGTACTTAGAGGGACAGGGTAGAAAAGACATAAGATTAGTTTGGTTCAAAATTAATTGCGGTTTTTGCCATGAAAAGTAACGTCAAAAACCGCAATTACTTTTGCACCAATCTAATAGAACAGGTAAGACTGGATAATGAAAAGTTTATTCGAATGAAAAGGAGAGGGAGATAAAATGCAGTGGGGAAGGATTGTGAAGAGAGCAGTATACTATGTGGAAATAAGTAGAATATAGTTCCTACTACTGTTCTCATTCTATAATGGTGCTATAAAAATATATTTTCTTGACAAGATTTGCTCCTATCCGCAATTTTATTGTATGAATTATATACAGTGGGATGCCTTACAAGATTAACACACACGAAAGAACAAGCCTTATGCAGTGAGCATTCCATAAAGAAAGTTACTTATCTGTGACCTTATTTTGGATATAAGAAACTTGACTACCTTGGTCAAAAAATCCAGTCTCTCTCCTTGAAAACACTGTATAGGAATTTTTAAATCAGGGCTTTAAAAAGACCCTAAAAGGTATGTGGAGTTTAGTTGGGATGATATTGTCGTACGACCTCAGAACTACACTCAGCTCCTGTAAACATAGAGAACGACGCTTTGCCTGCATGGTTTTATTTATTTATTTTTTCCTATTTGCTAAAAAGCGCCACGATGGCAAATATTAAAAGTGTGGTTTATTTCCAACTATGCAGTCCTACCTGCCTATGCTTACTAGGAAATGCTTTCTTTTTTCTTTTCTCCCTAGTGTTTGAAAGAAATACTACAACTTGGGGTAACCCTTATCAGAAAGTCAACTACTGCTTTCAAATACCTTTTATTTGATATGTAATAACAACTTCAGAGGTATACAAGATACGAGAATTACAAATAATAATTCCCCATTTCCGCCCCCCTCAAATGTATGCAGTCATGTCCCAAATCAATGAGTGTTTATGAGCAGTCTGATTAGTTATTTAAGAATAATATTTTACTTCACAAAAGTTAGGGGATTTGGTCCTCTGACACTTATTTGACGGTTTCTACATATCAAAGTAACAAAAGCAGTACTGACTGGAAAGCCCCTCAGTCTGCTCAGGCCTGAACTCCGCTAGCTTAAGCTGAGAGAGAGAACCTATCGAGGCCCATCATTATTCTGTTGACAGAGAAAACTCCTTCCCGTCCACACCATTTTACTTTCCTGCCAGTCGACACTGAAACAAATGCACAAAAAGAGAGAGCTCCATCCTTATTGGCAAAACTTAATTCCCTTAGTTCAACTCCTTAAACAACACTGCTCATTGTCAAGATGACTTAAGACTCTATAGATCGACTGGAAACTGTCAGGCTCAGTCTGTTAACTTGATTGATTTAGATCTCCGGTTCACATATGGTTATTTCCTGTGTTTCATTGTTTAAGGTAGTCTCTCACAGGCCAGAGGCCATATCAACAACTTCGGTTAAAAAATTCTCACATATCTGGTAGATTTTTGTCTTGATACTTAATTCTCATTACATTTAAGCAATATGTAAGCATAATTAGTGAATGAACATCAGGTAAATAAAAAACTTGAAGTATTTATATCAGATCATAAATCCTCCTCATCTTTCAAGTTTCCATCTCCTTCATGAAGCATTCCATGATTTTTACACTAAGCTGTTTTTTCTACTAACTTCTACAAATCAAAGAACCTATAAATCAACAAAATATGCCAGCTGCTTCAATATCTTTACTTCTAAAGTATGCTTCCAGCATATTTCTTGTACTTTGAAATAGCACAATTTTCTATAATGTTCAATTGTACTCATTGTAAAAGAGATAGAAAATTAAAACAAGATGTCATCATTGGCCCATAGAGCTACCCAAAACTTCAAGTTAATTAACCAATTGTAAATTAATAAGTTGAAATTTAGAATACCAAAACTAGTGAGCAAAATTGTGAAATATGTGCTCCCATTCGCCAATAAAATGGAATCTATTCAAAAAGCACAGGGCTCCTTTCTTTCAGTGCCCACTTATCCTCATTAAAATTAATTCCTCTTAACTCATTTGCTCCTGTCCCCTCAAATAGTATGGGTTGATGACCTATAACAGTTACCAAACACAAAAGTCAAGCACTCAACTTTCTTGTTTTTTAAGAAAGCAGAAGTGTGTTAAACTTCCCATCAACAAGGAGGGAGAAGAAAGGCCACTAAATAGAAACCTTTATACTTGCTGATGACAAGAAACATGTAATTTCTAAGCTTCTAGTTGGCTGCATGGGCCTTTCTAAACTAGGTTTTTTGTTGTTGTTTAACTTTCATCAATGTAGAGTTGCCCATGATTACAAACATAGAGATCTTAGTATCCTAACTTAACAACACGTGAAAGAAGTGACACCTTGTCTTTCAAAGGTACCTCTGCCTCCAGTTTTTTGATCCTTCTGGGCAGATGAGATAATCCTTGTTTTAATCTGAGTGAGCAAAAAAAGTCAATCCTGTTCCCTGTAGCAAGGAGTACAGAAACCATGAAAATTGGCCTGTAGAACTGAAAACTGCTAAAACATGACAGCAAAAGAGTGAACAAATGAACAGAGCAGATATAAAAGTATCTGTAGTTGCTTACTGTCAAAACTTTATCATGCAGATTTGAAAACATCCATCAAGAAGAGGAAGCATTTGGCAAAAAGATTATACATGAAATAAAAATGACATTTCAAATAGTGGATCTTTGCCTTTATCTTTGCACAGAAAAATCTCTTCCCTATCACCAAAGTTGGGTTTCCTTGGCTATGAGAAAAAGGAAGGGGGAAATGATTTTAGCAATTACTGAATGAGTGAAATTAAAAAAAAATAGAATGAAGGCTATTAATCTATGTTAAATTGAAGCTCCAGAAAAAGAGGAGAAAATAGAGCAGAGAAAATATTTGAAGAAATAATAGTTAAGAAATATCCAGAAATAATTAAACACTCCAAGCCACAGATCCAAGAGACTGAATGAACTCTTAGGGGAATATTAAAAAAAAAATGATATCATAGTATAAAGATACATAACAAAAAACAAAGAAGATCATATGTAAGAGATTGCTTACATAGGAAAAAGAATTTGACTGGCATCTCACATCTCAATAATAACAACACAACCTAGAAGACAGTTAAATTGTGTTTTCAAAATGCTGATAGAAAATAACTCACTACCCAGAATTTTACGAACAGCAAAACTACTTTTCAAAAAGAACAAAAATTATGCCTGTTCAGACAAAACTATGACACCTTACAAATATGACAGCCCCAATGAGCTTTTTTTTAATGTCTTTATATGATATTGCACTTTAGGTTCTGGGGTACATGTGCAGAATATGCAGGATTGTTGCATAGGTGCATTCATGGCAATGTAGTTTGCTGCCTCCATCCACATCACTTATGTCTGGCATTTCACCCCATGTCATCCCTCTGCAACTCCCTACCTCCCACTGTCACTCCCCAGTAACCCCCAACAGACCCCAGTGTGTGATGCTGCCCTCCCTGTGTCCATGTGTTCTCATTGTTTAACACCTGCCTATGAGTGAGAACATGTGGTGTTTGATTTTCAGTTCTTGTGTCACTTTGCTGAGAATGGTTTCCAGATTCATCCATGTCACTACAAAGGACATGAACTCATCGTTTTTTATGGCTGCATAGTATTCCATGGTGTATGTATGCCACATTTTCCCTGTCCAGTCTATCATGATGGGCGTTTGGGTTGGTTCCAGGTCTTTCCTATTGTAAACAGTGCTGCAATGAACATACGTGTGCATGTGTCTTTATAATAGAATGATTTATAATCCTTTGGATATATATCCAGTAATGGGATTGCTGGGTCAAATGGAATTTCTCTTTCTAGGTCTTGGAGGAATTGCCATGCTGTCTTCCACAATGGTTGAACTAATTTACACTCCCCGCAACAGTGTAAAAGAGTTTCTATTTCTCCGCAACCTCTCCAGCAACTGTTTCCAGATTTTTTTATGATCAACAGTCTAACTGTCATGAGATGGTATCTCAATGTGGTTTTGATTTGCATTTCTCTAATGAACAGTGATAATGAGCATTTTTTCATGTTTGTTGGCCTCATAAATGCCTTTTTTTGAAAAGTGCCTGTTCATATCCTTCGCCCACTTTTGAATGTGTATGTTTGCTTTTTCTTGTAAATCTGTTTTAGTTCTTTGTAGATTCTGGATATTAGCCCTTTGTCAGATGGGTAGATTGCAAAAATGTTTTCTCATTCTGTTGGTTGCCAGTTCAATCTAATGATTGTTTCTTTTGCTGTGCAGAAGCTCTGGAGTTTAATTAGGTCACGTTTGTCTCTTTTGGTTTTTGTTGCCAACGCTTTTGGTGTTTTTGTCATGAAGTCCTTGCCTATGCCTATGTCCTGAATGGCTTTGCCTAGGTTTGCTTCTGTGTCTTTTATAGTGTTAGGTCTTATGTTTAAGTCTTAAATCCATCTGTAGTTAACTTTAGTGTAAGGTTCAGGAAGGGGTCCAGTTTCTGTTTTCTGCACATGGCTAGCCAGTTTTCCCAACACCATTTATTAAACAGGGAATCCTTTCCCATTGCTTGTTTTGTTAGATTTGTCAAAGGTCAGATGGTTTTAGATGTGTGGCATTGCCTCCGAGGCCTCTGTTCTGTTCCATTGGTCTATATCTCTGTTTTTGTACCTGTACTATGCTGTTTTGATTACTGTAGCCTTGTAGTATAGTTTGAAGCCAGGTAGCATGATGCTTCCAGCTTTGTTCTTTTTGCTTAGAATTGACTTGGCTATGCAGGCTTTCTTTTGGTTCCATATGAAGTTTAAGGTGTTTTTTTCCAGTTCTGTGAAGAGGGTTATAGGTAGCTTGATGGGGATAGCATTGAATCTATAAATTCCTTATGTTTCAGGATAAAGAACATGGTCACAGTAGAAATAAATAAGATACAAAAAAAGAAAAATAAGGAACAATTTAAACATAATAAAGAACATGGTCACAGGAGAAATAAGTGAAATATAAAAATGAAAAAGAAGTGAACAATGTAAATATAACAAAATCCAAATAAAAATTGCTGAAATAAAATATCAGTTGGACTTAGAGCATTCAGAAGGGCTTTGTATTGTTTGAAAAGGAGATAAAGTTACTACTAATTAAACTTAATCTTTGTTGTGCTTAATATAAATGTTGAAATTTTTAGAGTATCAGAGGTTATGATTTTCAAACTAATAGAGGAGAAATATGGAACAAAAACAAAACCTATAAAATAAAACTTAATCCAAGAAAAGGCAAAAAAGAATGAACATTAAGAATAAACAGAAAAAGATAGCTCTAAGGAAAATAAAATACATCTAAGCAAAACAATAGTAATTGTATATACTTAAACTACTTAGTTAAAACACAGGATGGTCAGGCTAACTTTTCAAAATAAACTACACAATGTTTACAAAAGATGCATTAAGATAAAGAACAAGGAAGTGAGAGAGGAAAAATAATAATACATACCATTCAAGAGAATTTTGATGTGGCTATATCACTGTGAAGCAAAATTTACTTTAAGACAAAAAGTATTAACAGAGATAGAATTGCTTAATTATAAAATATTCAATTTCCTAGGACATTATAACAATACCAAGCTTATATGCACCAAATAAGATTGTATTAACTAAGGTTTTAAAAATCATTGTACCTCAAGAAGAAACTGACAAATCTAATAAACTAAGAGATTTTACTACATCTTTTAAGGTAATTTATACTAATTTATTTAAATAAATGCTTTGTTTTTAAATTTTAAAATGTAAAACCCTTTTAATATGATTTATGCTTTCCTAGCTAAAAATTAGTTAGCTAAGTGTCATACTTAATAACTTTAAAAAGGAGCAGAATTAAACCCAAAGAAATTAAGAGGGAAACAATTAAGTTGAAGCTTAAACAGGAAGTAATCAAATAAAGAATCAATAAAGCCAAAATCTGGTTCTTTGAAAACACAAATTTAGTTGGCAATTATACTTGGTGAGACTTATAAAGAAAACAATTAAAATGCAAATACAAAGCATTGAGGATGGAAAATAAACTTTACAGATGTAAGAGAGTTTTTAAATTAAGAGATTATGAAAAACTCAAATACATTTTAATATTTACACAAAATAGAAAAAAAAATCCTAGAATAACATAATTCACCAAAATTGACTAAAGAAGAAATAATCTGATTTGTCATATATTCATTGAATAAATTAAATCTGTTTTTAAAAATCTTCCATCAAACTAAATGTCATTTTAGATGATTTTATAGGCAAGTTTTGTGACATATTGATGGAATAGATGAATTCAATCTTAACCAATTTCTTCTAAAGAATAGAAAAAATAAAGTAACCTGTAAATCTTATAGGATAATGATAGGGTGTTTTTATCACAGTCGATACTAATTTAGTATCCTAAAGAAGACTGAGGATTTTTTCATTACATAACAATACAAGGTTTCAGATCAGAGAGTGGTTACCTTTCATGACCTAGATTTCTTTAACCTTGTTTCTCTGCTGTCTCTCTTGGTTCTTGATTTGGGGAAATTTGATGGGGATTTTTTGTTGCTTTTGGGTTTTTAGTTTTGGTCAGCCTGATTGAAACTACAGTGTAGGCACATTTACATTCTGGTAGGAAGTAGACAGAGTGGATATGAAGGATGGATACCTCAATATTTTAAGTCTCTGATTTAAAAATGGTACATATCGCTTCAGATAACATTCCATTGGTATAAACTTAATAAGTTGTAAATATCCCGTGGAAATTGAAAGTCTGGGAAAACTATCACTATGCCACACGAGTATGTTTGAGCAAGTGTCAACTCACTTCTGTGGAAAGTATGTAAGCAACAGATGAATAATCATGCGTTAGGCCTACTGTAAATAATAAATCATCAATCAGAAAATAAAGATTTCTCACGTTCCAATCTAAGAGTCTTTTATGCACCAAGATTCTGTAAATCTATAACATAGATTTCTCTAAAAGCAAAATAATAAAGAAAACAGAACAAGAAAATGGGTGCAAAATAAGAAAGCTGATGGCACCAAAGCAAGCAATTCACTTCAAAATTTGCCTATGTATGGAGATGAAAAATTATGTCATATTGGCTGTAAGACTGCAGTCTAAAGACTAGCGATTCAATTTCCTTTTGCCTAAAATCCATGAGTTAGAATAAATTTATCAATCAAGGGCCATTTGTATATTTTATATATAATCACCATCATAGGATCTTTTAATGGGTTAATTAGATAGTAAAGAAAGAAAACACAAATTTTATATATAATCTAATATACTAGGTGTTCATTTCATGCACAACGTTTATTTAATCTTTATTTTTACAGCTCAACAATTTAGAATTAAAGAGATTAAACCTAAGGTCACACAGGTTTCTGTACCCATTTACTTAATTTACACATTGAGTTCTTTTCATTCAGTTCTAACAACCCAGTTATTTGAAGGTTTAGCATAACTATACGACACTGAAGAACAACAGTAATAATTCCTTGTAAATATAATTTTGTTTAAAAAAATAAGGATAGTTTTATGTAGAAACTAATATATGAAATTATATTTGAAAGAAATACATGAAAATTAATAATTATAAAATAATTTAGTTTATTGATGAATAGGGTCAGAAATGGCATGACAATTGTATAAATTATTAAAATTTGCACAACTCAAGTTATAAATCAGAACATCAAAATTTTTATCTCTTCAAATTGGAAAGGCCATATTTCTAGTTTATTATTCCCCTTATAAAATAAATTGAGTTAATTCCCTCACTTTTAATTAAATTTTATCTCACTGATAGGCCATTACTGACAAAATGGGTATAATTTATTGTTTTATAGGGAAGAATAAAATATTCAAGTTTGTCTTCAATGATAATATATTCTATTTAGTATTTGGGTATTATCTTATTTTTCAGTAATAATTTCTCATAGACATTTACAGCCTAATTCACCAAGAAACTCAGCTGTGAGGGAAAATGTCATCTTCTCTTCTTCTAAAGCCTCCCTAACTTACGTGGCAAATATATTATCCTATTTTTTAGCCATTTCATTATAATCCAGGAACATTTCAGCTTATTTCAAAAATAAAGAACATTTAATTAGGATCTCCAAGACATTTCGAAAATGGTCTGAAAGTGGTAATGACTCGTGGCCTCCTGCACGTGACTTTTCCTCACTCACACATTTCCCTGTGGCTTTGACCCGAGCTTTCTCCTGTCCATAAGTGGCTTCAATTTTTTTTAAATGAGTCCTTATGATGATAACAACAGCAAAGAAACCCACATTTTTCTTTTAATTTTTATTTCCTTTTTTCTAAACTGACTTTGCTCATTTCTAGGGTGCTTCAAATTAAAATGTGTAGAAATAATCTGGATGGCTGATTTAATAGTCACTTTTGACATTATCCAAAACCTCTTAATGATAGTTGAAAAACATCCAGTTTTAAAAATGCATTTTTTTAGTTATAGTGCTATAAACTAGAACCAACTAAACTAAATTACTAACCACGTCTTCCTAATTCTAGCAAAGAGACAACAATGGTATGACATAACATGAATGAGACATAAAATATAAAAAGGGAGGAGCAGACAATTCTAGATTTCTGTATCACGACAGAAGTTTAATAACATTACTTTTGAAAGCAGCATCAATTATTTTATAGACTGAAACTAATGACACTCTTAGAAAGAAAAAAAGAACGATTTAAGTACTGCATCTTTATTTTATTATTTTATTTTATTTTATAAGTTCCAGGTTAAATGTGCAAGATGTGAGGGTTAATTACATAGGTAAACAAAGCACTGCATCTTAAAAGGCATATCGCCATGTATGGTACATCATGCCACGGGATAATTACTGAGTGTACTTTGCATTATAAATATGGGAACAAAGTTTATAGATTGGTTTTGTACATTACCATTGTGCAAACAAGATGATAAAGTGTTAATCACGGCATAGTTAGTACAACTGACATTTTCCCTGCAAAGCAGCAATAATCTTTTCAAAGTGTCAGTTCTATGCTCAAACCCTTTGTGTGTTCCCATCTCAATGGAATAAAATCCAAGATCTTTATTAGAGCATAGGATAATTGATCGTTATCTGACACCTGAGAACCTCTCTGACCCTATCCACTTTCACTGCCACCAGCTTCTTCATCCCCCATCAAATGAGTCTCCTTGCTGATCCTCACATGTGCCTAGTGGTCTCTTACCCCAAGGTCATTATAAAACTTACCTCCGCCATGACCATTCAGGTGGAAATTGACTTGGCTCCTATCATTTCAGGTCTTTGTTCACATATTACCTCCCATGGCCAATCACAACTCTATTCTTACTTTTCTTTTCTCTATGATAGACATAAAAGATAGGTAATTGATTATTTTCTTTGGCCTGCATTCCTCCACTGAAATGTAAACCACATAAGAACAGGGCTTTTGTATTTTTTTTCATATATGTGTTCCTGTTGCCTAGAAGAGGACCTGGCAAAATTGGCCACTCAGTAAATATTACTCATGAATAAAGAAATGAAACAGTTAATGTAGTATAGTAATTGGCTCATGTTACTTTTTCAAACAATATTTTTGACACCCAATTTAATGAAGCGAAGTTAGCTAATGTGATAACCATAGAAATTAAGTAGCTCCAAGCAGAAACTGAAAGCTGTATCCCAGCCTCACACTGCTGTTCCATGGTTAAAACCTGTGTACATCTACTCACAAGAGTATTGGGACAATAAAGAGTAAAGAGGTTCAACATAGAAATATAACAGGAAAAATAGCTCACAGAATGTGTGTGGTGCTTATAAATTGAATAGTAAAGCATCAGATCTGTGCTAAATCAAGCTCCCTATGTTTTTAGAATTGCATGGATCACTTCACCATTCACTCTTAATCAGACCACAAAATTTATTCTGGGGTTTCGGGCCAGATGGCTGAATAGGAACAACTTTCATCTGCAGCTCCTAGCAAGACCAATGCAGAAGGCGGGTGATTTTTGCATATCCAGCTGAGGTAACCAGTGCATCTCATTGGTACTGGTTAGACAGTAGGTGCAGCCCACGGAGTGGGAGCAGAAGCAGGATGGGGCATCGTCTCACCCAGGAAGCACAAGGGGTTGAGGAACTCCTTCCTCCAGCCAAGGGAAGCAGTGAGGGGTTGTGCCATGAGGGACTGTGCTATTCGGCCCAGATACTACACTTTTCCAATAGGCTTTGCAACCCACAGACCAGGAGATTCCCTAGGGTGACTGCACCACAAGAGACCTGGGTTTCAAGCATAAAACTGGGAGGCCATTTCGGCAGACCCCGAGCTAGCTGTATAAGTTTTTTTTTTATACCCCAATGGTGCCTGGAAGGCCAGCAAGACAGAGTGGTTTACTTCCTGGGAAACGGGGCTGAAGCCAGGTAGCCATGTGGTCTAGCTCAGCAGATCCCACTGCCATGGAGCCCAGCAAGCTAAGATCTACTGGCATGAAATTCTCACTGCCACCACAGCAGTCTCAAGTTGACCTGGGTTGCTCAAGCTTGGTGGGGGGAGGGGCGTCCACCGTTACTGAGGCTTGAGTAGATGGTTTTCCTCACACAGTGTGAACAAAGCCACCAGGAAGTTCAGAATGGGCAGAGCCCACTGCAGAGCCACAAAGATGCGGTAGCCAGACTGCCTCTTTAGATTCCTCCTCTCTGGGAAGGACATCTTTGAAAGAAAGGCAGCAGCCCTAGTCAGAGGCTTATACATAAAACTTAATCTCCCTGGGACAGAGCACCTGGGGGAAGGGGTTGCTATGGGTACAGATACTTAAAGGTTCCTACCTGACAGCTCTAAAGAGAGGAGTGGATCCCCAAACACTGTGACATTTGAGCTCTGCTAAGGGACAGACTGCCTCCTCAAGTGGGTCCCAAAGAAATTTGTAGATTCAATGGTATTCCCATTAAGCCACCATTAAGTTTCTTCACATGATTAGGAAAAACTACTTTAAATTTCATATGGAACCAAAAAGAGCCCTTATTGCCAAGACAATCTTGAGTGAAAGAACAAAGCTGGAGGCATTTCACTACCTGACTTCAAACTATACTAGAAGGCTACAGTAATCAAAACAGCATGGTACTGGTACCAAAATAGATACATAGACAATGGAAGAGAACAGAGGCCTCAGAAATAACACTACACATCTACAACCATCTGATCTTTGACAAAAGCAAGCAATGGGAAAAAGATTCCCTATTTAATAAATGATGTTGGGAAAAGTGGAAGCCATATGCAGAAAACTGAAACTGGACCCCTCTCTTATACCTTATACAAAAATTAATTCAAGATGGATTAAAGACTTAAATGTAAGACCCAAAACGATTAAAATGCTAGAAGAAAACCTAGGCAATACCATTCAGGACATAGGTATGGCAAAGAGTTTATAACTAAAACACCAACAACAATTGTAACAAAAGCCAAAATTGACAAATGGGATCTAATTAAACTAAAGAGCTTCTGCACAGCAAAAGGAACTATCATCAGAGTGAACAGGAAACCTACAGAATGGGAGAAAATATTTTCAATCTATTCCTCTGACAAAGGGCTGGTATCTAGAATCTACAAGAATTGTAAACAAATTTACAAGAAAGAAACAACCCCATCAAAATGTGGGTGAAGGATATGAATAGACAATTTCCAAAAGAAGACATTTATGCAGCCAACAAACATTAAAAAAAGGTCATCATCACTGGTCATTAGATAAATGCAAATCAAAGCCACAGTGAAATACCATTTCATGCCCATTAAAATAGCAATCATTCAAAAGTCAGAAAACAACAGAGGCTGGAGAGGATATTCCTATTTTCTGAAATAGGAATGCTTTTACACTGTGGGTGGGAGTATAAATTAGTTCAACCAATGAGGAAGACAGTGTGGCAATTCCTCAAGGATCTAGAACTAGAAATACCATTTGACCTAGCAATCTCATTATTGAGTGTGCACCCAAAGGATTATAAGTAATTCTTCTGTAAAGACACATGCACCCATATGTTTGTTTTTCATATATATATAATATATGAAATAAATAAATAAATACACACACACACACACACACACACAGACACACACACATATATATGCACTTTAGGTTCTGGGATATATGTGCAGAACATGCAGGATTGTTGCATAGGTAACTACATGACAAGGTGGTTTGCTGCCTACATCCCCGTCACCTATGTCTGGCATTTCTCCCCATGTTATCCCTCCCCAAACCCCTAACCCCTGCTGTCCCTCCCCTATTCCCTCACAACAGACCCCAGTGTGTGATGCTCCCCTCCCTGTGTCCATGTGTTCTCATTGTTCAGCACCCGCCTATGAGTGAGAACATGTGGTGTTTGATTTTCTGTTCTTGTGTCAGTTTGCTGAGAATGATGGTTTCCAGATTCATCCATGTCCCTGCAAAGGACACAAACTCACCATTTTTTATGGTTGCATAGTATTCCATGGTGTATATATGCCCTGTTTTCCTTGTCTAGTCTATCATTGATGGGCATTTGGGTTTGTTCCAGGTCTTTGCTATTGTAAACAGTGTTGCAGTCAACATATATGTTCATGTGTCTATAATAGAATGATTTATAATCCTTTGGATATATACCCAGTAATGGGATTGCTGGGTCAAATGGAATTTCTGTTTCTAGGTCATTGAGGAATCGCCACATTATCTTCCACAATATTTGACCTAATTTACACTCCCACCAACAGTGTAAAAGTGTTCCTATTTCTCCATATCCTCTCCAGCATCTATTGTCTCCAGATTTTTTAATGATCGCCATTCTAAATGGCATAAGATGGTGTCTCAATGTGGTTTTGATTTGCATTTCTCTAATGACCAGAGATAATGAGCATTTTTTCATATGTTTGTTGGCCTCATAAATGTCTTCTTTTGGAAAGTGTCTGCTCATATCCCTTGCCCACTTTTGAATGGGTTTGTTTGTTTTTTTCTTGTAAATCTGTTTTTGTTATTTGTAGATTCTGGATATTAGCCCTTTGTCAGATGAGTAGATTGCAAAAATGTTTTCCCATTCTGTTAGTTGCTGGTTCACTCTAATGATTGTTTCTTTTGCTATACTTCTTTTTGCTAAACTTCTCTAAGTTTAATTAGATCCCATTTGTCTATTTTGGCTTTTGTTGCCAATGCTTTTGGTGTTTTAGTCATGAAGTCCTTTAATAAGGCTATGTCCCGAATGGTTTTACCTAGGTTTTCTTCTAGGGTTTTTATGGTGCTAGGTGTTATGTTTAAGCCTTTGATCCATCTGGAGTTAATTTTAGTGTAAGGTGTCAGGAAAGAGTTCAATTTCTGCTTTCTGCATGTGGCTAGCTAATTTTCCCAATACCATTTATTAAACAGGGAATCCTTTCCCTATTACTTGTTTGGTCAGGTTTGTCAAAGATCAGATGGTTGTAGATGTGTGGTGTTTCCTCCAAGGCCTCTGTTCTGTTTCATTTGTCTATATCTCTGTTTTGGTACCAGTATCATGCTGTTTTGATTACCTTAGCCTTGTAGTATAGTTTGAAATCAGGTAGCATGATGCCTCGAGCTTTGTTCTTTTTGCCTAGAATTGTCTTGGCTATGTGGGTTTTCTTTGATTCCATATAAAGTTTAAGGTGATTTTTTTTTTTCCAGTTCTGTGAAGAGGGTTATAGGTAGCTTGATGGGGATAGCGTTGAATCTATAAATTACTTTGAGCAGTATGGCCATTTTCACAATATTGATCCTTTCTAACCATGAATATGGAATGTTTTTCCATCTGTTTATGTCCTGTCTTATTTCCTTGAGCAGTGGTTTGTAGTTCTCCTTGACATGCACCCATATGTTTATTGCAGCACTATTCACAACAGGAAAGACTTAGAACAAACCCAAATGCCCATCAATGTTAGAATGGATAAAAAAATGTGGCACATATACATCATGGAGTACTATGCAGCCATAAAAAAGGAGTTCATGTCCTTTGCAGGGACGTGAATGAAGCTGGAAACCATCATTCTCAGCAAATTAATATAGGAACAGAAAACCAAACACCACATGTTCTCTTTCATAAATGGGAATTTAATAATGAGAACATATGGGCACAGAGAATGAAACATCACACACTGGGGCCTGTCAGGGGTTGAGAGGTAATGGGAGGGATAGCATTAGGAGAAATACCTAATGTAGATGATGGGTTGATGGATGCAGCAAACCACCATGGC
Source organism: Sapajus apella (assembly GCF_009761245.1). Taxonomy (NCBI): domain Eukaryota; kingdom Metazoa; phylum Chordata; class Mammalia; order Primates; family Cebidae; genus Sapajus; species Sapajus apella. The sequence continues at coordinate 359,746 of NW_022437007.1, forward strand.
ACATGTATACCTATGTAACAAACCTGCACGTTCTGCACATATATTCCAAAGCTTAAAGTATAATAATAAAATAAAGATCTTGGGAACAAAAGTAATGATAATTTCTATTTCTGAGACAAACTGTTATATAAATTTACTTTTATGAATGTATAATGTTTAAACTGATATTAGCAAGGCGGCAGAATAAGATTTTATAGTGCTCGTCCCATCACTGAAACCTCAATTAAACAACTATCCATTCAATAAAAAAAAAATGCTTCACAAGATTTAAGGAATCTAGTGAAATATTTCAGCATCTCGATGGATCACAGAAATAAGAAAAGATGCACTGAAGAGGATAAGAAGGATAGTTTTATATTTTCTGCACATTTGCTCCTCCTGCAAGTCTGGGTAATTCAGAGTGGAGGTAGAGAGCAATACCCTGTGCATGTGGGAAGGAACATGAAGTAACCACCTACCTTTGCCACAGACCCTAACACCAGACCCATTCCAGCAGTCCTGGTGCTAGGTCAGTCTTGCAGCCCCAGGCTCCAGATTGGCCTCTGTAGCCCCAGAATTCAGCCTCATCTGAGCAGCACTGACAGCCCCAGGCTCTAAGCACACTACATTGCCAAGTTGGCCCCTGTGAACCCAAGCTTCAGGCTGGTCCACATGACACAAGGCTGTAGGATAGCTCCCACAGACAGGACTCAGACCTGTCCCATAAACTAGTGCTAAGCTGCCCATGCAAACTCAGTTTAATGGCCTGCCCTAAAATCAGATCTGTCCCCATGGATCCAGGGTGCGGCCCTGTGTGGACCCAGGATTGAGACCCATCTGTACAGATCTCAGGTGTAGGACCATTGCTGTAGAACCAGGCTTCAGGCCTGTCCCCATGGATCCAGTCAACAGGTCCACCTCAGTGGATGCCATCTCCAGGCTGGCCCCCAGGGATGCAGTATCCAGGCCTACACCTGAGAACCCAAGCCCCAGACCTGTCCCTGCTAACACAATGCCAGACCTACCCATATAGACACAAGCTCTAGGCCTTCCCCAGTGAACCCAGACAATAGACTGGTCCCTGGGTACCCAGGTGCTGCATGAAGACACAAGGGACCTCCACAGCTGTCTCTGTAGCTCTCTTCTTTCCAGATATCTGCCTAAATAATTCCAGCTATCTTGTTCTTCCTGAACTGTGCTTCCTTGACTCAAGAAAACTACCAGTCTTTGTTTGGGTCTGTCTTTCCAGCACTGCAGGCCAAAAACCTCTTCAGGCCATAAACCGAAGCATTCTTAGAGCTCACCTTATTTCTTTCCTTTATCTTAACACTGCCTGTTATGCAATGTCTGAAAACTGTTGTTTCATGTATTTTGCTCAGTCTTATAGTTATTTCAGTCAGGAGGATGTGTGCCTAGCTCCCATTACTTCTTAATGGCTACAGATGAAGTTATGGGACAGAAGTTTTGATGGGATGTGGAAGGAGGCTTGTGATATTTTACTATTAATATATCTAGAACATGAGGTAAGAGTATACTATAATTGTCTTTAAAAGTAAAATCCTTTTTAAATGTTTTTTCAAATATATTGATTTGACTTTTTTGTCTTATGTGAAGTATAGGATGATTACAATTGGTAACTATTTGTATCATTAACTTATTTTTTATTTTAGCATTTTCTTATAGCATTAATTAAACTAATTTATTGTGATGTTTTTGCTCTATTTCTTTAATCATGTATTTTAAGAACTCCACAAATTAAAAATGTTTAAAATAATTGTAGTTTTCCTGTTAGAAACATTTACTTTAGGTATAAATGTATTCCATATATTTTAAACTACTAAAATTATTGAGGCATGGTATAACTGGCAGTATATAGTTCTATTATCTAAACAAGATGCCTTGATCAACTACATATAACCATATGTAAATCTAAAATTCTCCAGTAAATACCACTTTGAGGCGTAAGTGAAATCACATTTATTCTTATACCCTAATTCTGATTCCTCAACAGCACTCTTCATGTTCAAGCAATGCCTCAAGGTATTCCTTGGCTATTTCTAGGAATCCCTGAAGATGTATCTCATGCATGGCCATAAACCAATCTTACATCAGTGAATGATCTGCAGTCCTTCATATAGCATCTACCATTTTTGACATCCATAGTGCATAAAATCACTCCGCAAAGCCACTCTGCTGACATGGTGGATGGCATCTATGGTGGAAATAACGTGGTCCTTGCTAAGGGTGTTGTCTTGTGATTCGTAGAGTGATAGCATGGTGTGCTGATTTCAGTGCAGAGGCAGGGAGAATGTGCTTGGAGGTTTCCTCAAAGTTTTTCTTAAAATAGAGCACTTTCTGAAATTTATTCTTCTCTTAGAATCTTGTCGAGTATTTTATGAAAATAGTTCTATCGGCTTCTAGTCTTTACTTTCGCAATCAATGTGGTTCGAACCGGTCCAAGGAAACCTGATGGGTAATAGACATAAGTTCTCTTAATTATACTTTTACTTTCTCCTCAGGGACCCTTGGCCTAACCAAAATACTGCCACTTTCTGCAATTACAAAATAATCTCCTCCATGTGCATTAAAGTACGCAAATTAGGTACTGAAAGAGGATTCTGTTATTCCTACCAAGAAGTGAAATTGCTAAGATAATTTTAGAAAATAGATACCAGAGGCCTGGCGTGGTGGCTCACACCTGTAATCCCAGCACTTTGGGAGGCCGAGGCGGGCGGATCACAAGGTCAGGAGATCAAGACCATCCTGGCCAACATGGTGAAACCCCGTCTCTACTAAAAAATACAAAAATTAGCTGGGCGTGGTGGCATGCGCCTGTAGTCCCAGCTACTTAGGAGGCTGAGGCAGGAGAATTGCTTGAACCTGGAAACCCAGGAGACGAAGGTTGCAGTGAGCCGAGATCACGCCACTGCACTCCAGCCTGGTGCCTGGCAATAGAGAGTGACTCTGTTTCAAAAAAAAAAAGAAAGAAAATAGATACCAGAGAAGGTCTGAACATTATACATTCCTAGTCTCTGACAAAACATAGATAATTGAACTCTATCTTTGAAAAATCAACATATATCAATAAATGAGTCATTTTCTGCATCTAGATTGTGTAGTTTGCTAATTTTCCTGAATAAATAGTGATACATTGTCATACTTTTTATGTATTAACCTACTTAATCCTTACAACTGGCTTATGCATTGTGCACATTCTTATTTCCATCTCACAATTTGCCTAAGTTTCTATAGCTAGGAAGTTGAAGAGCCAGGATTACAACCATGTTTTTCTTGCCATATTTTGCCACTTTAAGGAGGGCATTAACTCTTGCAAAATTTAAGTTGATTGTAATTTTGACTCCTTTGAACACTTCTATTTAGTATATTTTATCGTTTGTTCCATACATATACAAATATACATACATAGATATATATAAAATGCTGGATATTTGAATATTGATCTATTACACTTGAAAATTGTACAAATATATATTGAAATATCATTGGCATATGTTGTGTGTGTATTTAGTTTATTGGTATTTGTTTTCTTCAAAGTGGCATAGACATGTATCTGCTTAAATTCATTCCAATGTATCTAATTCTGAACTAGAATAATGAGCCATGCAAATGTTTTCTCAAATACGTTGCTAATTTATATGAGCTGATCCTTTTGTTTAAACAATTGACATGTTAAAACTAAAATGGTAGAGCAGGAAGAGTTATGTGGGCATTTTGCATTTTTTTGAGATATGACTAGCATTGGTGCCCTGGTGTCACAGCCAGCTGTAAATAGATACTTTTTTGCTCTAATCTATAAACTTACCTGAGGAGTGTACTCTTCGTGGGAGAATATTGTCTGCGAACATCCTATGATATCTTGAGTAGATGATATCCTTTCCTCTCTGTAATTATAATTGAAGAGACTCTTTTAACCTGGATTCTTCTACCATTAAACAACTACTGTTTCCTTGTGTTAATGCACTGGTCTGTTAGTGTGCCAGGTTATGGAAAGAATTGGAAAGGGTTTTGCTAAGGGAGAGGTGAACTATGCAGACTTGAGTGGCGTGTTGCAGTGTGTCATGTGGAGGCTTTGAGTTTCCAGGGTGGTAGGATGGTCAGAAGAAGGGATAAAGATGAGGAACAAGAGAGGAAAACATGGATGATACTTGTTTCAGTATTTTATCTCATTTGGATAAACTCTGTTCTCAGCTGCCTTCTGGAAGGTCTGCATTTCATTTTTAACTCTTTTTACTTATTGTTATGTATTTTAATCCCTAACAATATTTCACTTACCTCTAAATGTCGCTGATAGTCATTTACGTTTTTGCTACCCCTTTTAGTTCTTTGTTAATTTAGACTTAACATTTTAAAATTTCTCTCAGCTTCCCAGTAGGATGTTCAATGAGGCCTCATTTTAAAATATCATTGATATTAAAATTTCATTTCAAGTCAATTCATTAAGTAGTCATCAAGTGTTAGTTATTAAGTTATTTTATGCTTTTAAATTTTTGAATATTATATAAACAGACTATACTGAAGCAGATGAGAAAGTTCTATAGAGTGCTTTGCAATGAATAATTACCAATCACAGAGTAAATTTTGTGTCAGAGGATGGTTTCAGGAAGTGACATAGCTTTGTCTTGTGTGTGAAACAGAGCCATCCATATAGCGTGTGACCAGGCTAAATGCCACCACTGCAGTGGGACTTTTACAAGGTTCAGCATTCCTGTTTGGTGAGGCTTTTAACTGTGTGATTCTCTAGATAGGCCTAATTCCAACCTGGTCTATAATTTGTTCAGTATATTTAGACATAGTTCTGAATACACACATTCTATTTCTTTCTCTGTGATGTTTTTATTTCTAAGCAATATGAGATATTCAGGGTAAGGTACATGCTCCTGTAGATTTATGATCATAAAAAAATTGACTAAGTGACTTCTTGTGATGAACTCGATTTCTCTTTCTTTAACTCACGGTCACCTTTGTCCTTATATGAGAGGTCTTCAAAAAGTTCATGGAAAGTTCACATTATAAAAAAACTATGTATGGATTTCACATTTGTTTTACACCAAAATAAACTCATCTTGACTTGTTATAATGTATCTGAACAGGATCTAGTTTAAGGCACCAGGAAGGATGACATCATTTTGAGAAGTGCCCCTACCAGGAAAACGTGAATTCTGTTAAAATGTAAGCAAGATCAAACATCAAATTTGTGTTGAAGCCTGGATGGAAGAATGGGGAAATTATGAACACTTTATAAAAAATTTATAGGGACAGTGTTCCAAAAAGAGTAGCAGCTTACAAATAAATAACATGTCTTAAGAAGGGGTGTGATGATGTTGAAGAAGCCTGTAGCAGCAGACCATCCACATCAATTTGTGATGGAAAAATTAATCTTGTTCATTCCCTAATTGAAGAGGACTGATGATTCACAACAGAAAAGCCAACACTGTAGACATCTCAGTTGGTTCGGCGTACACAATTCTGACTGAAAAGTTAAAGGAGAGCAAACTTTCCACTTTATGGGTACCCCAACTATTGCACCCAGATCAGTTGCAGACGAGTGCAGAAATTTCTTTGGAATTGTGAACAAGTGAGATCAACATCCTGAAGCATTTCTTTGAAGGATTATAACAGGAAATGAAACATGGATTTACCAGTAAGATTCTGAAAACAAAGGACAATCAAAGCAATAGCTACTAAGAGAAATGGTCCAGTCAAGGCAAAAGTAAACCAGTTAGAGCAAAGGTCATGGAAGCAATTTTTAAACAATGCTCAAGGCCGCCTGTGATTCCAGCACTTTAGGAGGCTGAGGCCAGCGGATCACCTGAGGTCGGGAGTTCAACACCAGTCTGGCCAATACGGCAAAAGCCCATCTCTACTAAAAATACAAAAATTAGCCAGGTATGGTTGTGCCTGCCTGTCATCCCAGCTACATGGGAGGCTGAGGCAGGAGAACTGCTTGAACCCAGGAGACACTGCAGCCTGGGCAACAAGAAAGAAACTCCATCTCGTAAAATTAAATAAATTAAAGATGCTCAAGGCATTTTGTTGTTGACTTTCTGGAGGGCCAAATAACAGTACCATCTGCTTATTATGAGTGTTTGGAGAATGTGAGTCAAAGCTTTAGTAGAAAAATACACAAGAAAGCTTAATCATAAAGTCCTTTTCCACCATGACAATGCTCTTGCTCATTCCTCTCATCCACAAGGGTAATTTTGAGAGAGTTTCAATGAGAAATGACTAGGGATTTATCTTACAGTCTTAATTTGGCTTCTCCTGGCTTCTTATTTCTTAATTTTTAAAAATTTTTAAAGGACACCCATTTTTCTTCAGCTAACAATGTCAGAAAGACTGCATTGACATGGTTAAATTACCAGGATGCTTGGTTCTTTAGGGATGAACTAAGTAGCTGTTATCTTCACTTCCAAAAGTATCCTAAACTGGATGGGACTTATGTTGAGAAATAAAGTTTACATTTTTATCTTGTAATTCCATTTTTTCCACAAAGTTTTTGAAGCCCCCTCATATATTACATGTAACAAATGTACACCCAATATCGATATAACAGCCATATCCACAAGGTAACCAATAGGAGTTTACCGTGTGTGGCAGACACAGAGATGAGCCAGCCACACAGGTCCCTATTCAAGAAGGAAGGTGGCCATCTGACATCCTCCTGTTATTAACCTCTTCAGGTCTGCCTCAGCTTTTGAGTCAAGGTCAGACTATTTTTGAGGTCAGCCCAGTCAATGATTGAGCAAGGCTGTGGAACAAGGACCTAACCATTTCCACCTAAACGTGATTTCTCTAATGGTTGGTTTTTGCTCCTACTGTCTCATGGCTCCCCTTACTTGATCCTGCTTCCTACCTTTTACCTTCACAGGTCTCACTACCAATAAATCTTTTATATGTCTAACTCAGTCTCAGCATCTGCTTCCTGAAGTCAGGACCCAATTGCCATGATAGGATTATAAAGTTCACCTTAAGCATTGGGTTTTCACTGTTTTCCAATTTCCTGCTAGAAATGTAGGAATTAAAGGGGAAAGTAGAATAATTCAATCTTCTTAGGAGAACTGCCATTATGGTATCTCCTCCCTGGGCCTCTGGTTGTACAAAGGGAGTGAACACAGTTTCCAGAAATACACCTATCCTTTCCTGGGCTAAACTTTAATGCTACAAAATGAGGGTGGAAATTTGTAGCCCATTTAACTCAAATTTAAGAACCATTTTGTCCTTTTCATTAAAATAGAAAAACTCAAGCCTATGTTTCTAGCCTAATAAAATAACCTGCTGCTAATTGGTCATTTTCATAAAAGAAAGTGACTTGTAACCATATAAGCTTCAGCTATTTAAAATGTTGCTTCAATAACCATTATACATGCCTGCTCTAATGAACTCTTCTACTTCTCTATGTGCTAGAAGATTCATTTGGGTCATTTAAAGTCAATTCTATGAACCTTTAAACATTCAAAATGATGTTAGTACCCTATCCCGTGGCTTCTAAACTTCAAACTAGGGCTGAAATGGTTTTCATTAGGTTAATTGGCTTAAATACGAAATTTCTAATTCCCAAGTGCACGTGGTATAGAGGGAAAAAAAATAAAATGCTGCTTTTGTAGAATAAGATAAAACTATTTACAGTTTCAGTTGGCTAATGTTGATAAATTAGATAACATAACAGTAAGAGACTCAGGAGATGCTCTTCATCCTGGAGCATTTTCATTCTCTAGTTTTTTAAAACCATTATGGAATTTCCCCCAGTACAGAGTTTAAAAAGGCTGGATCTGAAGTCAACCAACTAGATGCATGTCACAACCCTGCTCCTCACCTGTTATGCAAAGATGGAACTATTTAACTTGCGTTAAATTCTGTTTTCTGGTCTCTAATAAAGAGGTAATAGGGACCCTGATTTCTTCGGAAGGTGGCTGTGATCACCAAATGAAAAGAAAGATGTGCATAAGAATACTTTTTAATCTCAACAAATTTTACAGTGGTAGAAAACATTATTTTTTCTATATTATCAAATTGACAAAACAGAACTGACATATTTTGAAAAACCTCATTAGATATTCTGCAAGGAAAACAAGACAAACATTTGACAAACATTTACTATCAAGACATAATCATAATTGTAATCACAAACAAAAGGACGACTTGGAAGGATTTAGAGTGACTGTGACTAAAATGTCCCCATTTATGTACAATTGAGTTTTGTCTGTAGGTCATGCAGACACTAGTTTTTGTGCCATATTCATTTGATTTGATAAATGACTATGCATCTCTAAATTTTAGACACACAAATTTGCGTGTATTTAAGAACTTTTTATTTTTTATGTACTATACTCTTGTTCACATACTTATACACAGTCACGCATCACTTAATGACAAGAACATATTCTGAGACATGCATCATTGGGCAATTTTATTGTTGTGCAAACATCGTACTTACACAAACCTAGATGATATGGCCTACTGCACACCTAGGCTGTATGGTATGGCCTATTGCTCCTAGGCTACGAGCCGGTATAGCATGTTACTGTACTAAGTACCATAGGCAATTGCAACACAATGGTAAGTAGTTACGCATCTAAACATGTGTAAACATAAAAAAAGGTACAGTAATAGCATGGTATTATAATCTTATGAGATCACTCTCCTGTATGCAGTTGGAAGTTGACCAAAACGTTATTATGTGTGGGATGACGGTATATGCAAATTCTATTTTCCTTCTCATTTTCTTCTCCTCTACCTCTTCCCTTTTCTGTTGCTTTTGCTTCTTGTTTTTGGTTAAGAAATACTACTTGAGTTAAGTGTGGCCCCATTTGTCAAATTACACAGTGAGAAGGCCCTTTCTTTCCTTCTTTCTTTCTTTTTATTTGAGTACTTCAATTATTTAATGCATTCATTAACACCAGAACGATGATGAATGGAAAAAGAAATGACAAAATAACTGATGAAATAGAAGGCAATACAAATAAATGATGCTAACTTAAACATGTGAACTAAAAACAAGGCCCTTTCATGGCATAACTTGAGGCAGTTTTGTTTTCCTGTAGGGCTGTCTTTCCAGCTAACAACCCCTCTTCTGCCCCCTGGAGCTCATTTGTGTTACTGTGATGTTCTGTTGAAAAGTAATTCTGAAGTTATTAAGAAAGGCAGTAACAGGATGTTTTCTGAGATGTGCCAACAGGAACATCATATATAACACATAGGGTCTACTACAGAAAAATCATTGGAAATGTTACTTAGGTACAAATCACAAAATTAAAACAACATAGTTTTGTTTGGTTGAGAAATATTTTTTGAGCACCTTTGTGCCAAGAAGTTTTAAACTGTCAATATTCCATTGTAGCTACCCAACAAAGGGAAGCGAAGATAAAAGATAATCATTGTCCCCTCACTAATACGTTTAGTTTCCTTTGTTTCAAGTAAAATGAATATACTCACTTCATTAAAATTTCAAACATTATACAAGATTGATATAAAATGAAATACAAAGAACTTCTCTTTCCTTCCAAAATTTTCATTAACATTCCTTGGAAGTAAATAATCTTAACAGTTTACTATATATCCTTACAGAATATTTATATTTTTATCTACCATATATGTCTTCTTGGGATGCTATAAGAAAATTCCATTGACTGGGTGATTTAACAGACATTTATTTCTCACAGTTTTGAAAGCTGGGAAGTCCACTATCAAGGTCCTGGCAAATTCATTTTCTGGTAAGGGCTCACTTTCTGGCCTGCAGATGGCTGCCTTCTTGTTTCTTCATGTGGTACAGAGAAAGTAATTTTTAAAAAAATTTATTATATTTTAAGTTCCAGGATTCATGTACAGGATGTGCAGGTTTGTTTCATAGGTAATTGGGTGTCCTGGTAGTTTTCTGTACCTATCAACCCATCACCTCAGTATTAAGCCAGCATGCATTACGTATTTATTTTGATGCTCTCCCTCTCTCTGCCCCCTGCAACAGGTCCCAGGCCCCAGACCCCACTGTGCGGGAATTCCCAGGAAGGGAATACCCACTTCCTTCCTATGTGCATGTGTTCTCATTGTTCAGCTCCCATTTATAAGTGAGAACATTTGGTATTTGGTTTTCTGTTCCTGTGTTAGTTTGCTGAGGATAATGACTTCCAGCTCCATCTATATCCCTGCAAAGGGCATGATCTCATTCCTCTTTATGGCTGCATAATGCTCGATGGTGTATATGTACCTCATTTTCTTTGTTCAGATAATCTTTGATGGGCATTTGGGTTGATTCCATGTCATTGTGATTATGCTACAATAAATATATTCGAGCATGTATCTTTATAATAGAATTACTGCTATTCCTTTCCATATATACCCAGCAATGGGATTGCTGGATCAAATTACATTCCTGGTTCTGGGTCTTTGAGGAATCACCATACTGTCTTCCACAGTGGTTGAACTAATTTACATTTCCACCAACAGTGTAAAAGCATTCCTATTTCTCCACAGCATTGCCAGCATCTGTTGTTTACTGACTTTTTAATAATTGCCATTCTGACTGGCATGAGATAGTACCTCATTGTGGTTTTGAATTGCATTTCTCTAATGATGAGTGATGTTGGACTTTTTCATGTGTGTTGGCTGCATAAATGTCTTCTTTTGAGAAGTATCTGTTCATGTCCATTGCCCACTTTTTAATGTTTTTTTTTTTTAATTTTGTAAATTTGTTTAAGTTCCTTGTAGGTGCTGGATATTAGATCTTTGTCTGATGCATAGATTGCAGAAAATTTTCTCCCATGCTGTAGGCTGCCTACTCAGAGAAAGTTATTTCTTTCTCTCTTTCTCCACTCCCCTCACTTCTTATAAAGCCACTGTTCCATCAAGAGGGTCCCATCCTCATGACTTTGTCTAACCCCAATTACCTTCCAAAGTTCCCATCTTTAAATACCATCACAATAGAGAACAAAGCCTCATATGAATGAGAAAGGCAATGACAGGATGTTTTCTGAGCTGTGCCAGCAGGAGCATCATATATAACACACAGGGTCTACTACAGTGAGGGGCATAATTCAGTTCGATGTATATATATGTATATATATATATATATATATGTGTATATATATATATGTGTGTATATATATACACAGAGACACACACACATACATGTGTATGCAAATATGTGTGTGTATATATATTTATTTATATAATAATTTGAATCATATAAATTTGTTAAGCACTGTGATATTCTACTTCAGGAATTTTAACTTGAGGAATTTTCATTGTATAAACAATGCAATAACAACATTAAGGAAAATTTGAAAAAACTAAAATAACATTACCCATACAGTTTTGTTTATTAATATTCTTTTTCATTTTTTCCACATACATATCTATTTTGCACAGTTATAATTATAGTGCACAAATCCTTTTAAACTTCATGTTTAAAAATTGACATTGGTGTAAATATTTTTCTTGTGATTATTTGATCTTAATAATTGTCATAAATTGCAAGTATGTACAGTATTTTTTAATTCACTTCTTTTAATAGTGGATTGTTTTTCTTATGATTGAAAATTTGGTCATAAAATTTATTACTTACTAGTTAAAGTAGTGTGAAAATAATGCATATATTACCACAAGTATTCTGTTACTAACTATATGGCTTAGAATAAGTTTAGAACTTAACTATGCCTCATTTTTCTCATTTATACAATGAGTCCAAATAATATACTTATCTCTTTCCCAAAGTTTCATGAGAGTTATACCTAACAATGAATTTTAAGCCCTTGGACTGTTCTCTGGCATACAGCATATGTTCAACAAGTGATTATTTGTTAATCAAAAATATTAACAAATGTGCTTTTATAATGATATAACATATTTAAAATGTTAGACATATGGTCGTCAAAATAGGATAATTGGGGGCCCACAAACCCTAATTATCAACCAAAATATAACTGTGATGTTTTCTGCAAAAAATCCAGTCTATTAAAGTTGTTTTTCTTTTTGATAGCACCACAGTAAAAGATGAATAGGCTAGGCATGACTCACTCAACTTTTCCCATTAATCAGAAACTTCCATTGATTCAAGTGATTGCTGACAGCTATTTTCTGAATATTTACAGAAGGCAGTGAATGGATGACCTACCGAAAATATCATTCGTGAGAAAACACCATTTAATGCAGTGGACCATGAAGAGTTTACTATACTTAGCAAAAAAATAACACTCCCAGGGCTGTATCCTTACTGATGATGAAAAGGGAAGTCTGTATACCTAAAATGCTGACATTCCAGACAGATGGATGTCTTATTTCAAAATTCTCCTGAACAAGCCGTGAAGAACAGCATTAGCTGACCCTCAGGGTATGATTGACTTTGCTACATAGAGCAGCAAGAGTGACCTCAATTCCATATCCATCAGTGAGATTTATGACCCAAGTTTAAAAAGCAAAAAGTAAAAAATGTATTAAATGCTAATGCAATATACAATGAAAATCTTACAGGGTATATACACATATATACATATATGTGTATGTGTGTATATATATACACATATACGCGTAATGTATGCATGCATGTATATACATGTACGTGCATTTGATGCTTTGCCAGGAGGAATAGCCATTGGTGTATGAATCTACCTGATCCAGAAGTCATTGAAAATTATAAGGAAAAATGTATTTTAAAATCATGGCCTCATCTCCCTTTTGATGCTTGTAATGATCCTGAAAAATTCTCTTAATATTTTTTGTTGAGGAGCAAGTCTGAGTAGGTTGGATTTATGCATAATCATTTTATGGTTGAGAAAAATTTTATGTTCCTCTACAACCATCCAAGAGAGACTAGGATTTCTTCCAGGGCTATCCCAGGTTTCATTAATTTTAAGGCCACCTTCAACTACACAGATTATAGTTACTTAAGAAGAATTCTTATACCATAAGGACAAATAAATTTTCGATTGGATAGTCATGCATTTGATTCTATTCCAAAAATTATTGGGTATATTTTCTGAAATTCTGGGGACTAATGCCAAATGGAACACAAAGAGGGGGTAATCTAGCTTAGGAATAGTTTATGCAAAAAAATATTTGAGCATATTATTCATCATTTTTTTCCTGCTGCAGTTAAAATAATAACGTAAGACTTAAATAATGCCATTTGCAGCTTAAAGAAAGTCAAAAGTAGAAACTGCAGTTAGAATCAGATATCTAATAGTCTGAAAACTCTGGTCTTATAACCACAGAACCTGAAAAAAAAAGATAAAGAAAATTTATTTTTTTGATGAAGATTTTTGGTTTATAGAATGTTAGGCTTTCAGGAAACCTGCAAATCACCAGCTCCCACCTCACCCTGTCTCCCATATCTCTCGTGGTATTTTTGTCATATGATCACTCATCCAACCTCTGCCTTATATCCTAGGCAGTTCCACAGTTGGAAGAATCTAGTTGCTGAAATTGTCGATATGGAGACAAAAGTTCCTCCCCAAAGTGCTCACTAATTCTTCCTGGATCTACCTCTGCATAGGAGAGGAGATTTGTTCCTCTTATTGATTGACGGTTTTTATACATTTTGGGAAAGCTATTGTGCTCTTCCCCAGTCTTGTTCAGGCTAAGCAGAGTTACACCCACAAGCTTTGGGGTCCAGTTGATATAAGATTCCTCCTTGCCCCTTTTTATTTTTGTGATCTTATCAAACCTCTCTTAGTTTCCCTTTCTGCAAAATAGATATGAAGCAACTGACCTTATGTAGCTCTGAGGATTAAATAACAATGCAGGCTCTCAACAGATGTTAGCTACTATTTTTATTTTTTTCAACCATTCTTATGTAACATAAATCCTTAAGAGGTGGAATAGATAACAGATAAGTTTGATTTGAATCCATTTTTTCTACTTTTTAAAAAAGGAAATGCGTAATTTCTGTCAATTTCTGGAAATGTGTGTGTGTGTGTCTGTGTCTATGTCTGTGTTTGCGTCTCTGTGTGGTACAGTTGTGTTTCTCGGGGATCTCGGGCTCTGGGGTTTTGTCTCCATTGAAGTTTTGCTTTTTGTTTTGCCAGATGTGGCACTACCTTTGTTTCTAAATAGTCAATCTAAACATGAAGTTTAGACTCTTTGATCTGATGTACACACACACACACACACACACACCCATGTCAGTCTCTGAACATGAAACAACTTTGATAAAGGGTTGGGAAATTAAAAGAACTTTATTTTGCAGCAGACGAAAGCTTGAAATTAAATATCTGACATTTTTATTCTAAAACATTTTCTCACATTCAGCTACATGTCTTTTTGCCACCTCTTTTTTTCCCTCTCCTTGCTTTTAGGACCAAAACTATCAAAATATCTCTGAGAATATCTTCCTTAATTAAAATGATCAAATTTGTAAGACTTAATTGGTTAAAATCTAAAAATAGTAGTGATTGGTTTATCTTTAATTAATACATTCCTTTTGCAGGGGGATCTTATTTCTTCACAAATATTTCATAACGAAATAATGTAATTCTATGGAGAGCTTTCTGCACTGCCAGTTTGAGAAGGCAATGCAGCTATTTACAGAAGATCTTTAAACAAGAGCAGTTTTTATTACTTTGAAATCGCTTCCTGATATTCACTATTTTGCAGTTGCCGTAAGATCAAAACTCAGATATGGCACTTGTTACAGCCATCTGTTTCATGCTTTCTTGAGAAACTTCATCATTCCAGATTTTTCAGGATTATTTTTGTGAGCCCAAATCTCTGCAAAGGTAAATGTTTAAAACCTACGTACTTACTTTTGGAGTTTAAAGTCTGTCTTCACTGCTAGATGAGACTGTAAGCTATGTGAGGGCAGGCATCCTGGCTGTGTTGTTTCCTGCTGTTTGCTCATCACTTGGCACAATGTATGCCACATGACAGAGTTTCAGCCAAAGTTGGTTGAATGAATGAATGAACAAACACATTTTTAAGATATGTTACAGAATAAAAATGGCAAAAGTATCCTTAATTTATTTTTGGATAAGGAAGCCAGGCCCTTAATAGCTGTCTAAAGTGTCCAGCTGTTGGAAATCAAGACCAAAACTTTAATGATTGTAAAAAAATATTTTGGAAACGATTGAGCTCTTTCTACTACTCATGTCAGAAAAATAATTCTTGTGAACAATAGTACTGGAGTAACCTGCTATTATTTGGATAAATGTAGACAGAATTTTTAAAAATATATATTTTATTGCACTTTCAGTTCTGCCGTACATGTGCAGAACATCCAGGATTGTTGCACAGGTACCTACATGGCAAAGTGGCTTGCTGCCTCCATCCCCCTGTCACCTGTATCTGGCTTTTCTCACACGTTATACCTCCCCAACCTCCCTACCCCCTGCTGTCCCTCCCCTATTCCCCTACAACAGACCCCAATGTGTGATGCTCCCCTCCCTGTGTCCATGTGTTCTCATTGTTAAACACCCACCTATGAGTGGGAGCATGCGGTGTTTGATTTTCTGTTCTTGTGTCAGTTTGCTGAGAATGATGGTTTCCAGATTCATCCATGTCCCTACCAAGGACACGAACTTATTGTTTTTTATGGCTGCATAGTATTCCATGGTATATATGTGCCACATTTTCCTTGTCTAGTCTATCATTGATGGGCATTTGGGTTGGTTCTAGGTCTTTGCTATTGTAAACAGTGCCGCCATACTCTTTTAAACAACCAGATCCTTGAAAATGAAAATCTGTTATCAAACTCTTGAAAATCTGCATAAAATGCATCTTCTTTGGAGTGTATATTAACATATCAAAATTCTCAATGTTGCACTCAAAATTTCTTTTACTTATTTTGCATATGGAGCTCTATGATGGAACATTTTATGAAATGCAGTTTGGGAAAGACTGGATTATAGGATCTCTGAAATAGTAGTAATTGTATGTCATTGATAGTTTTAGATTTGTGATAAAATTGATTTCATAGTGTCCATTGTACAAATTGTTATATTCAAAACTAGTAAAAAGCCTGTTGCTTTGTGTTACAGAATCAACATATCTAGTGCATAATGGAGTTGCTATTTGGAGAAGAAAAGATTAAAAAGAAGAAAAAATATATTACTTAGCATTGTATTTAAAACATTTTATGAATTAGTTCAGTAACAACTGTGGGCCTGATTTTGAATAATGCTGAATACTGAGGGAGACAGAGCCCCAGTAAGTGAAGGCATAATGTCTGAGTTTGTTGTTGAAATCACTTCAGATCTCATTATCATCAAAAGTAAAAGGAAAAAAGGCACACACTAAATCCAACTTACATAACACATGTACTTAGAAGTTAAGGTAAATTTAAATTCTGTTAAAAGGTACAATATTTCTGGGAACTGTTTTCCATTAATTATTTATATAATTATAAATAATTATATATTATATAATTACATATTATATAATTATATATTATATAATTATTATATATTATATAATTATTTATGATTATATAATTACCATTAATTATTTATATATTATAAATAATTATATAATTATGTATGATTATATAAATAATTATATAATTTATATAATTATATAAAAAATTGACAGACACACACACAAGCAGAGAATCAAAAGAACAGTTGTAGACAAATTTCCTGTAAAGCTTCAAATATCATCCATGTTTCATACTGGGAACTGTTAAGTTCACCAGGAGGGGAAATGATTCAAAGTTGCTTTGGTGCTTACCAAATTCGAAGGTCTTCGGCATAGGAACTTTAAACCAGAAAAATTTTCCTGGCAATAAATATTGATCAATTTCTCATTTCTTGTCCAGCTGTCTTTTTACTGCTATCAGAACTAACCAAATGTTAATACACTTAATTAATCTTTATAAAGGTTGATGCACTGTCTGCTTCTGCTTAGTTTTAAGTTGCAATACCTGGACCTGCATTAAATATTCTGAATGCAGAGAAAATTCATGGGAACTAACATGAGACTAGTACATGGAATATGCCAGAAACTTTGCTGAGCCTTTCACATGCATCACTTTTTTACTTCTTTTTCAAAGAATGTTTGTGGGTACAGAGTAAGTATATATAGTTATAGATTACATGAGATACTTTGATACAGCCATGCCATGTGAAATCATCGCATCAGGTTGAATGGGATATCCGTCATCTCAAGGATTTACCCTTTGTGCTACAAATAGTCCAATTATACTCTCTTCATTATTTTAAAATGTACAATTAAGTTATTTTTTAATACAGTCATCCTTATGTGCTAGGAAATACTAGGTCTTATTCTTTCTACTATTTTTTGTACTTATGAACCATCCACACTTCCCTTACTTCCCAGCCTTTGGTAACTATCTTTCTGTTATCTCTGTAAGTTCAATTATTTTAATTTTTAGTTCCCACAAATAAATGAGAATATGCTAAGTTTGTCTTTCTGTGGCTGACTTATTTCACTCAACATTATGAGCTCCAGTTCCATCCAGTTGTTGCCAATGACAGGATCTCATTCTTTTTTATGATTAATACTCCACTGTGTATATGTACCACATTTTCTTTATCCACTTATCTGTTGATGGACACTCAGATTGCTTCCAAATCTTAGCTATTGTGAATAGCACTGCAATAAACATGGGAGTGCAGATATCTCTTTGATATGCTGATTTCCTTAATTTAGGGTAAATTCCTAGGAATGAGGCTTCTGGATCATAAGGTATCTCCATTTTTAGTTTTTTGAATAACCTCCAAACTCTTCTTTATAGTGACTGTGGTAATTTACATTCCCACCTACAGTGTATGAGAGTTTCCTTTTCTCCACGTCTTCGCTAGCATTTGTTATTGCCTGAACTATTGTAGTTTTAATTTGCATTTCTCTGAGTATCCATGATGTTGAGTATCTTTATATATGCCTGTTTGCCATTTGTATGCCTTCTTTTGAGAAATGTCTATTGAGATCTTTTGCTCATTTTTTAATCCTATAGAGTTGTGGGGTTTTTTTCTATAGAGTTGTTTCAGCTACTTATATAGTCCGGTTATAAATCACTTTTCAGGTGGGTAGTTTGCAAATATTTTCTCCCATCCTGTAGGTTGTTTCTTCACTTTGTTGATTGTTTCCTTTGTTTTGTGAAAGTTTTTAACTTGACATGATCCCACTCATGCATTTTTGCTTTGGTTGTTTGTGCTTGTGGAGTATTACTCAAGAAATCTTTGTCTACTCTGATGTTCTGGAGAGGTTCCCCAATGTTTTCCTTTAGTAGTTTCATAGTTTAAAATCTTGATTTAAAGCTTAATCTGTTTTGGTTTGATTTTTACATATGGCGAGTGATAGGGGTCTAGTTTCTTTTTTTTTTGCATATGAATATCCAGTTTTTCCTGCAACATTTATTGAAGAGACTGTCTTCTCCCCAATATATGTTCTTGACACCTTTGCCAAAAAGCAGTTCACTGTATACATGTAGATTTATCTTTGGGTTTTCCATTCTGTTCCACGGATCTATGAGTCTGTTTTTATGCCAGTACCAGGCCATATTGGTTATTATAACTCTGTAGTGTAAAGTAAGTTAATGTAATTCTTTCAGTTTAGTTATTTTTGCCTAGGATAGTTTTAGCTATTCTGGGTCTTTTGTTGTTCCATATAAATTTTAGAATTTTTTCTATTTCTGTGAAAAATGTCATTGGTATTTTGATAGAGATTACATTAAATCTATAGATTGCTTTTAGTAATAAGGCTGTTTTAACAATATTATTTCTTCCAATCCATGAACATGGAATCTCTTTTGGTGTCCTCTTTAATTTCTTGCATCAATGTTTTATGTTTTTCATTGCAGAGAACTTTCACTTCTTTAGAGAATTTTTAGGTATTTAATTTTATTTGTAGCTATTGTAAACAGGATCACTTTCTTGATTTCTTTTTCAGATTGTTAACTGTTGGCATACAGAAATGCTTTTCTTAGAGGAAATGCTTTCAGTTTTCTATTTTTATTCCATTGTAGTCAGAGATTTTTGTATGTTGATTTTTTTGTCTTGCAACTTTACTGAATTTATCAATTCTAATGAATTTTTACAAAGTCTTTAGATTTTTCCAAATATAAGGTTACATTATCTACAAACAAGGATAATTTGACTTCTTCAAGTTTGGATTCCCTTTATTTTTTCTGTTGTTTGATTGCTCTAGCTAGGACCTCTAGTCCTATGTTGAATAACAGTGGTGACAGTGGGCATGCCTGTCATGTTCTACATTTTAGAGAAAAGGCTTTCAGTTTTTCCACATTCAGTATGATACTAGCTGTAGGTTCATTATATATGGATTTATTCTGTTTAGATATGTTCTTTCCATTGCCAGTTGTTTGAGGATTTTTATGAAGGGATGTTGAATTTTATAAAATGCTTTTTCAGTATGAATTTAAATGATCTTAATTTTTTTTTTACTTTATTCTATTGCTGTAATGTATTGCACGGATTGATTTGTGTATTTTGAACCCTCCTTGCATCCTTAGGAAAAATCTCACTTGGTCATGATGAATGTTCTTTTTAATGTATTGTTAAGTTAAATTTGGTGGTATTTTGTTGAAGATTTTTCCCTCAATATTCATCAGAGATATTGGCCTGTGGTTTTCTTTTTTTGACGTGCCTTTGTCTTCTTTTGGTATTAGGGTAATACTGGCCTTGTAGAATTAATTTGTAAGTACTCCCTACTCCTCCATTTCTCAGAATAGTTTGAGTAGGATTGCAATTAGTTCTTCTTTAAATGTTTGGTAGAATTCAGCAGTGAATTTATCAGGCTTTTCAGGCTTTTCTTAGCTAGGAGACTCTGGCTTCAAAGTCAGGCTTTTCTTAGCTGGGAGAATTTTTAGCTTCAAGCTCAACAGATCAGATATGTTACTGATATTTTCAGATTTTTTCATGGTTTAATCTTGGAAGGTTGTTTGTGTCTAGGAAATTGCACATTTCTTCTAGGTTTTCTAATTCGTTGGTATAAGTTGCTCATACCGGCCACTAAGGATTCTTTGAATTTCTGTGGTACCGTTTGCAATGTTTCCTGTTTCATCTCTGATTTTATTTGGGTCTTCTCTCTTTTTCTCTGTTAGTCTGCCTAAAGTTGTGTCAATTTTGTTTATCTTTTCAAACAACAATGTTTTGCTTTGTTGATCTTTTGTGTTTTTTTTATTTCAAATTAATTTATTGGTGCTCTGATCTTTATTATTTCTTTTATTCTGCTCATTTTGGGTTTGGTTTGCCCTTGCTATTCCTGTTCTTTAAGATGTATTGGCCAGGCATGGTAGCTCATGCCCATAATTCCAGCACTTTGGTACGCTGAGGCTGGTGGATCACCTGAGGTCAGGAGTTCAAGACCAGCCTGGCCAACATGGCGAAATGTTGTCTCTATTAAACATACAAAAAAATAGCTGGGAGTGGTGGTAGGCACCTGTAATCCCAGCTACTTGGGAGGCTAAGACAGAAGAATCACTTGAACCCTGGAGGTGTAGCTTGCAGTGAGCTGAGATTGTGCCACCACACTCCAGCCTGAGTGACAAGAGCAAAAGTCCATCTCAAAAAATATAAATAAAAGATGCATCATTAGGTTGAGTTCTTCTTTTTTGATATATGCACTTAGGGCTATAAATTTCCCTCTTGGTACTGCTTTTGCTGTATCCCATAGATTTTAGTATACTGTATTTCCATTATCATTTGTTTCAAGAAATTTTTCACTTTCCTTCTTAAAATCTTCACTGACCCACTGGTCAGTCAGGAGCATATTGTTTAATTTTGATGTGTTTGTACAGTTTCCAAAATTCCTCTTGTTATTGATTTACAGTTTTATTCCATTGTGGTAAGAGAAGATGCTTGATATTATTTCAATTATTTATTTGTTTATTTATTTATTTATTGAGACAGAGTCTTGCTCTGTTGCCCAGGTTGGAGTGCAGTATGTGATCTTGGCTCACTGCAACCTCTGCCTCCCAGGTTCAGGCAATTCTCCTGCCTCAGCCTCCCGAGTGGCTGGGTTTGCAGGTGCCCACCACCATGCCAGGCTAATTTTGTGTGTGTGTATTTTTAGTAGAGGTGGAATTTCACCATGTTGGCCAGGCTGGTCTCAAACTCCTGACCTCAGGTGATCCACCCACCTTGGTCTCCCAAAGTGTTAGGATTACAGTCATGAGCTACTGCACCTGGCCTTTTTAAAAAAAAAATGTTTTAAGACTCGTTTGTAACCTAACATGTCTCACCAAACATGACCTCACCAAATAAACTAAATAAGGAACCAGAGACCAATGCTGGAGAAACAGAGATATGTGACCATTTAGACAGAAAATTCAAAATAGCTGTGTTGTGGAAACTCTAAGAAATTATAGATAACACAGAGAAGGATTCTATCAGATAAATTGATGTTCTATCTTTGAGTTTAATCCATGGCTGAGGAAAACTCTGCAGACATTGGATAAAATGCTCTGCAAATATCTATTAGGTCCATTTGCTCTATGGTGCAGATTACCTTCAATGTTTATTTGTTGATTTACTGTCCAATGCTGAAAATGGGGTGTTTAAGTCTTCAGCTGTTATTGTATTGGGGTCTCTCTCTTTAGCTCTAATAATAACTATTTAATTTATTTGAGTGCTCCAGTGGTAGGTGTATATCTATTTATAATTGTTATGCCTTCTTGCTGAATTGGACCCTTTATCATTATATAGTGACCTTCTTAATCTCTTCTTTTGAATTTTGTCTAGAAGTCTATTTTGTCTGGTATAAGTATAGCTACTTTTGCTCTTTTGTTGTTTGTTTGTTTGTTTCTATTGGTGTAGAATACCTTTTTTCCATCCTTTTATTTTCAGTCAACGCGTGTCTTTATAAGTAAAGTGTGTTTCTTGCATGCAACAGGTCATTGGGTCTGGTTTTCTTTTCTTTTTTTTTTTAATCCCTTCAGCCACTCTGTCTTTTGGACAGTTTAGCTCATTTACATTCAATTAATGATAGATAATGACTTATTCCTGCTTTTTTATTGTTTTTTGGTTGTTTTGTGATCTTCTCTTTCTTCTTTCTTGTCTCCCTTTAAGTGAAGGTAATTGTCCCTGATATTATGATTTAATTTCTTGCTTTTTAATTTTTGTGTCTCTGTTGTAGACTTTTTTGTCTGAGGTTACCATGAGGCTTGCACATATTATCTTATAACCCATCACTTTAAGCTGATGGCAACTTAACACTGTTTGCGTAAATCAACTAGAAAAAATAAAACTAATAAAAACTATACATCTTGTTTTTATTTATATCTTATTGTACTATGTCTTGAAAAGTTTTTATAGTTATTATTTTCAATTGGTTCATCTTTTAATCTTTCTATTTAAAATAGTTTACATGTCAAAATGATGGTGTTATAATATTGTGTGTTTTCTATGTACTTACTAGTAACAATGAATTTTGTGCCTTCAGATGATTGCTCATTGCTCATTAATGTTCTTTTCTTTTCTGATTGAAGAATTCCCTTTACAATTTCTTATAGGACAGGTCTAGTGTTGATGAAATCCCTCAGCTTTTGTTTATCTGGGAAAGTCTTTAATTTTCCTTCATGTTTGCAGGATATTCTTGCCAGATACACTATTCTAGGCTTAAAGTTTTTTTCTTTTAGCACTTCAAATATGTCAAGCCACTCTCTTCTGGTATGTAAGATTTCCACTGAAAAGCCTGCTGCCAGATGTATTGGCACTCCATTTTGTGTTACTTATTTTTTTTTCTCTTGCTGCTTTTATAATCCTTTCTTTATCTCTGATATTTGGGAGCTTGATTATTAAATGTCTTGAGGTGTTCTTCTTTGGATTAAATCTACTTGGTGTTTTATAACCTTCTTGTACTTGGATATTGATATCTTTCTCTAGGTTTCAGATGTTCTCTGTTACTATCTTATGGAATAAACTTTCTACCCCTATCTCTTTCTCCACCTCTTCTTAAAGGCCAATAACACATAGATTTTCCCTATTGTGACTATTTTTTGCATTCTGTAGACGTGCTTCATTGGTTTTATTCATTTTTCTTGTGTCTCCTCTGACTGTGCATTTTCAAATAGCATGTCTGGTGCATTCTTCAGTATGTCAATTGCATTTTTAAATACCAGAGTTTCTGCTTGATTTGTTCTAATTATTTTAATCTCTTTATTAAATTTTTCTGATAGAATTCTTCTCTGTGTTATCTAGAAATTCTTAGAGTTTCCACAACACAGCTATTTTGAATTTTCTGTCTAAATGGTCACATATCTCTGTTTCTCCAGCATTGGTCTCTGGTGCCTTATTTAGTTTATTTGTGAGGTCATATTTTCTTGGATGGTCTTCGTGTTTGTGGATATTTGTCAGTATCTGGACATTGAAGCATAAGATATTTATGGTGGTCTTCAGAGTCTGGTTATGTTGTATCCATGCTTTTTGGGAAGGCTTGCCAGATATTCAAAAAAATTAGGGTGTTGCAATCTATGCCATATCTGCACTGTGGGGCATCTTACACCCAATTGTGCTGTGGTTCTTGCAGACTTACAGAGGTACCACCTTGATGGTCTTGGATAAGATCCAGAAAAATTCTCTGGATTACTAGACAGAGAAGAGACTCTTATTCTTTTTCCTAACTTCCTCCCAAACAAACAGAGTCTCTCTCTCTCCCTGTTCTGAGCCTCCTGGAGCTGGAGGTGTGGTGACATAAGCACCCCTGTTGCTACCACCACTGGGACTGTGCTGGCTCACACCTGAAGCCAGCATGGCACTGGGTCTTGCCTGAGACCCACTGTAACCTCTACCTGGCTTCCACTTATGTATGCTCAAGGCCCTAGGGCTCTAGAGTCAATAGATGGCAAAGCCAGCCAGGCCTGTGTCCTTCTCAGATGGGTCCAATGCTACTGTCCAGAAGCCAGGGACTAGAGTCAAAAGTCTTAGAAGTCCATCTAGTACTCTATTGTACTGTGGCTGAACTGGCACTCAAAACATGAGAGGTAGTCTTCCCACTCTACCCTCCTCTTTCCACAGACAGAAGAGCCACCCCATGACCACCACTGCCACAGGCCCACAGGGAGTAGTGCTATGCTACTGTCGATGTTCTCTTAAGGCCCAAGGGTTCTTCAGTCAGCTTGTGGTGAATGCTGCCTGGCCTGGGACTCAACCTTCATGGCAGTGAGTGCCCCTTTTCCCAGGGCAGGTCCAGAAATGCCATCTAAAAACCACGGCCTAGAATCAGAGACCCCGAGAGC
Organism: Sapajus apella; assembly: GCF_009761245.1. NCBI lineage: Eukaryota > Metazoa > Chordata > Mammalia > Primates > Cebidae > Sapajus > Sapajus apella. The sequence continues at coordinate 383,882 of NW_022437007.1, forward strand.
CTGCTTGATGCTCTACCCACCCTGTGGCTGAGCTGGTACCTAAGGTGCAAGACAAAGTCCCCTTTACTTTTCCCTCTGCTTTTCTCAAGCAGAAGCAGTCTTTCCATGTAGCCTCCACAGCTCAGAATGTGCTGAGTCCCATCTGAAGCCAGCAAGTCTCAGCGTCTCACCCAATGCCTACGGTATACTACCTGGGCATTGCTTCTGTTTATTCAGTGCCCCAGCACTCCTTAGTTAGCAGGTGACTGCTATTAAATTTATAAATATACATTTATTATTTTGTAATTTCTGACGGTCAAAAATCTGGGCACATAAACTGTTCTGCCTGTGACTGCAGTCTCCATAAATGTTTGGCTGGCGAAGGACTCATTTTCAAGTTCTTTTGGGCTTTGGCAGAATTGATTTCCTTGTGCCTGAAGAACTGATGCTTCAGTTTATTCCTGGTAACAGCTCTTAGTTTCTCAGGGTCATCGACAGTTTCTTGCCACATGAACTCCAATATAGCCAGTTATTTAGAGCAGCTTCCTTCTTCAATACTCACAAAGGGTGAGGGGAGGGTCTCACTAGTGTGTCCACTTGCAAGACAAAATCTTGTATAAATTGTGATATAATCACCATAATGACATTTGATCACTTATGCTATATTCTACTAGCTAGAAAAAAGTAATATGTTCTACCTGCACTCAAAAGGGGATTATTCATACAAAGACGTGGATGATACTTAAGGATCTCCTTAAATATGTCCACCACATAAATTTTACATACGGCTAAATGTGATTCTTCGATCTTCCCAAGAAAATAAACATGAACAGACACTTTTCAAAAGAAGACATTTATAAGACCAACAAACATATGAAAAAATGTTCATCATCACTGGTCATTAGAGAAACGCAAATCAAAACCACATTGAGATACCATCTCACACCAGTTAGAATGGCGATCATTAAAAAATCTGGAGACAACAGATGCTGGAGAGGATGTAGAGAAATAGAAACACTTTTACACTGTTAGCGGGAGTGTAAATTAGTTCAACGATTGTGGAAGACAGTGTGGTGATTCCTCAAGAACCTAGAAATAGAAATAGAAATCCCATTACTGGGTATATATCCAGAGGCTTATAAATCATTCTATTATAAAGACACATGCACACGTATGTTCATAGCAGTACTGTTTACAATGGCAAAGACCTGGAACCAACCCAAATGCCCACCAATGATAGGCTGGACAAAGAAAATGTGGCACATACACACCAAGGAATGCTATGCAGCCATAAAAAACAACAAGTTCATGACCTTTGTGGAGACATGGATGAATCTAGAAACCATCATTCTCAGCAAACTAACACAAGAACAGAAAACCAAACACCGCATGTTTTCACTCATAGGCAAATGATGAACAATGAGAACACTTGGGCATGGGGAAGGGAACAACACTCACTGGGCTAGGTTGGGGGGGTTGGAGGGAAGGGGAGGGGAGGTGCAGCAGGCTGTGGGGAGGATGGGGAGGGATAACACCAGGAGAAATGCCTGATGTGGGGGATGGAGACAGCAAACTACCATGGTACATATGCAACAATCCTACAGGATGCAGTATGTGCACATGTACCCCAGAGCTCAAAGTAAAATGAAAAAAAAAAAAA